>NC_133332.1:310445358-310771608 GCF_042186555.1 Aquarana catesbeiana | reverse complement strand
ATCTGTGATGATTTTTGATGCTAATCCATGTATTTCTTTCTCCATCAGAAACCTAACAGCGGAAATTATTTGCTGCCTGCAATTCCTGCACGCCAGAGAGATCGTTCACAGAGATCTGAAGCCGGAAAACATCCTCTTAGACGAAGATGGCCACGCCAGAGTTGCGGATTTTGGATTGTCAGCGAAGGGAGTCACCAAGTCTAAGAGAACTAACGGAATTATAGGGACACCAATCTACATGGCCCCAGAAGTAAGTATGAACCCGATATCAGACTTAATTATAACATTTATCAAGATATAACAATTATTATGATTGGATATAGAGAAGAGATAAAGGGGTGCTCCACTTCCACTAAATGGAGAATGTTTCCACTGGTGCCCCCGGTTGCTTTTAGTGGGTTTCCAGGCCAGAACAATATCCCCAACAAAAGCTGGGAAGTTCTGAGTCATGGAGCAGTGTTGGGGCTTCTTTGTAGGGGACATTGAGGCTGAGTGTAGATGGATTCATCTGCCTGGCCCGTTTCACACATATGAATGGGGTAAAACCTCCAGTAACTGCTCACCCACTGTTTCCCTTCTCCTCTTTAACATGGGGAGCGCTTGTGAACATTGAGCTATTGGGGTCAGTATACCTTCATCCACCTACTTTAAATGGGGTAATTAAAGGGCACCTCTAGGCAAAGCCCTAGACTGTTTAACCCCTTTCTATTCTATCCAACGTTTAAAAAAAAAAAAGGTTTTGACTATACTTGCCCTTTAAGCTCCACCTCCAATATTCGCAAGGTCCACTTCAGTTTGATGCCGTTTCATTGCAATTTTAGTCATGCATGAGCTTTATACATCACATATGTCACTATGTTATCATCTCTGTCCTCTGCCTGGTCTGACAATGTGCTCATCCCTCTTTCTCTTATGTTTCTTCAGGTCTTGCAAGAAATGGATTATTTCAACATGGTTGACTATTTCTCCCTTGGAGTTATAGTATACGAGATGGCGTTTGGCAAACATCCCTTCATCAGCAGAACGGACGACTGGGAACAAATAAAGAAGAAAATGATTTATATGGAGCCCGATTTTGAGGAGGGTATGGACCCTGACCTCCATGACCTCTTAGTTAGGGTAAGTTACAGAGATCCTCAGCTCCTCTATTGCTCAGATATTGTTATTGGTCATGCAGCATCTCTTTATATTTCATTCTCATATATTTCATTCTTCATTACAGCTTCTATGGAAAGACCAAGAGGGCCGAAACCATCTAGTCCGTGACATCAGGAGCCATCCGTTCTTCAAGACCATCGACTGGGCAGAGTTAGAGGGAAGAAAGTCATGCGTTCCATCTGAATCTGAACCAGTAAGTATACAGATAATAAGAGTCCAAACACATTGGAGGGGGAGGGGAGATTTTCAGCAGCAGGCTCTTCCCCATCTAAGACATTTGTTTTAACAGACTTTTCAGACCAGTGTCTATGAATTTGTGATCACTATACAATCATACGGCCTGATCTGAATGATTTCTGTTTAGTATTGGAGATGATTATTGTGTATGTCATCTGACCACTAGAGGGAGCTAGGGTGGAAGGAGCCTGCTTGGTGAAATCTGCTGCACCTCGGGGGTGGGGTTCACCATACTTTGTTACCATTCTCTGTATCAATTAGAAATAGTAATGAATGTCTTTTTCTCTTTCTAGATTTATGAGGAACCATCAAATAACAGCATGCCATTGAATGAATTTATCAAAACCCTGGACCGGGAGGCTCCAATATCACCATATGAGCAGGAGTATTTCACAGGCTTTTCATACATGAGCGACAGTTTGATGATGTCACCAATGGAGTTATTTTCACCTCCACCATCATCGCCAGAGAAGCCTAATTTCGCTGACTGTAGTGATGAGAGTGAGCTTCAGAGGGAGGAACCTATGGACTGGGATCCAATATTATCATTGAAGATCCAGAGACCAGTACCGACTCCAATGGAGAACCATTATAAAGATGCTCTTCAACAATTGGCAGAGCTAATGGTCGTTTATCAGCCACCACCAGCGGTCAGACAGGAGAATCTCGTCACACCCTGGCCAATGCATTACGAGGAGGCTCATAAGAACCCAAAAGAGCCTGAGGAGCCTAATAATATCTATGACTTTGGCTGCAAGAGAGTTAGTCAGATTCAGGAGCCACCACAGGACTTCTTCCCAACGGCATACAACCAGGAGAATCTCTTTACACCGTGGCCGATGTACCATGAAGAGGCTCATAAAAACGTCATAGAGCCAGAGGCGCAGCAACACCTATGTGACATATTTCTACCACCAGAGAGACAGGGCAGTGGACTTACACCCTGGCCCATGTATTATGAGGAGGCTCATGACAACATCATACCGCCAAATGTTCAGTTTTTCCCAATTGCCTTTGTCTAGTGCACACCCCTTCAGGCTGGGCGCACACGAGCCAGTTTTTATCAGTGTGCTTTTCTTATATTTGTGTGTTTTTCTTATATTTGTGTGTTTTTCTTATATTCGTGTGCGTTTCTTATATTCGTGTGCGTTTCTTATATTCGTGTGCGTTTCTTATATTCGCCTGCTTTGGTGGTGACACAGGCTGCTGCATTTGGTGGTGACATAAGCTGCAGCATTTGGTGGTGACATAAGTTGCAGCATTTGATGGTGAGATAGGCTGCAGCATTTGGTGGTGACATAAGCTGCAGCATTTGGTGGTGACATAAGCTGCTGCACTTGGTGGTGACATAAGTTGCAGCATTTGATGGTGAGATAGGCTGCAGCATTTGGTGGTGACATAAGCTGCAGCATTTGGTGGTGACATAAGCTGCTGCACTTGGTGGTGACATAAGCTGCAGCATTTGGTGGTGACATAAGCTGCTGCACTTGGTGGTGACATAAGCTGCAGCATTTGGTGGTGACATAAGCTGCTGCACTTGGTGGTGACATAAGTTGCAGCATTTGATGGTGAGATAGGCTGCAGCATTTGGTGGTGACATAAGCTGCAGCATTTGGTGGTGACATAAGCTGCTGCACTTGGTGGTGACATAAGTTGCAGCATTTGATGGTGAGATAGGCTGCAGCATTTGGTGGTGACATAAGCTGCAGCATTTGGTGGTGACATAAGCTGCAGCATTTGGTGGTGACATAAGCTGCTGCACTTGGTGGTGACATAAGCTGCAGCATTTGGTGGTGACATAAGCTGCTGCACTTGGTGGTGACATAAGTTGCAGCATTTGATGGTGAGATAGGCTGCAGCATTTGGTGGTGACATAAGCTGCAGCATTTGGTGGTGACATAAGCTGCTGCACTTGGTGGTGACATAAGTTGCAGCATTTGATGGTGAGATAGGCTGCAGCATTTGGTGGTGACATAAGCTGCAGCATTTGGTGGTGACATAAGTTGCTGCACTTGGTGGTGACATAAGCTGCAGCATTTGGTGGTGACATAAGCTGCAGCATTTGGTGGTGACATAAGCTGCTGCACTTGGTGGTGACATAAGCTGCAGCATTTGGTGGTGACATAAGCTGCTGCACTTGGTGGTGACATAAGCTGCAGCATTTGGTGGTGACATAAGCTGCTGCACTTGGTGGTGACATAAGTTGCAGCATTTGATGGTGAGATAGGCTGCAGCATTTGGTGGTGACATAAGCTGCAGCATTTGGTGGTGACATAAGCTGCTGCACTTGGTGGTGACATAAGTTGCAGCATTTGATGGTGAGATAGGCTGCAGCATTTGGTGGTGACATAAGCTGCAGCATTTGGTGGTGACATAAGCTGCAGCATTTGGTGGTGACATAAGCTGCTGCACTTGGTGGTGACATAAGCTGCAGCATTTGGTGGTGACATAAGCTGCTGCACTTGGTGGTGACATAAGTTGCAGCATTTGATGGTGAGATAGGCTGCAGCATTTGGTGGTGACATAAGCTGCAGCATTTGGTGGTGACATAAGCTGCTGCACTTGGTGGTGACATAAGTTGCAGCATTTGATGGTGAGATAGGCTGCAGCATTTGGTGGTGACATAAGCTGCAGCATTTGGTGGTGACATAAGTTGCTGCACTTGGTGGTGACATAAGCTGCAGCATTTGGTGGTGACATAAGTTGCTGCACTTGGTGGTGACATAAGCTGCAGCATTTGGTGGTGACATAAGCTGCAGCATTTGGTGGTGACATAAGCTGCTGCATTTGGTGGTGACATAAGCTGCAGCATTTGGTGGTGACATAAGCTGCAGCATTTGGTGGTGACGTGCCCCGGGCGGTGACGTCATAAGGGGCGGGGTCACCGGATGACATCACCTGGTGACCACGCCCAATGCCTATATATGTTATTGCGCACCGCGCACACGGCATTACAGCGGGAGAGAGCGTTGTTTCAACATCAGAGGAAGACCGGAGGGAAGAAGACAACGGAGAAGACTGGGCCAACGCTGGCAAAAGAGCAGAAGATAGCAGAGGAGCCCAGCAGAAGGCACTGGAGAGGGGGAGAAGAACCGGAGAGTCTTCTTTTTATAGGAGATGAGATGCAGATACTTAATGAATGGACCAAGCAAAAAACAAAAGAAAAGAAGTCTTCAAGGTTCAAGTCTAAAACTACTCTGCATTTTTAACCACCATCTGTTTGGTGAGCACTTGAATGGTACAAGAAAGAAAGAAAGAAAGAAAGAAAGAAAGAAAGAAAGAAAGAAAGAAAGAAAGAAAGAAAGAAAGAAAGAAAGAAAGAAAGAAAGAAAGAAAGAAAAAAAGAAAAAAAAGAAAAAAAAGAAAGAACGAAAGAACGAAAGAAAGAAAGAGGGGGAGAAGAACCGGAATATCTTCTTTTTATAGGAGATGAGATGCAGATACTTAATGAATGGACCAAGCAAAAAACAAAAGAAAAGAAGTCTTCAAGGTTCAAATCTAAAACTACTCTGCATTTTTAACCACCATCTGTTTGGTGAGCACTTGAATGGTACAAGAAAGAAAGAAAGAAAGAAAGAAAGAAAGAAAGAAAGAAAGAAAGAAAGAAAGAAAGAAAGAAAGAAAGAAAGAAAAAAAGAAAAAGAAAGAAAGAAAGAAAGAAAGAAAGAAAGAAAAAGAAAGAAAGAAAGAAAGAAAGAAAGAAAGAAAGAAAGAAAGAAAGAAAGAAAAAGAAAGAAAGAAAGGAGTGCACAGAGCCTCCTTTCCTCCCTCTCTCCCCAGCACATAGAGACACTTCTAATCCTTTACCTGCTATCCAGCTTGAATCCATTGGTACTTCACCTGCTGCCCAGCCAGATTCCACTGATCCTTTACCCACTGACCAGCCTGACTTCATGGATACGCCACCAGCTATCAAATCTGGTGCCACTGATCTTCTACTGTTCATGCTGACACTACTAATCCTTTACCTGCTATCCAGCTTGAATCCATTGTTATTTAACCTGTTGCCCAGCCATATGCCACTGATCCTTTATCTGCTGACAATCCTGATGTTGCTTATATACCACCTGCTGCCCAGTCTGCCTCTGCTAGTTTTGTGCCTGCTGCCCAGTCAGTCTCTGGTACTAGGGTCAAGATATCACCAACTCCAGAGGTCTAATACCTCTACATCTCCATGCATGTTGCATGTCTGGCATGGGTTACCCGTTTGGTCCAAGATTCCTGTAGTCAACTTTCATGCGCCATTTGCTTAGGTTGTGTCAAAGCCTGGTGGTCCAGATTTCTGCTTTTTATTTACAGCTCCAGTAGTAGAGGTGTTCTGGGTAAGGGCAGATTTCCATCTGAATTTTGTCCTGATCCAGTTGTAATGTGTGCCTCTGCGATTTCAAGAGTGTTCGGGGACCTTTGCTGGGGAACCAATTACTTGAAAAGACCTGGGTGACTGTTAAAATACACTTACAGCTCCAGTAGTAGAGGTGTTCTGGGTAAGGGCAGATTTCCATCTGACTTTTGTCCTGATCCAGTTGTAATGTGTGCCTCTGCGACTTCAAGTGTGTTAGGGGACCTATGCTGGGGAACCAATTCCTTGGAAAGACCTGGGTGACTGGTAAAATGAAAAGCAGTATGGGTTAGGGGACTCCATGTTAAGCCTGCAGATGGTCCATGGGATCCCAGCATTGGGATATTTTCTGCCCTGTGGAGCTGCAAGTTCCAAATGTTGTATTTGTTAAAGGATCTGATCTGCGGGAAACTCAGCCTGCTTCCAGACCCCAACAGCAAGGCACTCAGCCAGCTTCCCAGACCCCAACAGCAGGGCACTCAGCCAGCTTCCAGACCCAGGTGGCAGGGCACCTAGCCAGTTGTCAGAACCTGGCAGCATGGTATCTAACAGACTGAAGGACTATACATTTTCAAATGTACTTTTTATCATATTGTAGGGCACTTTTAAAGCAGAACAGGTTGCTTTCAACCAAACTATAAACACATCATATGGCTGGTATCATGGCTGATCACCATGAGAACTGCAGATCAAACAGAAATTAAAATGGAAGTTTCCTTGCTTGTAAAGGATAAGAGGTCAGTGGACGCAATAATAACCACCAACAATGGTGTCAGTGGGTGCAAAAATCCCCAGCATTGGTGTCAGTATAAGCAATATTAACCCCCAAGCATTGCTGTCAGTGGACACAATAATACCTGGACCTAGGTAGTATTACGCCTATTTGGATGCACTGTGCCCGCACGGGTGTGCTAGAGAGCCGCAACCTGGGAGCTGCCTTGCAGCGCAACATCCACACCTCCAGTGGCTCTGGTGAAGACCAGGTGGCTCCTTAGACCCTGTGACTCTGGTACACCTCCGTTTGCATGCGGTCACACTGCTCCAACTCCAAAAAATAGCCACAAAAATAGCTGAATTAAAAGAAAAATGGAGTCCATTCAAAGATACGTCAGAATACAAAGAAAAATCTGCTCAAATACAAAGGTTTTTGGCTAAAGCTGATAAAGACATCAAACATAAAAAACCTAAAAATACCAAAGGGATTGGAACATCTATAGAGAAAAAGTACTTTTTATCATATTGTAGGGCACTTTTAAAGAAGAACAGGTTGCTTTCAACCAAACTATAAACACATCATATGGCTGGTGTCATGGCTGGTCACCTATACAACACCATGAGAACTGCAGATCAAACAGAAATGAAGATGGAAGCTTCCTTGCTTGTAAAGGATAAGAGGTCAGTTGGACGCAATAATAACCACCAACAATGGTGTCAGTGGGTGCACCTTGTGTGTAAACATCAGAAGAGCATCTACGGTCTTCAACAATCTGCAAGGATGTGGAATGTGAAAGTGAACAAAGTACTTACTAAAGAGGGATTCTCAAGATGTAAAGCAGACGGGGGTCTCTACTCCAGGAATCAAGAAGACAGATGGATATACATCCTTATCTATGTTGATGACATTTATAACCTGTTTTGAACAAGAAGGGGATTACAATCAGATAGTTCACAAGCTGAAAGAAAATTTTGAAATCAAAGAACTTGGGGACATTAGCTACAATCTGGGTATCCAAATAGAGAGAGAAAAAGATGGAAGTTCTCAGAAAATCTGCAAAATCTTGCAACAATTCCACATGCAATATGCAAAGGAAGTGAAATGTCTATGGAACCAGGCTATCGAAAGAGCACTGAAGGAGAAAACTTGCTACCCAACAATGATACGTATCACAGAGGAATTGGTAAGCTGCTATATGTTGCCACTGTGACAAGACCAGACATATTTGCAGCACTGGGATCCAGCGTCATCCTCACCTCCCCATTCCCAGGTTTTTTCCTCCCACACTTCAAAAACTTTCCTCGCGTTGGTGGTGCAGTGGTGAGCATAGCTGCTTATCCAGCAGCTGACCCGGGTTCGATTCCCGGCCAACGCAATTGCCAACATGGCTGCCTCGACCGCTAACCACTTTGTGTCCCCAGGGAGAAATCTGCTGTGCAAATTAAATGCTGATGGAATAAAATTTAAACCAAAAAGAATGTGTTTATGTATGTGTTTTGTTAAGCATTTTGAATAATATATTTTTTTGCACAAGAAAATGATTGTTTTGTATTCTCATTTTCAGCCAGTAGGTGGAGCACTCAGCTCATTTTCAGGTATTTTCTAGGCTATCCTTAGCAACTTGGCTGAAAAAAGCCTGCTGTTTACTATATAGTATTTACTATATATTATATAGCTCTCTCTAACACTAACCCTCCCTATAACCCCAATACTATCCCTCCCTATATCCCCAAGAATAACCCTCCCTGTAACCCCAATACTATCCCTCCCTATATCCCCAAGAATAACCCTCCCTGTAACCCCAATACTATCCCTCCCTATATCCCCAAGAATAACCCTCCCTGTAACCCCAATACTATCCCTCCCTATATCCCCAAGAGTAACCCTCCCTGTAACCCCAATACTATCCCTCCCTATATCCCCAAGAATAACCCTCCCTGTAACCCCAATACTATCCCTCCCTATATCCCCAAGAATAACCCTCCCTGTAACCCCAATACTATCCTTCCCTATGTAGCGATGTGAACTGTATCCAGAAAGCTTCGCACCTTCCAGTGTTTTGAATATTGTTGGCCCCGTGATTATTGGACAGCCAGTGACCTCATACTTGTGCGCCAGCAGAGTGAGTTATGGGGCGTATAGTCCTTCTGGAATCTGCTGCTATATATTCCCATACTCTAAGACTACAAATCCCAGGGACCCTTGCAGTGGCCTAAAGGTTGCTGGGAGGGATTATAAAAGTAGCTTATGAAGCCCGGGCACGCTCTCTTCCTCCTGGGCCTGACGTAAGATGGAAGAAAAATGAGGTTTACAAACATGTTATTCTTGCCTGCTCTCTATAATAGTTTTGCATAGAGCAGCCGCGATCCTCCCCTTTTTGGGTTCCCTGCTGGCGCTCCTGGCTCCTCCCCCTTGCCCACTGCACCCCATAGAAAGCGGCCCATTGAAGCACAGAGCATGGCTCGGCCCCACCCCCTGCTCACTGGCTGTGATTGGCTCCCACTGCTGACTCTCTGTCCAGTGAGGAGAGAGAGAGCTACTGCTCCCAGGCACAGCGCTGGATCAAGATCGAGCTCAGGTAAGTACGTGGGGGGCTGGGGGGAGCTGCATATAGGTTCTTTCCTCCCACCCTCCAAAGACATTCCTCGCGTTGGTGGTGCAGTGGTGAGCATAGCTGCTTATACAGCAGCTGACCCGGGTCCGATTCCCGGCCAACGCAATTGCCAAGATGGCTGCCTCGACTGCTAACTGCAGGGTGTAAATTGTACAATGTACTTTATCCTGTCTTCTTAGGTAGTCCTGTTCCTCTCTCCCCACCTCTGTCCAATCACATATACACTATATTACCAAAAGTATTGGGACACCTGCCTTTACACAAACATGAACTTTAACCACTTGCCGACTGGGCCATACCGAATGACGGCTACAGCGTGGTCAGATAATTCTGGGAGGGCGTACAATGATGATCCCCGCACACACAGGAGTGTCCTTGCTCGCCGGATACTCGGGACCCAGTGCGTCAGGGATCGGGGTAAAGGACCAATCCCAGCGGCCCTTTACCACATGATTGTTCCGTCCAGCGGATCCAGAGAGATCACTGTCACCGAACCGGCGTAATTTCCGGTTCTCTCCTCTCCTCACACCGATCGTGTAAGCAGAGGAGGGTGATGCTGCTTGACTTTTTTTGTATGTATTTCAAGTGCCCAGCAGTGCCACATCAGTACCCAGCAGTGCCCCATCAGTGCCCAGCAGTGTCCTTCAGTGCCACATCAATACCCAGCAGTGCCACATCAGTGCCCATCTGTGCCCCATCAGTGCCATATCAGTAACCAGCAGTGCCCCATCAGTACCCAGCAGTGCCCCATCAGTGCCCAGCAGTGCCCCATCAGTGCCCAGCAGTGTCCTTCAGTGCCACATCAATACCCAGCAGTGCCACATCAGTGCCCATCTGTGATCCAGCAGTGCCACATCAGTGCCCATCTGTGCCCCATCAGTGCCATATCAGTAACCAGCAGTGCCCCATCACATCAGTACCCAGCAGTGCCCCATCAATGCCCAGCAGTGTCCTTCAGTGCCACATCAATACCCAGCAGTGCCACATCAGTGCCCATCTGTGATCCAGTAGTGCCACATCAGTGCCCATCTGTGCCCCATCAGTGCCATATCAGTAACCATCAGTGCCACATCAGTACCCAGCAGTGCCCCATCAGTACCCAGCAGTGCCCCATCAGTGCCAATCTGTGCCCCATCAGTGCCACATCAGTAATCAGCACTGTCCCATCAGTGCCCATCTGTGCCCCATCAGTGCCATTTGTGCCCCAGCAGTGCCACATCAGTACCTAGCAGTGCCAGATCAGTACCCAAGCAGTGCCCCATCAACACACATCTGTGCCCCATTAGTGCCACATCAGTACCCAGCCGTGCCACATTTGTGCCCAGCAGTGCCCTACAGTGCCCCAGCAGTGTCACATCAGTACCCAGCAGTGCCCCATCAGTGCACATCTGTGTCCCATCAGCATCACATTAGTACCCAACAGTGCCACATCTGTGTCCAGCAGTGCCCCATCAGTGCACATCTGTGCCCTACAGTGCCACATCTGTGCTCTACAGTGCCCCGTCAGTGCCAATAATGTGCCCATTAGTGCCAATACAGTGCCCATCAGTGAGTGCTCATCAGTGCCACCCTATCAGTGGATGCTCATCAGTGCCGTAGAAATGTGTAAAAAAAAAATGCGTAGAAAAATGTGTTTTCATTTTTTTTCCACATTTTCCAAAAACTTGTGGGGAAAAATGACATGTTCAAAAGACTCGTTATGCCTCATAGAATATACGTTGGGGTTCCTTTCCAAAATGGGGTCATTTTGAGGGCGTTTCCATTGTCCTGATGCTCCAGGGCCTTCAAAAGTGTGATAGGTTGTCAGGAAATTAGATGTGTAATTTATGTCCCTAGAACACCTGACGGTGCTCCCTGAATGTTGGGCCTCTCTATGTGGCCAGGATGTGTAAAGGTCTCACACATGTGGTATCCCCGTACTCAGGAGGAGTAGCAGAATATATTTTGGGGTGTCGTTTGTGGTGTGCACAGGCCATGTGAGAGAAATAACCTGTTAATATGACAATTTTGTGAATAAAAAAAATAGAAAAGAAAAATCTTAATTTTGCAAAGAATTGTGGCAAAAAATGAACCGTTCAAAAGACTCATTATGCCTCATAGAATATACGTTGGGGGGAGGGGGGATGACTCTCCATGCCTCTTACTAAATACCTTGGACTGTCTACTTTCCAAAAAGGGGTCATTTGGGGGTATTTGTACTTTCCAGGTTTGTTAGGGCCTCAAGAGATGAGATCGGCCGTCAGTACATCAGGTGTGATCGATTTTCAATGATTGGCACCATAGCTTGTAGACTCTGTAACAGTGATTGATGCTGATCACTCATGCGCTCTGCAGTGTAGGTGAGCATCATGGGAAATGTAGTTCCAAAACATCTGGGGGTGCCAAGGTTCTCCATCACTGCCCTATAACTTTCACAAAGACCAAATAATATCCACTGATTTGGATTATTTTTTACCAAAGATATGTAGCAGTATAAAGTTTGGCCAAAATTTATGAAGAAAAATGACTAATTTGCTGAATTTTATAACCGAAACGAAGAAAAAATAATGTAAATCTCAGGACTGGATGGGCAGAAACACCAATGATAATATATATAATAGAAGGGGATGGTTTCCCCTCCCAAACACCCTTGTGAATGAGCCTCTAAGCGGTGGCCCCTGTCTGTGTGATGGTGTTCTGTGACGGAGCTGTGTAAATCTCAGGACTGCATGGACAGAAACACCAATCCATATAATATATATAGTAATAGGGGGATGTTGGTTTCTCCTCCTGAGCGCCCTATTATCTGTGTGAAGGTGGTGGCCCCTGTCTGAGTGATGGAGTTCTGTGTGCTACATGGCGGAGCTGTGTAAATCTCAGGACTGGATGGACAAACACCAATCCATAAAATATAATAATGAAATAGTAATATTTATGTAATAATCGGAGGAGGTGGTACCCCCCATCCCCCTATCCTGAACACTTTCCTTCCATGTGAATGAACCTCTAAGGTAGGGGTCCCTGTCTGTGTGATGAGGTTCTGTGTGCTATATGGCGGAGCTGTGTAAATCCCAGGAATGGATGGACAGAAACACCAACCCATAGATTATAATAATACTATAATAGTAATATATATATATATATATATATATATATATATATATATATATATATATATATAGGAGGTGATGGTTTTCCCTCCTAAACAGTTTCCGCCCATGTGAATGAGCCTCTAAATGGTGGCCACGCCCCATCCCCCCCCCCCCCACCTCTGGGGTTGGCAGGAAGGTGGCCAGAGGGCGGGTACTGAGAGAGGAGATCCTGGCAGAGGAAGGAGATGGGCAGGGCGTGGCTGGGGGTTTGATTGACAGGAGGGGGCGGAGCTTGGTGTTTGATTAACAGGAAGGGGCGGGGCGTGTGAGGGACGGAGGTAGAAGAGGGGCGTGCAGGCAGAGGGGACATCCATGGGGGTCCCAGTCATAGGATTGGATATCCTCCTGTAATTTATAGAATTGAAGTTCCTTTTCTGGCACTTTTTGTTTACAAGTAAAAATCTGTATTTTTGCTAGAAAATTACTTAGAACCCCCAAACATTATATATATATACATACACTTCTTCCAATTTTTCTGATTTCCAGTTGGCCAGTTTCTGATGAACTGACTGACATTTGAGTGGCCACAGAATACATTTCACATTATAATATCAGCATTGTAATAACAATATCAACTATAGGGTCTCCTATGGGGGGGGATAGTGGGAGGGGAAGGGATAGTGCCCCATCATTGGTATCAGTGGGAGGAATAGTGCCCCATCATTGGTATCAGTGGGAGGAATAGTGCCCCATCATTGGTGTCAGCGGGAGGAATAGTGCCCCATCATTGGTATCAGTGGGGGGGAAAAGTGCCCCATCATTGGTGTCAGTGGGAGCAATAGTGCCCCATCATTGGTATCAGTCGGAGGAATAGTGCCCCATCATTGGTATCAGTGGGAGGAATAATGCCCCATCATTGGTATCAGTGGGGGGGAATAGTGCCCCATCATTGGTGTCAGTGGGAGTAATAATGCCCCATCATTGGTATCAGTGGGGGGGAATAGTGCCCCATCGTTGGTGTCACTGGGAGGAATAGTGCCCCATCATTGATGTCAGTGGGAGGAATAGTGCCCCATCATTGATGTCAGTGGGAGGAATAGTGCCCCATCATTGATGTCAGTGGGAGGAATAGTGCCCCATCATTGGTGTCAGTGGGAGGAATAGTGCCCCATCATTGGTGTCAGTATCATTTCCCTATTTACATGAAGGTCAGGTTATTATAACCCAGCCAGCACAGAGTTCCCCCTTATAGTACAAGGAGAACTGTGATGTAAGGGCGAATGCTGCAAACTTTGGTGTAAAGGAAAACTCTGATGTAAGGGGGGCTCCAGAGATCACCTTATATCAGAGTCCACTGACTTCCCCTTTACATTATTGACCACAGAGTTCCAACTTACATTTATAATGGGGGGGGGACTCTGGTGACCACAGAACACCTCTGCAGAGTGAATGCACTAAGGTAAGGGGGGGGGGTTACTAATATAAGGGGGAACCTTTCTATCAGTGCCCCCTTACCTTACTGTATTCACTCCCCCTTACATCAGTGCCACCCCTCCCCCCAGACTGGTCTTGTAGCGCTGTCACTGACCTCCTCTCAGGTGCACCATGCAGGGCTAAGCCAGACGGTCCTCTCTGGGCTCCAGCTTGGTGGTTCTGGTTTCATCCAATGGTCTCCTCCGCTCAGTCCACAAACGTCTGACTCCTCCCGAGACACCCGTCCTGGCAGCACTTCCTCTCTTGACTCTTCTGTAGGCTCCCTCCAGGGACTGCAGACATGATACAGGAGATGGTCAGAGACTGCAAACATGATACAGGAGATGGTCAGAGACTGCAGACATGATACAGGAGATGGTCAGAGACTGCAGACATGATACAAGAGATGGTCAGAGACTGCAAACATGATACAGGAGATGGTCAGAGACTGCAGACATGATACAGGAGATGGTCAGAGACTGCAAACATGATACAGGAGATGGTCAGAGACTGCAGACATGATACAGGAGATGGTCAGAGACTGCAGACATGATACAAGAGATGGTCAGAGACTGCAAACATGATACAGGAGATGGTCAGAGACTGCAGACATGATACAGGAGATGGTCAGAGACTGCAGACATGATACAAGAGATGGTCAGAGACTGCAAACATGATACAGGAGATGGTCAGAGACTGCAGACATGATACAGGAGATGGTCAGAGACTGCAGACATGATACAAGAGATGGTCAGACTGCAGACATGATACAGGAGATGGTCAGAGACTGCAGACATGATACAAGAGATGGTCAGAGACTGCAGACATGATACAAGAGATGATCAGAGACTGCAGACATGATACAAGAGATGGTCAGAGACTGCAGACATGATACAGGAGATGGTCAGAGACTGCAGACATAATACAGGAGATGGTCAGAGACTGCAGACATGATACAAGAGATGATCAGAGACTGCAGACATGATACAGGAGATGGTCAGAGACAGCAGACATGATACAAGAGATGGTCAGAGACTGCAGACATGATACAATAGATGGTCAGAGACTGCAGACATGATACAGGAGATGGTCAGAGACAGCAGACATAATACAAGAGATGGTCAGAGACTGCAGACATGATACAGGTACTGTGTATGGTGTGGTGATGGATGCCCCCCCAATCTCTGTAGATGGGGAGATGTTGCAGATCAGTGTACAGTTCTAGGACCCGGGGGGAGAATGTCCTCTCTCCCCACTCTAGAATACACCCATACCTCGCAACTTTCTGAGATGGAAATGTGGGACACCTATCATCAAATGTATGCAGGCATAGGACACACCCCTTGCCACGCCTCTCTTAACCACTTCCCGCCCGGCCCATAGCAGATGACGACCGGGCGGTGGTTTAGTTATCCTGACTGGGCGCCATATGACGTCCAGCGGGATAACATGCCGCCGCACGCCCGCAGGGGCCCGCAGGGGCCCGCATCGCGGCGATCGGTGGATTGGTGTGTCAGTCTGACACACCGCTACACCGATCTTGGTAAAGAGCCTCCGGCGGAGGCTCTTTACCATGTGATCAGCCGTGTCCAATCACGGCTGATCACGATGTCAATAGGAAGAGTCGTTGATCGGCTCTTCGTCACTTGCGTCTGACAGACGTGAGTAGAGGAGAGCTGATCGGCGGCTCTCCTGGCAGGGGGGCGGCTGTGCTGATTGTTTATCAGCGCAGCCCCCCCTCAGATCACCACACTGGACCACCAGGGATCGCCACTAGGACCACCAGGGAAGGGGCAACATGTGGATGGCCAGGTATGTACCCCATGGCCATCCACATGTGCCCAGTGTGCCCAGTCAGTGCCCAATCTGTGCCAATCAGTGCCCACAAATGGGCACTGATTGGCACCATTATGTTGCAGTGATGCCCAGCAATGCCACCCTTAGGGGCATCACTGCAAACAATCAGTGTCATCAGTGCCACCCTTCAGTATCCATCGGTGCCACCTGTCAGTGCCCATCAGTGCCCACCTATCAGTGCCCATCAGTGCCCACCTATCAGTGCCCATCTGTGCCCATCTGTGCCAACTATCAGTGCCACCCACAACTACCCATCAATGCCACCTACGAGTGCCCTTCAGTGCCGCCTATGAGTGCCCATCAGTGCTGCATACCAATGCCACCTATCAGTGCCCATCAGTGCCGCCTATCAGTGCCCATCAGTGCCGCCTATCAGTGCCACCTCATCGGTGCCCATCAGTGCCGCCGTATCAGTGCCCGTCAGTGCAGCCATATCAGTGCCCGTCATTGAAGAAGAAAACGTACTTATTTACAAAAAATTTTAACAGAAACAAAGAAAAACTTGTTTTTTTTTCAAAAATTTTCAGTCTTTTTTTATTTGTTGCGCAAAAAATAAAAACCGCAGAGGTGATCAAATACCACCAAAAGAAAGCTCGATTTGTGGGAACAAAGTGATAAAAAATTAGTTTGGGTGCAGTGTTACATGACCGCGCAATTGTCATTCAAATTGCGACAGCGCTGAAAGCTGAAAATTGGCCTGGGCGGGAAGGTGTCTCAGTGCCCGGTATTGAAGTGGTTAAAGGAGAATTGTACAAAAACAAATGATTGGTTAAACCCACAAGTGCTTTTTTACCCCCATTATTCCTTTATACTGGCCTTTGGAATTTACAAATGCAGAAATGTAGAAATTGGATGAAAGGTTTAGCCCTGGGAAACACTGTTTGAAAGGTAAATAGTGCATTTTATATACAACTATATGGATCAGAGCAAAATGAGGGACAAATGAGGAGGAAAGAGGGTCATTGCTCCAAATGGGGGACAGTCCCTCGAAATCCGGGACAGTTGGGGGTTATGTACACTGATTCAGTGTGATCCCTGTCCCCTCCCCCCTCCTCTGTGTACAGGGCAGACCCTTCCCCCTCAGGACCCTCACTCACATCATCAGCAATGTCCCGATCCACACAGGTCCCCTCATACTCCCGGCCTGTCCACACACCAAGTCCCCTCCCTCCTGCCCCTTCCGTAGTCAGTAAGAAGGCAGGAAGTACGTCACGTGAGGGGGAGGAGCTCTGAAGGAGGACAACTTCCTCCTATGAATGGAGTCCTCCAAGCACCTTATTGGTTGCTAGGATACTAGGAAACTAGCAAACAATCGTTTTGACAGGCGGGACTTGGGAGACAACAGGGGGAAGCCAGTATACTTACTGCACATGCGCTATGCGTTTAGGTGACGGAAGTGACGTTCCATCCCAACACTGCGGCAGCCATCTTGCTACACCCCGCACTGGTCCACAGTAGGCCTGCAGTCAGAAGGCGGCAGCGGACATCTTTTTACACCCAAGTCTTGTATTTCACATGTATTTTTACCAGTAAGCTGAGCTTATATACTGAAATCCCCCCCCCCCACCGCGCTCCGGTGCCCTCCGCCGCTTACCGGAGCCGTCGGCAGCGGCGGAAGACGATCGGATTTGCACCCTTGCTGGGCATGGAGACGAGTGAGGAGAAGATGTCCCCCACCCGTCTCCATAACATTGCAGGGCGGAAGCGAAGTCAAAACGTCACTTCCACCCATAGCTCTTAAAGGCCCATTTTTTTTTTTTAAATGACAAATTTTTTATTTTTTTTATCGCATTTTAGTGTAAATATGAGATCTGAGGTCTTTTTGACCCCCACATCTCATATTTAAGAGGACCTGTCATGCTTTTTTTCTATTACAAGGGATGTTTACATTACTTGTAATAGGAATAAAAGTGACAGAATTTATTAAAAAAAAAACTGTGTAAAAATAGAAAATAAAAGGGAAAATAAATAAGGAAAAAAAAACATATTAAAAAAACACGCCCTGTCCCGCCGAGCTCGCGTGCAGAAGCGAACGCATACGTGAGCAGCGCCCGCGTATGAAAACGGTGTTCAAACCACACATGTGAGGTATCGCCGCGATCGGTAGAGTGAGAGCAATAATTCTAGCCCTAGAACTCCTCTGTAACTTAAAACATGCAACCTGTAGAATTTTTTTAAATGTTGCATATGGAGATTTTTAAGGGTGAAATTTTGTCGCCATTCCACGAGCGGGCGCAATTTTGAAGCGTGACATGTTGGGTGTCAATTTACTTGGTGTAACATTATCTTTCACAATATAAAAAAAAAAAATTGGGCTAACTTTACTGTTGTCTTATTTTTTAATTCAAAAAAGTGTATTCTTTCCAAAGAAAGTGCGCTTGTAAGACCGCTGCGCAAATACGGTGTGACTGAAAGTATTGCAACGACCGCCATTTTATTCTCTAGGGTGTTAGAGAAAAAAAAAAGTATAATGTTTGGGAGTTCTAAGTAATTTTCGAGCAAAAAAAAAAATGTTTTTATCTTGTAAACAACAAATCTCAAAAAAAGGCCTCGGTCCTTAAGTCATTAAAAGCAGCGGCAAGCCTGCTGATCTTGGAGGTTTACTAATCTGACAGAACATCGCTGCTTTTAAAATTCAACATCAAAACAGTCTGACTGATTTCAAAATCCTGTATTTCACTATATAAGCTCAGTTTACTGGTAGAAATAAGTGTGAAATGCAAGACTTGGGTGGGTGTAAAAAGATGTCCGCTGCTGCCTTCTGACTGCAGGCTTACTGCGGCCGAGTGCGGGGCGTACCAAGATTAGAGTTGTCACCTCATCCCTTTAAAACCGAACACATATTAATTACACAGGTTCTGAGGCAGATTAGGGTGGTGATTAAACTCACTTATCAGCATTAAATTAGCCTCAGAACCTGTGTAATTATTATGTGGTCGGTTTTAAAGGTATGAGGTGGCAACTCTACCCAGGATGGCCGTCGCAGTGTAGCGACGGAACGTCACTTCCGTTACCTCATCTGACGGGTTGCCGATTCAGATTAGGTGACCCGTCAGATTTGGTAACGGAAGTGACGTTACCAACAATAATTGCTTACTGCACATGCGCAATGCGCTCCATAATGGCCGCTATGCGTTCCAATAGGTTTCTTATTCTGACAGAACATGAAGTCAGCAGCGGACATCTTGTTACACCCACGGGGGTATGAGGGATGGAGGGACAGCAGCCCCAGATCCTACACAATAGAAATATGTGTATTCTAGAAAGTTTAACAATCAGCAGATAAAGATACTCCAAACACCTGGTGTTAACGCTTCAATCATCCCGGCACCATGATTGTTATGGTGTCAGGATGATTGAAGCGCATTATTTCTATTATTACATTGTAATATAAAATGAAATCATTCAACTCACCATAATGCCAAATCAGTGGGATCCCTGAGCGTGTCACTAGCCACGTCTCCTGCAACAAGCAGAGTCCATCCTTGCATCAGGTGCCCCTAGCAGAGTCCGTCCTTGCATCAGGTGCCCCTAGCAGAGTCCATCCTTGCATCAGGTGCCCCCAGCAGAGTCCGTCCTTGCATCAGGTGCCCCCAGCAGAGTCTGTCCTTGCATGAGGTGTCCCCAGCAGAGTCTGTCCTCGTATCAGGTGTCCCCGGCAGAGTCCCTCCTTGCATCAGGTGCCCCCAGCAGAGTCCGTCCTCGCATCAGGTGCCCCCAGCAGAGTCCGTCCTTGTATCATGTGTCCCCAGCAGATTCAGTATAGACCCCCTCAGTGCAGACCCCCCTCCATCAGTGCAGACCCCCCTCCATCAGTGCAGACCCCCTCAGTGCAGACCCCCCTCCATCAATGCAGACCCCCTCAGTGCAGACCCCCCTCCATCAATGCAGACCCCCTCAGTGCAGACCCCCCTCCATCAGTGCAGACGCCCTCAGTGCAGACCCCCCTCCATCAATGCAGACCCCCTCAGTGCAGACCCCCCTCCATCAATGCAGACGCCCTCAGTGCAGACCCCCCTCCATCAGTGCAGACGCCCTCAGTGCAGACCCCCCTCCATCAGTGCAGACCCCCTTAGTGCAGACCCCCCTCCATCAGTGCAGACCCCCCTCCATCAATGCAGACCCCCTCAGTGCAGACCCCCTCCATCAATGCAGACGCCCCCAGTGCAGACCCCCCTCCATCAATGCAGACCCCCTCCGTGCAGACCCCCCTCCATCAATGCAGACCCCCTCAGTGCAGACCCCCCTCCATCAATGCAGACCCCCCTACATCAGTGCAGAAGCCCTCAGCAGACCCCCCTCCGTGCAGACCCCCCCTCCCATAATGCCCCCCCAGGCCCCAGCACATGTCCATTACAGCAGCCGCCGGCACCGTGTGTTGAGAGGAGAAGGAAAGGGGCTGATCCGTGCGAGAGGAGAAGCCGATTCATTGGCTGCACAGATCGAGCCCCCTTCCTCTCTCTACTGAACATAAGGGGTAGAGTTCTAGCGGCGGCGGAGGCGGGACCGGCCGCCATTTTACTGAAGCCTGTTGCCAAAAAACTGTGAAATGCAAACATTCCTGACGAGGGTCCCAAAGTCGGGATTGTCCCAGGAAAATCGGGACTGTTGGCAACTATGGACTCTGTGTCCAGCAAAAGCAGCCACCTGTGCCCATCATATGCAGCCAACTGTGCAGGCAGCAGGACTGGCGGTGTGGGACGGGTAGCGCGGCGATGGCTCCGTGTCCTCCATGCATCCTCCGTGCGTGTCTGCTTCCTGCTTTGCTAGGCAGCCAATGAGCTCGCCTCTACCTTCAGCCAATCAGGTGCCTGGTATTATATCCGAGCCTCCTGATTGGCTGAGAGGCGGTTCTGTGTTAGCAAAGCAAATATCCATTTGCTTTGCTAACACACCTGGGTGCACTGCGAGCGATGCTCTGTCACCTTTTTCGACGCCTATTAGAGCCTATGGCTCCAATCAGGTGCTTCAAAAACACCCCCCCTCCGCCTCTGTAATTCGGACGCCTGAATGGGGGTGGCTACAGCGGCCGTGGATAGATTAATGTAATGCAATGAATCTGTCCAAACTAAACACAGAGGGGGTGGATGGAGAGAGGGGGCGGAGCCCCGAGCGCCCCTAATGGACGCACCGCCACCGATCAGATGTGAACCTGCGGGCCGTCCTTGTGAAAAGTCCCGTGTGCTCTGCGTCTTTAGTGCGTTTTGTGAAAAACGCACCAAAAAAATCCATCTTCCATTATAGTCAATGTTAATGGCAACGAAAAAAAAAAGCAACACAGGGGACCATGGAGGAGAAAACGCATGAAGAACGCATAAAGCGTTGGGTTGAATTTTAACACAAAAAAAAAAAAACACAGTAAAAAGGCGATGTGCGTCTCACAACACAGCGATGTGAACAGAATGCGCTCCGCATTACTGAATAAAACTTCTTTGTCTAATTTGGTTGCTGAATTTTTACCGAATAAAAATGACAAAAATATTAAATAAAAGAATAAGAATAAAAGAGAAAAGAAAAGGTTTTTTTTTTTTTCCATAAACCATCAAATAACAACCTTATTAGACAAATTGATGCAAAATCAGCATTGAATGTGGACAATCAGGGGTTAAAGATGAAGAGGGCGTGGCTGTGTCAGCTGACCTTTAGTCCACCAATCAGCGTGCAGCTTGTTTGTTTGTTTTTTCTTCCTTTCCTCTTATCTGCAGCTCTCCGGGAACAGCGACCCGCCCAACTCTGACTGCAGAAGGAAAAAAAAAGAGTTATGAGAGTTTGTCAGATTTGTCAGGTTGATTCTGTCACTGAATAAAGTTGGATGAAAAAAAAAAAAAAAAAGTCTGCTTTCCATATAAATCCGCCCACTTGTGGAGCCGCCCTCCCTGCTGTCCTCCACGTGGAGCACGAGACTCTCCGCCGCCATGTTGGTTTGGTAAGTGACGTCTGATGAGGGTACAATGTGGGGTTAGAAGCTCTGGGTTGTGTTTTTTTCCTGCACTTTGTTTAAATGTTCCAATCAGAATGTGGAATCTTCTGAGATTTCCTATGAATTGTTCTGCTGGGGAGACCTCAATGCTTTGTGTTCAAGAGGAGTCCATGAGAAACCCGATCCACTGCCGACCAATGGGAAGCGTCCATTCCTCTTATCACTGCTGGTGACCAGAAGACTCCCCCCCCCCCCCCCCCCCGCTATATACAGCTCCTTGGTACCCCCCCCCCTGCTATATACAGCTCCTTGGTACCCCCCCCCCCCTGCTATATACAGCTCCTTGGTACCCCCCCCCCCCCGCTATATACAGCTCCTTGGTACCCCCCCCCCTGCTATATACAGCTCCTTGGTTCCCCCCCCTGCTATATACAGCTCCTTGGTTACCCCCCTGCTATATACAGCTCCTTGGTACCCCCCCCCCTGCTATATACAGCTCCTTGGTTCCCCCCCCTGCTATATACAGCTCCTTGGTTCCCCCCCCTGCTATATACAGCTCCTTGGTTACCCCCCCTGCTATATACAGCTCCTTGGTACCCCCCCCTGCTATATACAGCTCCTTGGTTACCCCCCCTGCTATATACAGCTCCTTGGTTACCCCCCCTGCTATATACAGCTCCTTGGTTACCCCCCCTGCTATATACAGCTCCTTGGTTACCCCCCCCTGCTATATACAGCTCCTTGGTTACCCCCCCCCTGCTATATACAGCTCCTTGGTTACCCCCCCTGCTATATACAGCTCCTTGGTTACCCCCCCTGCTATATACAGCTCCTTGGGTACCCCCCCCTGCTATATACAGCTCCTTGGGTACCCCCCCCTGCTATATACAGCTCCTTGGGTACCCCCCCCCCTGCTATATACAGCTCCTTGGTTACCCCCCCCCGCTATATACAGCTCCTTGGTTACCCCCCCCTGCTATATACAGCTCCTTGGTTACCCCCCCCTGCTATATACAGCTCCTTGGTTACCCCCCCCCTGCTATATACAGCTCCTTGGTTACCCCCCCCCTGCTATATACAGCTCCTTGGTTACCCCCCCCCTGCTATATACAGCTCCTTGGTTACCCCCCCCTGCTATATACAGCTCCTTGGTTACCCCCCCCTGCTATATACAGCTCCTTGGTTACCCCCCCCCCCTGCTATATACAGCTCCTTGGTTACCCCCCCCCCTGCTATATACAGCTCCTTGGTTACCCCCCCCTGCTATATACAGCTCCTTGGTTACCCCCCCCTGCTATATACAGCTCCTTGGGTACCCCCCCTGCTATATACAGCTCCTTGGGTACCCCCCCTGCTATATACAGCTCCTTGGGTACCCCCCCTGCTATATACAGCTCCTTGGTTACCCCCCCCCCGCTATATACAGCTCCTTGGTTACCCCCCCCCTGCTATATACAGCTCCTTGGTTACCCCCCCCCGCTATATACAGCTCCTTGGTTACCCCCCCCCCTGCTATATACAGCTCCTTGGTTACCCCCCCCCCTGCTATATACAGCTCCTTGGTTACCCCCCCCTGCTATATACAGCTCCTTGGTTACCCCCCCCTGCTATATACAGCTCCTTGGTTACCCCCCCCCCTGCTATATACAGCTCCTTGGTTACCCCCCCCTGCTATATACAGCTCCTTGGTTACCCCCCCCCCTGCTATATACAGCTCCTTGGTTACCCCCCCCCTGCTATATACAGCTCCTTGGTTACCCCCCCCCCCTGCTATATACAGCTCCTTGGTTACCCCCCCCCCCTGCTATATACAGCTCCTTGGTTACCCCCCCCCCCCCTGCTATATACAGCTCCTTGGTTACCCCCCCCCCCTGCTATATACAGCTCCTTGGTTACCCCCCCCCCCCTGCTATATACAGCTCCTTGGTTACCCCCCCCCTGCTATATACAGCTCCTTGGTTACCCCCCCCCCTGCTATATACAGCTCCTTGGTTACCCCCCCCCCTGCTATATACAGCTCCTTGGTTACCCCCCCCCCCCCCGCTATATACAGCTCCTTGGTTACCCCCCCCCCCGCTATATACAGCTCCTTGGTTACCCCCCCTGCTATATACAGCTCCTTGGCTACCCCCCCCCCCCCGCTAAATACAGGAGTTTTAAAGGGGGGGGGGGGGGAAGCAAAATGCCTGAAAACTCTGCAAAAACCCATAAAAAAAACGAGTGTTTAAAAAATGCAAAAAAGCCACTGCAAAGTGTGCCTGAAAAGTGCAGCCCCCCCCCCCCATAGATGTGACCCCCCCCCAGACCACCACAATCTCTGCGCTCGCTCTGCGTTTCTGCAGCCACACTTGTCGTACATTTACATGCTTTTGTAGCGTCTTTTTAGTTCATTTGTATTTTATTTTATTTGACTAATTTTGTAATGTATTCTGTGCTTAGAAATGCTGTACTTTATATCCACATGAAATCCCCGCCCTGCTCTAAACTAAAAGCTCATCGGAATATTTTCCTTTTTCTTGCATATTCATTGATCCGGCCAACTGTTTAACCCCTTGCTGACCGCCCTGTAGTGGTATCACTGCTGTCTGTCTCCCAGAGGCATGCTGGGACTTGTAGTTCTGCAACAGCTGGTGGCCCCCCAGGTTGCCTCCCCCTGCGTTAACCACTTAAGGACCGCCTAACGCCGATTTACGTCGGCAAGGCGGCACGGGCAGGCAAAATCACGTACATGTACGTGATTTGCCTCTCGCGGGTGGGGGGTCCGATCGGACCCCCCCCCGGTGCCCGAAGCGGTCCCGTTCTGTTCCCCGGCGATCCGAGATGAGGGGGAGGCCATCCGTTCGTGGCCCCCCCCTCGCGATCGCCGCCGGCCAATGGGAACACTCCTTTGCTGCTGTATGCTAAACAGCAGCAAAGGAAATGATGTCATCTCCCCTCGGCTCGGTATTTTCCGTTCCAGCGCCGAGGGGAGAAGACATCAATGTGAGTGCACAACACACTACACACACAGTAGAACATGCCAGGCATACAAAACACCCCGATCCCCCCCCCGATCGCCCCCCGATCCCCCCCCAATCACCCCCCCCCCCTGTCACAAACTGACACCAGCAGGTTTTTTTTTTTTTTTTTTTTTTTTTTTCTGATTACTGCATAGTGTCAGTTTGTGACAGTTACAGTGTTGGGACAGTTAGTATTACCCCCCTTTAGGTCTAGGGTACCCCCCTAACCCCCCCTAATAAAGTTTTAACCCCTTGATCACCCCCCGTCACCAGTGTTGCTAAGCGATCATTTTTCTGATCGCTGTATTAGTGTCGCTGGTGACGCTAGTTAGTGAGGTAAATATTTAGGTTCGCCGTCAGCGTTTTATAGTGACAGGGACCCCCATATACTACCTAATAAATGTTTTAACCCCTTGATTGCCCCCTAGTTAACCCTTTCACCACTGATCACCGTATAACCGTTACGGGTGACGCTGGTTAGTTTGTTTATTTTTTATAGTGTCAGGGCACCCGCCGTTTATTACCTAATAAAGGTTTAGCCCCCTGATCGCCCGGCGGTGATATGCGTCGCCCCAGGCAGCGTCAGATTAGCGCCAGTACCGCTAACACCCACGCACGCAGCATGCGCCTCCCTTAGTGGTATAGTATCTGATCGGATCAATATCTGATCTGATCAGATCTATACTAGCGTCCCCAGCAGTTTAGGGTTCCCAAAAACACAGTGTTAGCGGGATCAGCCCAGATACCCGCTAGCACCTGCGTTTTGCCCCTCCGCCCAGCCCACCCAAGTGCAGTATCGATCGATCACTGTCACTTACAAAACACTAAACGCATAACTGCAGCGTTCGCAGAGTCAGGCCTGATCCCTGCGATCGCTAACAGTTTTTTTGGTAGCATTTTGGTGAACTGGCAAGCAAGCACCAGGCAGCGTCAGGTTAGCGCCAGTACCGCTAACACCCACGCACGCACCGTACACCTCCCTTAGTGGTATAGTATCTGATCGGATCAATATCTGATCCGATCAGATCTATACTAGCGTCCCCAGCAGTTTAGGGTTCCCAAAAACGCAGTGTTAGCGGGATCAGCCCAGATACCTGCTAGCACCTGCGTTTTGCCCCTCCGCCCAGCCCACCCAAGTGCAGTATCGATCGATCACTGACACTTACAAGGCACTAAACGCATAACTGCAGCGTTCGCAGAGTCAGGCCTGATCCCTGCGATCGCTAACAGTTTTTTTGGTAGCATTTTGGTGAACTAGCAAGCACCGGCCCCAGGCAGCGTCAGGTTAGCGCCAGTACCGCTAACACCCACGCACGCAGCATACGCCTCCTTTAGTGGTATAGTATCTGAACGGATCAATATCTGATCCGATCAGATCAGATCTATACTAGCGTCCCCAGCAGTTTAGGGTTCCCAAAAACGCAGTGTTAGCGGGATCAACCCAGATACCTGCTAGCACCTGCGTTTTGCCCCTCCGCCCGGCCCAGTCCAGCCCACCCAAGTGCAGTATCGATCGATCACTGTCACTTACAAAACACTAAACGCATAACTGCAGCGTTCGCAGAGTCAGGCCTGATCCCTGCGATCGCTAACAGTTTTTTTGGAAGCTTTTTATTGAACTGGCAAGCACCAGCGGCCTAGTACACCCCGGTCATAGTCAAACCAGCACTGCAGTAACACTTGGTGACGTGGCGAGTCCCATAAGTGCAGTTCAAGCTGGTGAGGTGGCAAGCACAAGTAGTGTCCCGCTGCCACCAAAAAGACAAACACAGGCCCGTCGTGCCCATAGTGCCCTTCCTGCTGCATTCGCCAATCCTAATTGGGAACCCACCACTTCTGCAGCGCCCGTACTTCCCCCATTCACATCCCCCAACGAAATGCAGTCGGCTGCATGAGAGGCATTTTTATGTCCTCCCGAGTACCCCTACCCAACGAACCCCCCCAAAAAAGATGTTGTGTCTGCAGCAAACGCGGATATAGGCGTGACACCCGCTATTATTGTCCCTTCTGTCCTGACAATCCTGGTCTTTGCATTGGTGAATGTTTTGAACGCTACCATACACTAGTTGAGTATTAGCGTAGGGTACAGCATTGCACAGACTAGGCACACTTTCACAGGGTCTCCCAAGATGCCATCGCATTTTGAGAGACCCGAACCTGGAACCGGTTACAGTTATAAAAGTTAGTTACAAAAAAAGTGTAAAAAAAAAAAAATATATATATAAAATAAAAAAAAATAGTTGTCGTTTTATTGTTCTCTCTCTCTATTCTCTCTCTCTATTGTTCTGCTCTTTTTTTACTGTATTCTATTCTGCAGTGTTTTATTGTTATTGTTATTATGTTTTATCATGTTTGTTTTTCAGGTATGTAATTATTTATACTTTATTGTTTACTGTGCTTTATTGTTAACCATTTTTTTGTCTTCAGGTACGCCATTCACAACTTTGAGTGGTTATACCAGAATGATGCCTGCAGGTTTAGGTATCATCTTGGTATCATTCTTTTCAGCCAGCGGTCGGCTTTCATGTAAAAGCAATCCTAGCGGCTAATTAGCCTCTAGACTGCCTTTACAAGCCGTGGGAGGGAATGCCCCCCCCCCCCCCCACCGTCTTCCGTGTTTTTCTCTGGCTCTCCTGTCTCAACAGGGAACCTGAGAATGCAGCCGGTGATTCAGCCAGCTGACCATAGAGCTGATCAGAGACAAGAGTGGCTCCAAACATCTCTATGGCCTAAGAAACCGGAAGCTACGAACATTTTATGACTTAGATTTCGCCGGATGTAAATAGCGCCATTGGGAAATTGGGGAAGCATTTTATCACACCGATCTTGGTGTGGTCAGATGCTTTGAGGGCAGAGGAGAGATCTAGGGTCTAATAGACCCCAATTTTTTCAAAAAAGAGTACCTGTCACTACCTATTGCTATCATAGGGGATATTTACATTCCCCGAGATAACAATAAAAATGATTTAAAAAAAAAAAAAATGAAAGGAACAGTTTAAAAATAAGATAAAAAAGCAAAAAAATAATAAAGAAAAAAAAAAAAAAAAAAAAAAGCACCCCTGTCGCCCCCTGCTCTTGCGCTAAGGCGAACGCAAGCGGCGGTCTGTCGTCAAACGTAAACAGCAATTGCACCATGCATGTGAGGTATCGCCGCGAAGGTCAGATCGAGGGCAGTAATTTTTGCAGTAGACCTCCTCTGTAGATCTAAAGTGGTAACCTGTAAAGGCTTTTAAAGGCTTTTAAAAATGTATTTATTTTGTTGCCACTGCACGTTTGTGCGCAATTGTAAAGCATGTCATGTTTGGTATCCATGTACTCGGTCTAAGATCATCTTTTTTATTTCATCAAACATTTGGGCAATATAGTGTGTTTTAGTGCATTAAAATTTAAAAAAGTGTGTTTTTTCCCCAAAAAATGCGTTTGAAAAATCGCTGCGCAAATACTGTGTGAAAAAAAAAAATGAAACACCCACCATTTTAATCTGTAGGGCATTTGCTTTAAAAAAATATATAATGTTTGGGGGTTCAAAGTAATTTTCTTGCAAAAAAAAAAAAACTTTTTCATGTAAAAAATAAGTGTCAGAAAGGGCTTTGTCTTCAAGTGGTTAGAAGAGTGGGTGATGTGTGACATAAGCTTCTAAATGTTGTGCATAAAATGCCAGGACAGTTCAAAACCCCCCCAAATGACCCCATTTTGGAAAGTAGACACCCCAAGCTATTTGCTGAGAGGCATGTCGAGTCCATGGAATATTTTATATTGCGACACAAGTTGCGGGAAAGAGACAAATTTTTTTTTTTTTTTTTTTTTTTTTGCACAAAGTTGTCACTAAATGATATATTGCTCAAACATGCCATGGGGATTTGTGAAATTACACCCCAAAATACATTCTGCTGCTTCTCCTGAGTACGGGGATACCACATGTGTGAGACTTTTTGGGAGCCTAGCCGTGTACGGGACCCCGAAAACCAAGCACCGCCTTCAGGCTTTCTAAGGGGCGTGAATTTTTGATTTCACTCTTCACTGCCTATCACAGTTTCGGAGGCCATGGAATGCCCAGGTGGCACAAAACCCCCCCAAATGACCCCATTTTGGAAAGTAGACACCCCAAGCTATTTGCTGAGAGGTATAGTGAGTATTTTGCAGACCTCACTTTTTGTCACAAAGTTTTGAAATTTGAAAAAAGAAAAAAAAAAAAAGTTTTTTCTTGTCTTTCTTCATTTTCAAAAACAAATGAGAGCTGCAAAATACTCACCATGCCTCTCAGCAAATAGCTTGGGGTGTCTACTTTCCAAAATGGGGTCATTTGGGGGGGGTTTGTGCCACCTGGGCATTCCATGGCCTCCGAAACGGTGTTAGGCAGTGAAGAGTAAAATCAAAAATTCACGCCCTTAAAAACGCTGAAGGCGGTGATTGGTTTTCGGGGCCCCGTACGCGGCTAGGCTCCCAAAAAGTCCCACACATGTGGTATCCCCATACTCAGGAGAAGCAGCTAAATGTATTTTGGGGTGCAATTCCACATAGGCCCATGGCCTGTGTGAGCAATATATCATTTAGTGACAACTTTGTGCAAAAAAAAAAAAAAAAAAAAAAAGTGTCACTTTCCCGCAACTTGTGTCAAAATATAAAATATTCCATGGACTCAATATGCCTCTCAGCAAATAGCTTGGGGTGTCTACTTTCCAAAATGGGGTCATTTGGGGGGGGGTTGTGCCACCTGGGCATTCCATGGCCTCCGAAACTGTGATAGGCAGTGAAGAGTGAAATCAAAAAGTTACACCCTTAGAAATCCTGAAGGCGGTGATTGGTTTTCGGGGTCCCATACGCGGCTAGGCTCCCAAAAAGTCCCACACATGTGGTATCCCCGTACTCAGGAGAAGTAGCTGAATATATTTTGGGGTGCAATTCCACATAGGCCCATGGCCTGTGTGAGCAATATATCATTTAGTGACAACTTTTTGTAAATATTTTTTTTTTTTTTTTTTTTTGTCATTATTCAATCACTTGGGACAAAAAAAATAAATATTCAATGGGTTCAACATGCCTATCAGCAATTTCCTTGGGGTGTCTACTTTCCAAAATGGGGTCATTTGGGGGGGTTTTGTACTGCCCTGCCATTTTAGCACCTCAAGAAATGACATAGGCAGTCATAAACTAAAAGCTGTGTAAATTCCAGAAAATGTACCCTAGTTTGTAGACGCTATAACTTTTGCGCAAACCAATAAATATACGCTTATTGACATTTTTTTTACCAAAGACATGTGGCCGAATACATTTTGGCCTAAATGTATGACTAAAATTGAGTTTATTGGATTTTTTTTATAACAAAAAGTAGAAAATATCATTTTTTTTCAAAATTTTCGGTCTTTTTCCGTTTATAGCGCAAAAAATAAAAACTGCAGAAGTGATCAAATACCATCAAAAGAAAGCTCTATTTGTGGGAAGAAAAGGACGCAAATTTCGTTTGGGTACAGCATTGCATAACCGCGCAATTAGCAGTTAAAGCGACGCAGTGCCAAATTGGAAAAAGACCTCTGGTCCTTAGGCAGCATAATGGTCCGGGGCTCAAGTGGTTAAAGGAATGTGTTTTTATTGGTTATATGTTAATAAATGGCGGCTACGGGCAATTTTCCCTCCAAATGTCTGTTCTTATATGGTTGGGTAAAGTGGGGCTGTAGTGGTGGGTAATTACTCGGAGGGGGAGGGGTGTTATTATAGTCCTGGAATGTTTTGGTGGATGACAAGTTTGCCGTCGTGCTGTTCTTTAACCCCAGACAAGTTTACAGATTTGGGCATTTCCCAATATGGACACTTTTCTGGGGGGTAAGTGATTTAGGAAGCCCTTTCGGTAGGTCGGTAATGCTAGATTCCAGATTTCTTGGTAGGGTTTATGGTATTTATTTTGGTTTATTGGATTTCGGTGGAATTGACCCCATCGTTCATTTTATGATCTTTTTCAATTTTCTAGGGAAAAAAAAGCTCAAAGCAATGTGGACCTTCCTTCGGTGGCCCTGCAGCTTCAGCAAATGGTAAGTTTAAAAAAACGCAGGACGAGTTTATGAGCTTTTATCATAACTCGAGTTTCGGGTTTAGCCACATGTTTTTTGTGGACCCGAGTTCTTTCATTGCCAAACTGAGTTATGAGCTTTTATCATGACTCAGGGCTTGGGTTGAACCACACGATTTGGTGGTGACCAGGTTCTTGGTGGGGGTCTTGGAGTGAGGTGTTGTGGTTCGGCTGGAAGTGTCTGGCAGTGACTGAGCCCCTGGGGGTGTGGATGGGGTGAGCGAGCCCTCCCTGTGATTCGGTGTCGACAGTGTTGCAGGCCCTGCCCTGTCCTCCCGGAGAGCTTGGTTGGCTCCTTCATTCACATCTTTCTTCAGCTCTCCAAGAAGGTTCCGGTTTCTCAGGAGCTCTTTCTCTGTGAAGAGATACAGGCAGGGCCATGGATTTCACTCTCTGATCCCTCTTGGGGGAGTCTACGGAGAGCTTGGGCAATGCTCTCTCTCTGGAAGTGAAGGGTCAGCTGTTCCAAGATTGTCCAAAATTTTCACTGTGGGTTGTAGTTGGGCCTCTGGACTGGTTGCCGGGCTGTTCTGCAGTGGTGGGCTTGGGGACTGGGTCAATCTCAGTCCTTGCTGGATTGGGGGAGGCGTGCCCACTTCTCTGAGAAGGCCGGGGCTAGATCTGATTCAGACTCCTTGCCCACTGCTCCCGTGCTTCCTGGCAGGTAGTCTAGGCGCTTAACTATGGCTTACAATGGGAATGGCGGATTCTCTTAGAACTGTTCATCCTTTCTTCCTGGGAATACGGAGTGTTGCTTTTGGAATGGTTCTTAGTTTTTCTTGGTTGGAGTATGAGGGCACCATATTACAGTCAACAAAGGCTTCGACCAGGCCAAAATCAATGCTCTCTATTCTTGGGTCAGACTTCAGGTATTGGGTCAGAATCCTTCTCTCCTTATGGGGGGGAAGGGTCATGACACTTGCCGCTCCCACAAAATGGCAAAACACTTCAACAATCTGGCTAACTTCACACAGTTTTAATTTGTCAATTTTCGTTTACAAACTTTTGAGTGTAAAAACATTGGTACAAAAAAGTTGTTCTCATATGTCATGAGAGTATATTAAAGAAAATTACAAATATGTTATATTGTCATAATGTATTCAATATTTGAAAGAAATTTTTATTAAATGTTAGTTATATAGCTTTAGTATCGTAAAATATCATCTTTATTGAAGTCTCTGAGAGGTATCATTATTCTGAATTGAAGAAATGATTGGAGTGGTTAAACCATGGGTTCCATTTTTTATCGTATAAATGATACGTATTGTGTACTGTGAAATATTTTTTTCCATGAGATTTATATTATTAATTCTAGTTTTCAAATGTGTTAGAGGTATCGTTGGTGATTTCCAATGATATGCGATCAACCAGTGTATTGCTACACATATTGTATGGATAAGTCTCATTTGGTGTATAGGTAGCCCAGGGATTGAGAAGAATAGGAAGTTTTGGGGAGTGAGTCCAATTATGTTATCGGAGATTTTAGAAGCAAATTTTTCTAGTTGTTTCCATATATTTGAGACTTTCTCACAATCCCAAAAGATGTGAGAATGATCCTGTGGATAAGCAACCTCTAAAACAAGATGGGGATGTTGTGGGGAAAATAGTCAATTTTCTGTGCGTTCCAACCAACACCGTATTCGGCAGTTTTTGCCGCTTATGTTTTCATGTAATTCTAAGGTTTACATTTTATATTGTAGCTGGTGAGATGACCATCAAGGCTGAAGTATGGAAACACTGTGCTGTCTGAGAGGAAACTGAGGTATGTATCAAGTTCAGTCTATAAATGCTGTAATCTGTGGGACCTTTAAGTGAAAATTTTTATGTGTATTAAGTACCATATCTTGATATGAGGATATTTTGTGACCCTGGAACACATTGAAGCCAGGTTTAACCAGAACAACCATGCAGCAAGCATTTTAGGTTTACAGTGAATGTCTGTATTGCATGACATGGTTTAGACCTCAGATTTCATTATCTCTGAATACGCAGGCATGACTCCATTTTAACTTTTTTTTTTTTTTTTTCCCATTAGTTGGAAGGCCAGGAACGCTCAAAGCCAAGATGGGAAGGCCAGGAACGCTCAAAGCCAAGATGGGAAGGCCAGGAACGCTCAAAGCCAAGATGGGAAGGCCAGGAACACTCAAAGCCAAGATGGGAAGGCCAGGAACACTCAAAGCATGATGGAATCCCTTTTCTGCTCCTGCAGTATTAGCATATGGTAGGTACCATGGCTTGGGTTAGCCACACAATTTTGTGGACCCAAAATGCATACTTGGTTATGCAGGGTTAGGAAGTAGACAGGATGATTGAGCTCTATAGATTCTCTCTGAGTTATGAGTTTTCATCATAACTCATTGCTTGGGGTTTAACCACTCAATTTTGTGGACCCAAAAATGAACATAGTTTTCTTGTTAGGCTGAGTTAGGAAGTAGATGGTCTATAGCGGAGTTATGAGCTTTCCTCATAACTTGCTGCTTGGGTTTAGCCACTCATTTTTGTGGACCCAAAGCTTTACTATGTATTTCACCACTATAGTCTATAGCTGAGTTATGAATTTTATCATAGCTCTTAAGTTTTGGGCTCAGAACTTGTTCAGTCTGAAGTCTCTTGCTCCTTGGTTGTGGGTTATTGTGGCATTCAGAAGGCCTCTGCGAGTGCACGCACGCCGGCCTCTGCGAGTGCACGCACGCCGGCCTCTGCGAGTGCACGCACGCCGGCCTCTGCGAGTGCACGCACGCCGGCCTCTGCGAGTGCACGCACGCCGGCCTCTGCGAGTGCACGCACGCCGGCCTCTGCGAGTGCACGCACGCCGGCCTCTGCGAGTGCACGCACGCCGGCCTCTGCGAGTGCACGCACGCCGGCCTCTGCGAGTGCACGCACGCCGGCCTCTGCGAGTGCACGCACGCCGGCCTCTGCGAGTGCACGCACGCCGGTCTCTGCGAGTGCACGCACGCCGGCCTCTGCCAGAGGAATAGTCAGGTTCAGGTGATTAGGGGACTCAATTAATTTTACTGGAATAAGTTTTCAATGAAAACTATTCCTTATTCATAGAAATAATTGCCTAACTGCCCTTTTATTGCTAGAGCAGAATTTAGATGGGACCCCCTCCCAAAGCCCACTTGAGCATTGTTTGTATACAATGCCATTTATAGTTTTTGGCTCGGAGATGTTCAGTCTGAAGTCTCTTGCTCCTTGGTTGTGGGTTATTGTGGCATTCAGGAGCTTTGATGGAGTAGGGCAGGGCAATGCAACACTGCTTCACCCAAGTCTCCTGCCTCATTAACTTGCATCTTGTGCTTTACCCTGAAGGTCATCGGTTTCTGCAGGGCTGAGCAGGTATGTTTCTGATCCCTCTTGGGAAAGTCTACAGGGAGCCCCCCGGCTCTCTGGAAGTAAAGGGTCAACTGTTGCAAGACGGTCTTAAATTTCCATTGTGAGTTGTAGTTGGGCCTCTGGACTGGTTGCCAGGCTGTTCTGCAGTGGTGGGCTTGGGGACTGGGTCAATCTCAGTCCTTGCTGGATTGGGGGAGGAGTGCCCACTCCTCCGAGAAGGCCGGGGCTGGATCTGATTCAGTCTCCTTGCCCACTGCTCCCGTGCTTCCTGGCAGGTAGTCTAGACTCAACTATGGCTTACAATGGGAATGGCGGATTCTCTTATAACTGTTCATCCTTTCTTCCTGGGAATACGGAGTGTTGCTTTTGGAATGGTTCTTAGTTTTTCTTGGTTGGGGTATGAGGGCACCATATTACAGTCAACAAACGCTTCGGCCAGGCCAAAATCAACGCAACCTATTCTTGGTTCAGACTTAAGGTATGGAGTCAGGATGCCTTATCCCTGAAGGGGAAAAGGTATGACACATGCCGTTCCCACACAATGGGTTTAATCTTTCCGAAAATTTAGTTTTATTGGAATAAATCTGCGAGTTCACGACGGTCTGCAAGTACCTGTGTTTTGTCTTGAGTATTGGTGTCAGGAAGCTGGTTGTTGGGTAATTTTGGACAGGGTATAATCCCTAATCCTCAAATTGGTAGGTATGATGCCCGGCGGGTGTGGAGATGCGACTCGGTGTACATCTTGCGATGTGTATGCGTGCCTCGATTTATTTGATAGAGAGCAGATTTTAGATGGGACCCCCTCCTGTAGCTTTGTATACAAAGCTTGGTAATGCCCACCTTGGAGCAGTGTAGAATGTTGGTTGCAGTGTAGAATGTGGTTGCAGATTTCCCATTGGTTGCAGGCTTTGTGGTTCCAACAGAGCAGTGTTCAGACGCAATGCTCGGAATTTTTTTTTATATTTTTTTTTTTTTCAAAGTATGTTATTTGATATTTAATATTGTGTAAATGTTTACTGCTGAATGCTTTATTTTTTTTTGTCAATCATGAAAGCATGTTACTGTTTTACAATGCCTTATTGATTGAGTTGATGATTTGTTATAAGTTGATATATTTGGGGGTGGGGCTTAAAGCCCCATATCGGCCTCCTTGTGTTTAATGTTACCTATATCATTGCAGATCATCAGGATGAGCGGGATGGTTGGCCTCTGGCTAGACATTGCTGTTAAAGTTTGGTAATTTGGTAAGCATCCTATAAAGTTGCTAGAATGTTTAACCTTTTGTTTGTTTTTGAGATTTCTAGGAAGCTTGGGAAGATCACGGGATGTAAGTGAAGGGAACACTTATTTTGCAGGAAAAAAAAGCTTCTTAAAATGCACTTTTTTTTTCTGCAAAAACACAACAAAAACTTATTAATGCACATATTTTTGCAGGAAAAAGTGTGTTTCTTTGTGTCTGTGTGTTTCTTTGTCTGTGTGTGTGTGTTTCTTTGTCTGTGTGTGTGTGTTTCTTTGTCTGTGTGTGTGTGTTTCTTTGTCTGTGTGTGTGTGTTTCTTTGTCTGTGTGTGTGTGTTTCTTTGTCTGTGTGTGTGTGTTTCTTTGTCTGTGTGTGTGTGTGTTTCTTTGTCTGTGTGTGTGTGTTTCTGTGTGTGTTTTTTTTTTTTTTTACCTCAAAGCTGAACCTATGCACTGTATGAACCCAGCCTCATAGCAAGGGAGTCTCCCCCACTGTCAAAATAAAATGAAGCGGGGAGGCTTCCCGCATCCACATAGTGTTTGGATGGAGGAATCTGTTCCTTTTTATTTTTGTTTTTTCATTTAACCCGCTGGTTGAACGTAAAAAACTGACTCGTGCATTCTGAGATTCAGGGGTAAGTGACCCTGGAACACATTGACGCCAGGTTTAAACAGAACCATGCAGCAAGCATTTTGGGTACACAGTGAAAGTCTGTATTGTATGACATGGTTGAGATTAGACCTCAGATGTCATTATCTCTGAATACGCAGGCATGACTCCATTGTAAATTTTCTTTTCCATGACTAGTTGGAAGGCCATGAACGCTCAAAGCCAAGATGGGAAGGCCAGGAACACTCGAAGTAAGATGGAATCCCTTTTCTGCTCCTGCAGTATTGGCATATGGTAGGTACCATGGCTCGGGTTAGCCACACAACTTTGTGGACCCAAAAAATGAATACTTGGTTATGCAGGGTTAGGAAGTAGAGAGAATCTAGAGCTCAATCATCTGTCTGAGTTATGAGTTTTCATCATAATTCATTATTTGGGTTTAACCACTCAATTTTGTGGACCCAAAAATGAACGTACTTTTTTGTTAGGCTGAGTTAGGAAGTAGATGGTCTATAGCGAAGTTATGAGCTTTCATCATAACTTGCTGCTTGGGGTTTAACCACTCAGTTTTGTGGACCCAAAGCTTTACTATGTATTTCACCACTATAGTCTATAGCTGAGTTATGAATTTTATCATAGCTCTTGAGTTTTGGGCTCAGAACTTCTTGTTCAGTCTGAAGTCTCTTGCTCCTTGGTTGTGGGTTATTGTGGCGTTCGGGAGCTTTGATGGAGTAGGGCAGGGCAATGCAACACTGCTTCACCCGAGTCTCCTGCCTCATTAACTTTGTACTCAAGGAGTTGGTTTCTTCAGGGCTGAGCAGGGATGTTTCTGATCCCTCTTGGGAAAGTCTACAGGGAGCCCCCCGCTCTCTGGAAGTTAAGGGTCAGCTGTTGCAAGACGGTCTTAAATTCCTATTGTGAGTTGTAGTTGGGCCTCTGGACTGGTTGCCGGGCTGTTCTGCAGTGGTGGGCTTGGACTGGGTCAATCTAAGTCCTTGCTGGATTGGGGAGGTGTGCCCACTCCTCCGAGAAGGCCGGGGCTAGATCTGATTCAGTCTCCTTGTCCACTGCTCCCGTGCTTCCTGGCAGGTAGTGTAGACTCAACTATGGCTTACAATGGGAATGGCGGATTCTCTTATAACCGTTCATCCTTTTCTTCCTGGGAATACGGAGTGTTAATCTTGGAATGGTTCTTAGTTTTTCTTGGTTGGGGTATGAGGGCACCATATTACAGTCAACAAACTCTTTGGCCAGGCCAAAATCAACTCTTCCTATTCTTGGTTCAGACTTAAGGTATGGAGTCAGGATGCCTTATCCCTGAAGGGGAAAAGGTATGACACATGCCGTTCCCACACAATGGGTTTAATCTTTCCAAAATTTACTTTATTGGAATAAGTTTGCAAGTTCACGACGGTCTGCAAGTACCTGTGTATTGTCTTGAGTATTGGTGTCAGGAAGCTGGTTGTTGGGTAATTTGGACAGGGTATAATCCCCAATCCTCAAATTGGTAGGGATGATTCCCAGCGGGTGTGGAGATGCGACTCGGTGTACATCTTGTGGCATGTATGCGTTCCTTGATTGATTTAAAAGAGTGCAGAATTTAGATAGGACCCCCTCCCAAAACTCCCACTGTAGCTTTGTATCTAAAGCTGGTAATTCCCTATTTGCTGCCCATTAATGCCCACCTTGGAACAGTGTAGAATGTGGTTGCAAATGATTTCCCATTGATTGCAGGCCTGGTGGTCCCAACAGAGCAGTGTTTGTATGTAACCCACTTAGTGAATCGTTCCTTTACTAGAGTGATGATGTGGAATGCAAATGATGTGTATTGAAGCCCACTTGAGCATTTGTATAAAATGCCATTAGTTCCCCTTTGCTGCTCATTCATATGCCCAGCCTGGAGCAGTGTAGAATGCATTGCAAATGATTTCCCCCTTATGTATATGCTGTTTGGTCCCAACAGAGCAGATCGCATAGGCAACGCACAGTGATTGGCTGCTTTACTGGAGCAGTCTTGTTTATATAAAATGCAATTTGGCTGCCAAAGTGGAAATATGCTTTAAGGATTGCTCATCAATGTTTTATCTCCAACCCTTTTATTGCTCCTTTTTTTTCAGCACCTGCCTACGTTTGAGTTTGCTCAACTGGACTTCTAGCAGTGTTGGTGTTGCCAGCAAGGTCAAGATGAACGGCAATCAACCCAAAGATGTCTTCATCGATTTTTACCGGACTTCCTTCCCAATTTCGATCTGTGATGTGCATGAAGATGGAGCCTCTTTCTGATCACTTTAAGGACTGTCCTCTACTATTTATAATATGGAATCATTGTACATGGCTAAAATAAAGGCTGACCTGATTTTCAAACCTAAAATGTCTTCTCAGCTTTTCTTTGTTTTTAATCCTAGATTGCTCTAGTTGGCTTTGTTTGCACTTGTGTAGCCATGCCCCTGTAGGGGTTGCTGAATGTTGTGGTTCACCTGTCACCCTGCCCAGCCTGGCATCCCTCTCAGACATAAAACAGTCCATAAGCTTTGTTTTTTGTTTTTTTTGAGGGGATTGAACTTTGGGGAATGATGCAACTTGCTTGGGACTTCTATATACACTCCAGTATTTACACTCCAGTCTTCTCTCCAGCACACACTCTTGCTTAAGACCTCATATTCCCTCACTCCTCCAGAACTTTATTTGCTGCAGACCGTTGCCCCTCCAGACTAGCACCGCCTGGTTAGGCCTGACACTAGGCCTCAAACTGCCTTTTGTGGGCAAGGACCTCAGGCCACTGTGGTGTAGAAATAGTTCAGGTGCTAACTGTCCTCTGCTCAGCTACCAATCCTAGATGGCCCTCAAGGCCCTGCCAGCCTGGTTGCAATGACCTCTTTCCACTACCCATCCCACAGTCCACGCTTCTGATTCTTCACCCATCTCAAACTGCAATCCCAGCCCTCCTGCCTGCAACCAGTTGTCCTCCATGGAGTCTCTTAGCAGTGCCCTCTCCTGCTGTCGTCTTGGTCTCATGTGCCACTCCTTCCAGGATCTTTTCACTGCTCCTGGATGTACCTGAGCCCCGGCCCAGGGTCCCCCCCCCCCCCAGACTGGGGCGCTCTTTGTGGCAGTCTCCACACTCTCTCACTCCAGCTCTTCCACCTGACAACTCCCTCCTTAGCTGGGCTGACCCCTGGGTATTTCAAGGAGGCCAATTTGCCAATTTTGAGATTGGTCAAGGCTCCTCAAGATACCCCAGGCAGCTCCCTCTTCTCCTTTCTAGCACCTTCTAAAAAGGTGGGAGGTGACAGTGATTGCTACCTGTGAGTCACCCAGCCCTAGAGCCGATGTTCAGCGTTCTTGTTATAACTGCAGCTGCTCCAGCTTTTGTTAAAAGGAGACCTCCCTTCCGCCTCTCTGTGCGGGGAGACCTGAGCCACCGGCACCCAACCAAAGCCAAATCTGGCTTTGATCGGGTCTCCGATATAGAAACCCAGAAGCAACGTCACTTCTGGTGTACTCAGCAGCCAATAGCACTAATTCTAAAAGTCTTCAAAACTACCCATCTTGAGTACTGAGTGCAGAGGAGAGGAGTATGGAGTCTTTAAGACCCCAGATCCTCCTCCATAGAGGACCTGTCACCACCTATTGCTGTCGTAAGGGATGTTTACATTCTTTGTCGGCAATAAAAGTGATCAGAATTTTTTTTTTTTTTTTATAGTGCTCCATCCCTCCGTGCATAAGCAAAGTTGTGCCCGCAAATGTAAGCAGTGTTCAAACCAAATGTTCATATAGAATTGCGCTGTAGTTAGAATAGAAATCATCCCAGCACCATGGTGGGTATGGTGTCAGGATGATTGAAGTGCATTATTTCTATTACATTGTAAAATAAAATGAAATCATTCAACTCGCCATAATGCAGAATCAGTGGGATCCCTGAGCGTGTCACTAGCCACGTTGCCTGCCACCAGCTATCCGTCCTTACATCAGATGTCCCTGGCGGAGCCCCCCCCCCTCACATCGTGTGTCCCCGGCGGAGCCCCCCCTCACATCGTGTGTCCCCGGCGGAGCCCCCCCTCCTCACATCGTGTGTCCCCGCTCACATCGTGTGTCCCCGGCAGAGCCCCCCCCCTCACCTCATGTGTCCCCACTCACCTCATGTGTCCCCACTCACATCGTGTGTCCCCACTCACATCGTGTGTCCCCACTCACATCGTGTGTCCCCAGCAGAGCCCCCCCCCTCACCTCATGTGTCCCTGCTCACATCGTGTGTCCCCGGCAGAGCCCCCCCCCCCCCTCACTTCAGGTGTCCTAGTGTAGTAGACAGTGTATACTGTCTCCCTCCGCTAGCCGCATGGCTAGAACCCCCGCCCCTTTCCATAACAGACTGGCAGCAGGACGGGGGTGGGCGGGGCGGAGGGTGGGCGGTGACGCAGGAGCTCCGTCTAGCCTCCCCCAGCCGTCTTCCTGATCTTCTTTAAAATGGCTGCCGGCGGAGACAATGTCTCTGCCGGCCGTGGACCTCTAGCGGTGGCGAAAATCCGTGAAGAACTGGATTTCTCGGGACATTTACCGGGACACAACAAATTCGGGAATGGAGTCTAAATCCCGGGAATGTCCCGGGAAATCCGGGACAGTTGGCAACTATGCGAAATGAGAGTGTCATAAAATGTCGTCTGTCTTTTATGACTATCATTTTGCCGCTGAGCAGTACGGGGTGTACCAAGATGGCTGTCACCACTTTCTGACTGCAGCCTTGCTGATGGTTGGTTTTCAAATGAAAACAGTATCACAGATGTCAAATACTGTATTACACTATATAAGCTGACTTTACTGCTAAAATGAGTGTGAAATTCCAGACTTGCCTGGGTGTAACAAGATCTGGGTGTAACAAGATGTCCGCTGCTGCCTTCATGTTCTGTCAGAAGAAGAAACCTATTGGAACAAATAGCGGCCATGCTGGAACGCATTGCGCATGCACAGTAAGCAATTTTTGTTGGTAACGTCACTTCTGTTACCAAATCGGACAGGTCGCCTAATGTGACAGAACACCGGTCTTGGGAGACAACAGGGGGAAGCCAGTATACTTACTGCGCTATGCGTTCCAACATGCGTTCCAAAGCGCTATGCATTCTGTTCTATGAGAACGCCGCTACCCATCAGACAATGCAACGGAAGTGACGTTGCGAACAAAAATTCTTATTGCACATGCACCATGCGTTCCAACACGGCCGCTATGTGTTCCAATAGGTTTCCTAAAATGACAGAACACGAAGGCAGCAGCGGACATCTTGTTACACCAAGGCAACTCTTGTATTTCACACTTATTTTTAGCAGTAACTCGCCTTATATACTGAAATTTACTATTTCCCCGCGACTAAGTGAGGGTGTGGAAAAATGTCCCTCGGCGCCTCATGACTATCAGTTTGGCGCTGAGCAGTGCGGGGTGTACCAAGATGGCTGTCGCCACCTTCTGACTGCAGGGCTGGTTGGTGCTTTTCAAATTCAACATCAAAACCGTGTCACAGATTTAAAAATACTGTATTTCAGTATATAAGGTGAGTTTACTGCTAAAATAAGTGTGAGATACAAGACTTGGCCTGGGTGTAACAAGATGTCCACTGCTGCCTTCGTGTTCTGTCAGCCGCCTAGGGTGGCCACTGATGTTTCTACTCTCTTCTCTCTGCAGCAAGCAACTAAGTCTCAGCATCAGTAGGCAGCCACCGCTCCGTTCGCACATAGTGTCAGAGGCGCAGCGGCGGCGGAAGACTGTGTCCTGACTCCCGAATGAATGGAAGAATCAAACATGAATTGATGGGCACTGGTAGGCTCCATTTCATGGGCACTGGTAGGCTGAATTGATGGGTGCTGGTAGGCTGCATTTGATGCGCACTGGTTAAGCTGCATTTGATGGGCGCTGGTGAGGCTGCATTTTATGGGCGCTTCATTAAAAAGGTGGGGTTTAAATGGGCAGGGAAAAGGGGGTGAAGTCAGGGGTGGAGCCGGGGGGGGTGGCAAAATGAGATTTCGTCTAGGGTGTCAAAAGTACGTGCACCAGCCTTGCGCATAGCGGCCATGTTGGAATGCATGGCACATGCGCAGAAAGTATTTTTTGGTTGCAACGTCACTTCCGTTACATTTTCTGATGGGTAGCGGTATTCTGATAGAACATGTTCCAAACACTTCATGATCTGACGGGTAGCGGTGATCTGATAGAACACCCATGCAGACATCTTACTACACCCAGTATTCCTTTAGTATTTTTCTAAGCATTTATAGTAACAATTTGAGCTATATCCAAAGCAAAACCCAACGGGAACTTGTAGGGCCATAATATTGTCTCTGTATTGTGTTTCTTAAATCATTTCTATTACATACAGTGGTGGGCAAGGTATTTCTTCCATTGGTTCAAACCCCGATGCGGTCTAGGCTCCACATATTGCTGCTGTGATCAAGTCTTCTCCAGAAGAGCTTCAGAATGGAGATGGAAATCACAGAAGGAAGAAGAGGGAACTGAGGTGCAGTATTGTGTGCAAGAGGTGAGTGAGATCCTCCGCACTATAACTCCTAGCTAAAAGAAATAAGAGGTTAAAGGAAACCGTCACCTTGCCCATAGACCATCTCAGCGAGGTATACTCACCTATCCATGCTCCAATGCTCCCCACTTTCCCCTGTCACTCAGACAAAGCGGGGCTTCTGGTATAGGAGAGCATTTGACCTTCCTCCCGGGCCAGGCCCAATTGCAAGGCCCAAAAATGATCACTTTTGTATGAAATCTACTCCTCCTTGGTTAGCTCCACCGCCATCCGAGCTTACACAGGGTGGACTCCTACAGCAGGGAATGTAGATGAGTGAGTGCACCTTGCTTGGGGAGGTTGTACTATCAGGAGGATCCGTCCATAGATGGTTCAAATCCCGGCCAGTTCAGCAGGGACCAGCCAAGATTTAAACCATGTATGGCCAAGCTCTGCAAGATATCTACATTTCATTAACAGCAAGCTTGGCTTAATCATCTCTGTCTTCTAGTGTCGTTATTTGTGTTTCCTGTGCCAGTTTAACCGCTTCAGCCCCGGAAGATTTTACCCCCTTCCTGACCAGAGCCCTTTTTTACGATTCGGCACTGTGCCGCTTTAACTGACAATTGTGCGGGTCGTGCGACGTTCCAAACAAAATTGACGTCCTTTTTTTTCCCCACAAATAGAGCTTTCTTTTGGTGGTATTTGATCGCCTCTGCGGTTTTTATTTTTTGCGCTATAAACAAAAAAAAAAGCGACAATTTTGAAGAAAAAAACGCAGTATTTTTTTACTATTTGCTATAATAAATATCCCCAAAAATATATAAAAAAAAAATATTTTTTTCCTCAGTTTAGGCCAAAATATATATGTATATATATACATATTTTTGGTAAAAAAAATCGCAATAAGAATATATTGATTGGTTTGCGCACAAATTATAGCGTTTACAAAATATAGCATTTATTTTGGCATTTTTATTACTATTTTTTTTTTATTAGTAATGGCGGCGATCTGCGATCTTTATTGGGACTGCGACATTATGGTGGACACGTCGGACAATTTTGACACATTTTTGGGACCATTGGCATTTTTAGAGGGATCAGTATTATGAAAATGCATTGATTACTGTAAAAATGTCACTGGCACGGAAGGGGTTAACCACTAGGGGGCGATCAAGGGGTTAATGTGTTCCCTAGTGTGTGTTGTAACTGAACGGGGGAGGGGACTGTGTAGGGGAAGAGAGAGAGATCGCTGTTCATACCCCTTGGAGAACCGGTTTTCCACGTGCCCCGAGCGATCGCGGGGCACTCGCATCGGCTCCGTGGGCGAGCAGGGGGCGCGCGCCCCCTAGAGGCCACAGGGCGAAGCGACGTTACATAACGTTGTTTCGCCCAGCCGTGCCATTCTTGGATGGTCGGCAAGTGGTTAAAATGTATATTTGAATTGCTCTCTGTATGTGTTTAGCAGCATATTAGATGGACTTCAGCTGAGCCCTGTGTTAATTGCAACTTCATTTGTTCAGCCACAATGACTATTTGTCCTAGGGACCAGAGATTGGTGACTGTAGTGTCAGTGCCATTTGCACGTAACTTGAGTGGAGAGGGGACCAGGCCCATTAGATCACACTACCTGAGCTGAACTCCCGTCTGCAGGACAGATCTAAGACACATAGGCTAGACCAGTGGCGTCCCTAGGGGGTGGCTTTTGGGGCTATAGCCCCGAATCTGGGGCCCATAGCCCCAAGTCTCTTCAGGGGTTCCCAAGAGGAGGGGAGGCTCTCTGGGGACACTGATGTAAGTGGGGGGGCTCTCTTGGGACCCTGAGTTTAAGGGGGAGGCTCTCTGGGGACCCTGATTTTAAGGGGGAGGCTCTCTGGGGAATCTAATGTAAGGGGGTGCTCTCTGGGGACCCTGATGCAAGGGGGAGGCTCTCTGGGGATTTTAATGTAAGGAGGAGGCCCTCTAGGGACCCTAGCGCGTTTTTGCAGCGATCACATCGCATTTGGGGTGCCATTAAAGAATAATGGCACCCAGTGGTGTCCCTAGGGGGTGGCTTTTGGGGCTATAGCCCTGAATCTGGGGCCCATAGCCCCAAGTCTCTTCAGGGGTTCCCAAGAGGAGGGGAGGCTCTCTGGGGACCCTGATGTAAGTAGGGGGGGGTCTCTTGGGACCCTGATTTTAAGGGGGAGGCTCTCTGGGGACTCTGATGTAAGGAGGAGGCTCTCTAAGGACCCTGATGTAAGGGGGGCTCTTTGGGGACCCTGATGCAAGGGGGGGGCTCTTTGGGGACCCTGATGCAAGGGGGGGGCCCTTTGGGGACTCTGATGCAAGGGGCTGGCTCTCTGGGGGCTCTGATGTAAGGAGGAGGCTCTCTAGGGATATACACACACATGTATATACATGTGTATTCCCGTCCAAGCATATGACTTTCTTTACTTCGCTGCTATGGGCACTAGCCCCACATCTTTTGTAGACCTAGCAACACCCCTGGGCTAGACACATAGTAGGCTGCTGCATGAGCTTCAATCAAAAAATGTTTTGCCTTCTTCCAGTCAGATCGGTGCTCTTGTCGATCCTCTTTTCGTCTTTATGTTTTGGTGAAACCATCTTCACACCAACAAGAACCCACTGGAACCATGATTGCAGTTTTATCCCATCATTCAGTATTTAATTATACGGAGAAGCCGGCTACCAATTTTCAACTGATGAAGCAATCCAACAGCTCCTTCATCCATGTTGGAGAGAGCGATGGTCAGCTGAGTATTAGGAAAAGGATGAACTGAGAAGAAGTTTGCCGGGGTTCTCCAAACTGTGTTTTGTCTCTGGACATGCTCAGCCTCTCCAAAGATCAGTTCCAACTCATTACTCTGAAAGTGGAGGTGAGGGATATTAATGACCACACTTTCCAGGTTCTGAGATCCATGTGGATATCTCTGAAGCCGCTCCATTGGGTGCCAGAATCCCTCTACAGATGGCAGTAGATGAAGACATAGGCTTGGATGGGTGAAATGCGTTAAAAGTGCGAACCTAAGGTGGACGATGGAGGGTGTGCTGTCTGTCAATAAACCTTGGCATATCAAGTGAGCGTCTATATCAGTGATGGCAAACCTTGGGACCCCAGATGTTTTGGAACTACATTTCCCATGATGCTCAACATACAGCATTGTGGGAAATGTAGTTCCAAAACATCTGGGGTGCTAAGGTTCGCCAACAATGGTCTATATCAGTGTTTCTCAACTCCAGTCCTCAAGGCGCACCAACAGGTCATGTTTTCAGGATTTCCACTATTTTGCACAGGTGATTTGATCAGTTTCACTGCCTTAGTAATTACCACAGCCTTTTCATCTGAAGGAAATCCTGAAAACATGACCTGTTGGTGCGCCTTGAGGACTGGAGTTGAGAAACACTGGTCTATATAATGCAGGAACTGTCAGGGCTGGGCTCAGCCCTTCCTTCTCTGAGCTGGCCGCTCAGCTGTCGGCTATTTGCCAGCTCCCATCTCTCTCCACAGTTACTCAGCTGTTGATGATATCCTGCTCGTCAGTCCTGCCTACTTAAGCCGTTCAGTCCAGAGGAGCTCTGCCTTCGCCTTGGTCACATCACAAGAAACTATCTCCTGCGGTCCTGTTTTAAGACTTGCTTTGCTGACATCCCTTCTGGCTCCAGATCCTGCTTGCTGTTCCACTACGTTGATCCCTGACTTTTGGCTTGGCTGACTATCCGTTTCGGTTACGTATGTTTTGGCTAAGTTTGTTCTTTTTACTTTTATTATTAAACAAGTGTGATTTAACTGTACTTCTGTCTCGGTCTGATTTCATGGTTTCTGACAGGAACAAATTTTTGGGCTTGGCACTTGGTTAGCTCACAGAGAGAAAGGAATTCATGGGCAATTTGGAAGTAGTGAGGTCTGGGGAGATTGTTAGGTATATATAAGTTTGCATTTAATTAACAGTACATCTAACATCCTCCAAGGCATCACTCAACTCAGAAGAGTGTCAGCTCAGGGCCATGGGTCTTTGGGGTTAGCGCTCAAGAGGAGGTTAGTGTTGCAGCTAAAATTGCTTCTGATGTTTTGATCCAGGAACTTTATAGAAAGGGTCACCTCAGCTCCTATAAGATTCAGAAGCTGGAGGCCAATCTCAAACACAAATGTATTCTCAAACAACTTTCCTCAACCCCAGTAAAGTGGCAGAAGTTAATATAGGACTTCATTAATTGCCAGTGATACCTAATTGCTTAGATGTCTTTAAATCGCGCCCATGTTGCATTTGCATTGGAGGGAGATCTACCAAGGGAAGCATTTCTACTACATCAGCATACAGGTAGTATGTTATTTGGCTACATTCTACTGCAGCTATCTGTCTACACCAGGCGCCTAGGACCCAGTTGGATGCCCAGAGAGCCCACCTACAACCAGAGCCGGATCTTCCACAAGACAACCTAAGCAGAAGCTTAGGGCCTGGAGGATATCCAGAGGATATCTCTGGATAGCGGCACTTTACCATCGTTTTAGAGGTACTTTTAACCACTGCTAGCGGCCGAATAAAGTGTTCAAAGCGCCACTGCCAAGGCGCTTTGCAGGCACTGCCCATTGATTTCAATGGGTAGGGGCGCTTTAGGAGCAGTGTGAAAGCATTTGGGCTCTCACACTGGGATTGCAGATGAGGCTTTTTTCATCCGCTATTTTTAACGCTAACGTGCCTGAAAAATGCCTCCAGTGTGAAACGGGTCTAATCTACTGTACCAAGTCTGCAGTCTCTGATCGTCTCCTGTATTATGTCTGCAGTCTCTGATCACCTCCTGTATCATTTCTGCAGTCTCTGATCATCTCTTGTATCATGTCTGCAGTCTCTGATCATCTCCTGTACCATGTCTGCAGTCTCTGACCATCTCCTGTATCATGTCTGCAGTCTCTGATCATCTCCTGTATCATGTCTGCAGTCTCTGACCACCTCCTGTATCATGTCTGCAGTCTCTGACCATCTCCTGTATCATGTCTGCAGTCTCTGACCATCTCCTGTATCATGTCTGCAGTCTCTGACCATCTCCTGTATCATGTCTGCAGTCTCTGATCATCTCTTGTATCATGTCTGCAGTCTCCGACCATCTCCTGTACCATGTCTGCAGTCTCTGATCATCTCCTGTATCATGTTTGCAGTCTCTGATCATCACCTGTATCATGTTTGCAGTCTCTGATCATCACCTGTATCATGTCTGCAGTCTCTGATCATCTCTTGTATCATGTCTGCAGTCTCTGATCATCTCCTGTACCATGTCTGCAGTCTCTGACCATCTCCTGTATCATGTCTGCAGTCTCTGATCATCTCCTGTATCATGTCTGCAGTCTCTGACCACCTCCTGTATCATGTCTGCAGTCTCTGACCATCTCCTGTATCATGTCTGCAGTCTCTGACCATCTCCTGTATCATGTCTGCAGTCTCTGACCATCTCCTGTATCATGTCTGCAGTCTTTGAGCATCTCCTGTATCATGTCTGCAGTCTCCGACCATCTCCTGTACCATGTCTGCAGTCTCTGATCATCTCCTGTACCATGTTTGCAGTCTCTGATCATCTCCTGTATCATGTTTGCAGGCTCTGATCATCTCCTGTACCATGTCCGCAGTCTCTGATCATCTCCTGTATCATGTCTGCAGGCTCTGATCATCTCCTGTACCATGTCTGCAGTCTCTGATCATCTCCTGCACAGGGGCGGACTGATAACTCATGGGGCCCCCGGGCAATAGGAGATTATGGGGCCCCCAGGCAATCAGAGATTATGGGGCCACACAGTATACACACACACACAGCATACAATCACACAGTATACACATACATGTACACACAGTATACACAGACAGATGTAAAAAAAAAAACACAGATTTATACATACTGTCCCTGGTTTTACTGAGGCTGGCAACCCTGATGGGGCCCCCTAGTGGCCCAGGGCCCTCGGGCAGTGCCCGAGTCGCTCAATGGTCAGTCCGCCCCTGCTCCTGCACCATGTCTTCAGTCTCTGATCATCTCTTGTATCATGTCTGCAGTCTCTGACCATCTCCTATATCATGTCTGCAGTCTCTGATCATCTCTTGTATCATGTCTGCAGTCTCTGACCATCTCCTATATCATGTCTGCAGTCTCTGATCATCTCTTGTATCATGTCTGCAGTCTCTGACCATCTCCTATATCATGTCTGCAGTCTCTGACCATCTCCTGTATCATGTCTGCAGTCTCTGACCATCTCCTATATCATGTCTGCAGTCTCTGACCATCTCCTGTATCATGTCTGCAGTCTCTGATCATCTGTAGTATAAAATATTTTACAGCGCACACATACAAGAATGACATTTCCTGCAGGGCTAGTTAAAAACACCTGAACATATTAAAAAAATACGGGGGTTTGGTCACACTATACGCTCATATAGTGCTAAGCCCACTTACTGCGACAAAGTACCCCGAATTAGTGGGTCCTACTCTAGTAATAGAATGGAAGATCCTTTGTCTCAACCATGGGAGCTGAACTCCTACATCCTAACACTGGTGGCCACTAATTAAGAGGTAATGAGGAGGGGGAGGGGTGCTCCAGCCCAAAAGACCTGGTCAGGGCCTATTACAATATACAAGAACATATTTGGGGGGCACACTAATTCGGGGTACTTTGTCGCAGTAAGTGGGCTTAGCACTATATGACCGTATAGTGTGACCAAACCCCCGTATTTTTTTTTTAATATGTTCAGGTGTTTTTAACTAGCCCTGCAGGGAATGTCATTCTTGTATGTGTGCGCTGTAAAATATTTTGTACTGTTTGTAGGTCTTATAGCAGCACCATCTTGAATTTAAACGCATTGTATGGTGTGTCCCCCCCCAAATATGTTCTTGTATCTCCTGTAGTATGTCTGCAGTCTCTGATCATCTCCTGATCATCCACAGATGGTGGGGGGAGAGGGTTGCGTGAAACGCAGCGCAGCGCCACCTCCCTGAAATGAGTTTTGGCAGGTAGTGATGTCTGAATATGGGATTTGCATGCAACTGTGAAACAGGGGACTCTCGTGTAAGGGGGACTCTGATGTAAGGAGGGACTATGCTCTGGACCCTGATCTAAGGGTTGACTCTGATGGGCACTCTCATGTAAGGGGGACTCTGATGAAGGCTCTCATGTAAAGAAGAACTTCCATCTAGCCTTTGATGTAAGGGGGACTCTGATGGGGACTCTTATGTAAGGGGGACTCTGATCTGGACCCTGATGTAAGGGGGGACTCTGATGGGGACTCTCATGTGACAACACTCAGCCCCTCCCCCACAATGATCAGCAGAGTTGTCACCCGTGTCGGTGGAGATCTCCGGGCCTTCATAGGTCTTCAGTTTCTCTCCCACCACCCTTGTAAATTAAATTCTAAGCAGGTGGCCCCTGTCTGTGCTATATTGCGGAACTGTGTGAATCTCAGGACTGTATGGACAGAAATACCAATCCATATATTATACACTATATTGCCAAGTATTGGGACGCCCCTCCAAATCATTGGATTCCGGTGTTCCTATCCCCTCCATGGACACAGGTGTATAACATGGGAACAGCGACTCCGCCACAAGTTGGTTGGCCACGGAGAATGACAGAGCGGGGGGGGGGGGGGGGGGGGGGGGGCATGCTGAAGCTCATAGAAGTCGCCGACTGTCTGCAGAGTCATCGCTATTGACCTCCAAACTTCCTATGACCTTCAGATTACCCGACCGCCGTGTGTATCTATATAATATGATAATAAAATAATAGTAATATTACTGCCTGTGTGAATGAGCCTCCAAGGTGGGGCCCCTGTCTGTGTGCTCTATGGCAGAGCTGTGTAAATCTCAGGACTGCATGAACAGAAATACCAACCCATATAATATAATAATAGGAGGCCGCCGTATCCCCTCCCAAATGCCTACTGCCTGTGTGAAGGTGGGTGCCCCTGTCTGTGTGATGGGGTTCTGTGTGCTACATGACAGAGCTGTGTAAGTCTCAGGGCTGGATGGACAATCACCAATCCATAGCCTGGGGGTCAGTAACCTGTAGATAGCGGTCAGGTGATTGGTAGATGGAGGACAGGTGATTGGTAGATAGAGGACAGGTGATTGGTAGATGGAGGTCAGGTGATTGGTAGATGGAGGACAGGTGATTGGTAGATGGAGGACAGGTGATTGGTAGATGGAGGTCAGGTGATTGGTAGATGGAGGTCAGGTGATTGGTAGATGGAGGTCAGGTGATTGGTAGATGGAGGTCAGGTGATTGGTAGGTGGAGGAGAGGTGATTGGTAGATGGTGGTCAGGTGATTGGTAGATGGTGGTCAGGTGATTGGTAGGTGGAGGAGAGGTGATTGGTAGATGGAGGTCAGGTGATTGGTAGATGGAGGACAGGTGATTGGTAGGTGGAGGAGAGGTGATTGGTAGATGGAGGTCAGGTGATTGGTAGATGGAGGACAGGTGATTGGTAGGTGGAGGAGAGGTGATTGGTAGATGGTGGTCAGGTGATCGGTAGATGGAGGACAGGTGATCGGTAGATGGAGGACAGGTGATTGGTAGATGGAGGTCAGGTGATTGGTAGATGGAGGTCAGGTGATTGGTAGATGGAGGTCAGGTGATTGGTAGGTGGAGGAGAGGTGATTGGTAGATGGAGGTCAGGTGATTGGTAGATGGAGGACAGGTGATTGGTAGGTGGAGGAGAGGTGATTGGTAGATGGTGGTCAGGTGATCGGTAGATGGAGGACAGGTGATCGGTAGATGGAGGACAGGTGATTGGTAGATGGAGGACAGGTGATCGGTAGGTGGAGGAGAGGTGATTGGTAGATGGTGGTCAGGTGATCGGTAGATGGTGGTCAGGTGATCGGTAGATGGAGGACAGGTGATCGGTAGATGGAGGACAGGTGATCGGTAGATGGTGGTCAGGTGATCGGTAGATGGAGGACAGGTGATCGGTAGATGGAGGACAGGTGATCGGTAGATGGAGGACAGGTGATCGGTAGATGGAGGACAGGTGATCGGTAGATGGAGGACAGGTGATCGGTAGATGGAGGACAGGTGATCGGTAGATGGAGGACAGGTGATCGGTAGATGGTGGTCAGGTGATCGGTAGATGGAGGACAGGTGATCGGTAGATGGAGAACAGGTGATCGGTAGATGGAGGACAGGTGATCGGTAGATGGAGGACAGGTGATCGGTAGATGGAGGACAGGTGATCGGTAGATGGAGGACAGGTGATTGGTAGATGGAGGACAGGTGATTGGTAGATGGAGGACAGGTGATTGGTGGATGGATTGGTGGATGGAGGACAGGTGATTGGTAGATGGAGGACAGGTGATTGGTAGATGGAGGACAGGTGATTGGTAGATGGAGGACAGGTGATTGGTAGATGGAGATCAGGTGATTGGTAGATGGAGGTCAGGTGATTGATAGATGGAGGACAAGTGATTAGTATACGGTCCTGCATCCGACCCAACACATTAGGGTTGTGTTTGGAAATTTATATTCAGGAAGAATTTCTACCACCATCACTGGCCCAAACTACTGAACTCACCTTCATGCCGTCTTCATACTTGTCATTGCCTGGTGCAAATTAGCCCTCAGACTGGTGTGCCCCAAGATTGTTTGTGATTCTAAAGGGTGCCTTGGCTAAAAATTACTGGTATAAAGATACATTGATATAGATATACACTGATATAGATACTGGTATAGATCCTAGCGCCGGTGTATTTTGGCTATAATTTAAGATGGTTGCCCCACCTCCCAAGCGCTTTGAGTGGACAAAACAAATTTATCCTGCTCAGTGGGGGTGGGCCTTAGGGAACAGATGCATGGGCAGCACTGAGGTTTAGTGGTTAGCACTTCTGCCTTGCAGCGTTGTGATCCTTGGTTCAAATCCTGACCAGGACACTACCTGCATGGAGTTTGCATGTTCTCCCTGTGCTTGTGTGGGTTTCCTCCGGGTACTCCGGTTTCCTCCCATAATCCTAAGACATGCTGGTAGGTTATTTGGCTCAATTTAGTGTGCCCAAGATGGCTGCCTCACCTCCGAAGTGCTTTGAGTGAACACACAGTATCTCCCAAAAGTGAGTACACCCCTCACAATTTTGTAAATATTTTCTTCTATCTTTTCATGTGACAACACTGAAGAAATGACACTTGTCTACAATGTAAAGTAGTGAGTGTACAGCTTGTATAACAGTGTAAATTTGCTGTCCCCTCAAAATAACTTAACACACAGCCATTAATGTCTAAACCACTGGCAACAAAAGTCAGTACACCCCTAAGTGAAAATGTCCAAATTGGGCCCAATTAACCATTTTCCCTCCCCGGTGTTATGTGACTTGTTAGTGTTACAAGGTCTCAGGTGTGAATGGGATGCAGGTGTGTTAAATTCGGTGTTATCGCTCTCACTCTCTCATACTGGTCACTGGAAGTTCAACATATCACCTCATGGCAAAGAACTCCCTGAAGATCTTAAAAAAATAATTTTTGCTTTACATAAAGATGGCCTAGGCTATAAGAAGATTGCCAAGACCCTGAAACTGAGCTGCAGCACGGTGGCCAAGACCATACAGCGGTATAACAGGACAGGTTCCACTCAGAACAGGCCTCGCCATGGTCGGCCAAAGAAGTTGAGGTCACGTGCTCAGCATTATATCCAGAGGTTGTCTTTGGGAAATAGACATATGAGTGCTGCCAGCATTGCTGCAGAGGTTGAAGGGGTGGGGGGTCAGCCTGTCAGTGCTCAGACCATACGCCGCACACTGCATCATATTGGTCTGCATGGCTGTCATCCCAGAAGGAAGCCTCTTCTAAAGATGATGCACAAGAAAGTCCGAAAACAGTTTGCTGAAGACAAACAGACTAAGGACATGGATTACTGGAACCATCTCCTGTGGTCTGATGAGACCAAGATAAACTTATTTGGTTCAGATGGTGACAAGCATGTGTGGGGGGAACCAGGTGAGGAGGACAAAGACAAGTGTGTCTTGTCTACAGTCAAGCATGGTGGTGGGAGTGTCATGATCTGGGGCTGCATATAGGTTCTTTCCTCCCACCCTCCAAAGACATTCCTCGCGTTGGTGGTGCAGTGGTGAGCATAGCTGCTTATCCAGCAGCTGACCCGGGTCCGATTCCCGGCCAACGCAATTGCCAACATGGCTGCCTCGACCGCTAACTGCTTTGTGTCCCCAGGGAGAAATCTGCTGATGGAATAAAATTTAAACCAAAAGGAATGTGTTTATGTATGTGTTTTGTTAAGCACTTTTGAATAATATATTTTTTTGCACAAGAATGTGATTGTTTTGTATTCTCATTTTCAGCCAGTAGGTGGAGCACGCAGCTCCTTTTCAGGTATTTTCTAGGCTATCCTTAGCAAATTGGCTGAAAAAAGCCTGCTGTTTACTATATACTATATAGCTCTCTCTAACACTAACCCCCCCTGTAACCCCAATACTATCCCTCCCTATGTAGCAATGTTAACTGTAACCAGAACATTTTGTACCTTCCAGTGTTTTGAATATTGTTGGCCCCGTGATTATTGGACAGCCAGTGACCTCATACCTGTGCGCCAGCAGAGTGAGTTATGGGGCGTATAGTCCTTCTGGAATCTGCTGTTATATATTCCCATACTCTAAGACTACAAATCCCAGGGACCCTTGCAGTGGCCTGAAGGTTGCTGGGAGGGATTATAAAAGGAGCTTATGAAGCCCGGGCACGCTCTCTTCCTCCTGGGCCTGACGTAAGTCAGACCTCTCTGTGTAACCCTCCCTATATCCCCAAGAATAACCCTCCCTGTAACCCCAATACTATCCCTCCCTATATCCCCAAGAATAACCCTCCCTGTAACCCCAATACTATCCCTCCCTATATCCCCAAGAATAACCCTCCCTGTAACCCCAATACTAACCCTCCCTATATCCCCAAGAATAACCCTCCCTGTAACCCCAATACTATCCTTCCCTATATCCCCAACAATAACCCCCCCCTGTAACCCCAATACTATCCTTCCCTCAGTGTGCTCCCCTTACCTCTGTGCTCCTGAAGGTCTAAAGTGGTGGAGGAACTTGCCTGTCTTGACCTCAACCCAGTAGAACACCTTTGGGATGAAGACTACGAGCCAGGCCTTCTCATCCAACATCAGTGCCTGACCTTACAAATGCTCTTCTGGCAGAATGGTCAAACATTCCCATAGACACACTCCTAAACCTTGTGGACAGCCTTCCCAGAAGAGTTGAAGCTGTTATAGCTGCAAAGGGCGGGCCAACTCAATATTGAACCCTACGGATTAAGGCGAAGCCCACTGCTGCACACTGCTGTCAATAAAGTGTACGTTTTGTACACCTCAAATAAAGTTTGTACAAAAAAAAAAAAAACAGGGAGCCATGTGATGCCTTGAATCGCGCACCATACTGTCCCCTACCGCAGCCGGCAATAGAGACGTGCCGGAGCGGTGAATCGTCCCCATTGCGATGTGAATTCAGCTTTAAAATACATACATTTGCATTTGAACACAATGCCGGTCAACACAGCGTTGTAGTGGAAACAGGACACATAAATAGCGATTGTGATTTTAGGTGTCCTTGCGATGACCTGCGTTTTACAACTGCGCTAAAGTGCAGATCAACACGCCGGTGTGAATTAGCCCCGATTCTCGGCATCGATCAGCCATGTGAATGAGTCCTGAGGCTGGTATAGACCCTGATATAAGGAGGAGGGCTCTGATAGGGACTCTCATGTGAGAGGGACTCTGATGGGGACTCTCATGTAAGTAGGGGGGGACTCTGATCTGGACCCTGATATAAGGGGGGGACTCTGTTAGGAGCTCTCATGTAACTGGGGACTCCGATGGGGACTCTCTTGTAGGGGGGGTCTGATCTTGACCTCGATTTAAGGGGGAATGTCATACAAGGGGGACTCCGATGGGGACTCTCATGTAAGGGGGGGACTCTGATATAATGGGGACTCTGATAGGAGCTCTCATGTAACTGGGGACTCTGATGGGGACTCTCTTGTAGGGGGGAGTCTGATCTTGACCCTGATTTAAGGGGGAATCTCATATAAGGGGGACTCCGATGGGGACTCTCATGTAAGGGGGGGACTCTGATGTAATGTGGACTCTGATAGGAGCTCTCATGTAACTGGGGACTCTGATGGGGACTCTCTTGTAGGGGGGGGGGGGGCTACAATATGGACCCTGATGTAAGGGGCACTCTGTTGGGAACTCTCATGTAAGGGGGGACTCTGATGGGGACACTGATGTAAGGGGGGACTCCGATCTAGACCCTGATATAAGGGGTGCTCTGAGATTCTCATGTAAAGGGGGGCGATGATCTGGACCCTGATATAAGGGCTATGGGTATTTTCACATAGGGGGAAATCTGATTGGGACTCTGATGTATAGGGGGACTATGATCTGTACCGTGATATTGGGGGGGGGACTCTGATGGGGACTCTCGTGTAAGGGGGGACTAGGATATGGACCCTGATGTAAGGTGAGACTCTGATGGGGTCTCTTATGTAACTGGGGACTCTCTTGTAGGGGGGGGTCTGATCTGGTCTCGGATATAAGGGGGGACTCTCATATAAGAGGGGACTCTGATGGGTTCTCTCATGTAAGGGGGACTCTGATGGGAGCTATTGTGTAAGGGGGGACTCTGATCTGGACCCTAATATAAGGAGGGACTCTGATGGGGTCTCTTTTGTAACTGGGGACTCTCTTGTGGGGGGGGGGGAAATCTTTTCCAGGCCCTGATTTACGGGGGACCCTGATATAAAGGGAGACTCTGATGGGGGCTCTCATATAACATAAAATAAATGTACATCCAAACGCATGTAAAAAAAATACAAATCATGGCACACATCAACCTATTATATCATTATTATTATTATGTAAATGAATGATAATTCCAGACGAAACACGTTGGTGTGTAATGTGAGGTGTGTTCACAATCAATACAAACTGCATTGCAATCCACGGTAAAAACAGCACACATTAGTGCGCACTGACATGCGTTTTGATGCCTTTCTTTTCATTTTTAATGCCCCCCCCCCAACTGTGAACGAACCCTGAGAATATAAAAATGAGAAGCATAAATATAAAATGTAACACAAGAAATAAAACAATCCGCACGTCCTGAATTCATTGGAAGTTTATTTACAAATATAAAAATAAAAACAATAAAAAACAAAGTATCACAGCCAGGCGTGTTCCCTTTTTTGTAGACACCACACACATAACAGATTGAAAAGTTCCCGGTGTCACGCCGCCTCCTGTTTCCCCCTCCCCCTTTCACACTAGTGCGACTTGTCCTGCGAATCGGGACTGCAGAGTCACATGACAAGTCGTAAACCCCCCCACCCCCAATGATTTCCAATCAGTACCGTTCATATCTGTGCGACTTCAAAGTAGGTCCCTGCAACTGCTTCGGTCAGACGTTGATGCGACTCGAAGTGCGCAGACCTCAAGATTACACAGGCATCGCTTCAAGTCGCATTGAAGTCGCGCCAAAAGTCGCGCGACTTTCAGGTCGTGCAAGTGGGGGAAAGGGGCCTAAGGGCTTTATTATGGCGGCTGGGGAGGGTGGGGCTTTTGGCCACGTGACCAATGCGATTGGCTGCCACGTGATCGGAAAACTCTCGGTTTTCGTTAGCCGCCGCTGGTCACTATGCCGGCGTTCTCGGCACAGCTCTATTGCTTGTAAAAATGCGGCCGCTCGGCGCTGAGGCCCGGCCACCCCCCCAAGAATCCACCTAGAGGCCGCCTATTTGTGTGCTTTTGGCGCCAACAGGTTAACCATTTAACCTCCAGATGATTTACCCCCCTCCCTTCATGAGCAGGCCAATTTTTTGCGTTACTTTTTTTTTTAATTTGTGTTTATTATTTTTTTTATGCAAAAACATAACAAAGAGGCGCTGCGTCATTTTAACTGACAATCGCGCGGTCATGCGACGCTGTACCCAAATAAAATTGACGTAATTTTTTCCCCACAAATAGGGTTTTCTTTTGGTGGTATTTGATCGCCTCTGTGTTTTTTTTTTTTTTGTTTTTTTTTTTTTGCGCTATAAACAAAAAAAAAAGACAACTTGACTTTCTGCTATAAAACATATCTAATAAAAAAAAAAAAATAAAAAAAATCTAATTTCTTCATCAATTTAAATGAATATGTATTCTGCTTCATATTTTTGGTAAAAAAAACCCCAAAAAATCCCAATAAGTGTATATTGATTGGTTTGCGCAAAAGTTATCGCGTCTACAAACTACGCGATAGATTTATTTAAAATAAATAAACAAATAAAATTGATGTCCTTTTTTTTACCCCACAAATAGAGTTTTCTTTTGGCGGTATTTGATCACCTCTGCGTTTTTTTTTGTTTTTTGTTTTTTTTGCGCTATAAACAAAAAATAAAAGACAATTTGACTTTCTGCTATAAAACATATCCAATAAAAAAAAATTAAAATGAAAAAAATTGAATTTCTTCATCAATTTAGGCCAATATGTATTCTGCTATATATTTTTGGTAACAAATCAAATCAAATCAATAAATAATTAAAAAAAAAAAAAAAATCCCAATAAGTGTATATTGATTGGTGTGCGCAAAACTGCGATAATGCGGCGGACAATCGGACACGAACTGACACTTTTTGGGGGCCAGTGACACTAATACAGTGATCAGTGCTAAAAAAAAAATATGCACTGTCACTGTACTAATGACACTGGCTGGGAAGGGGTTAAACATCAGGGGGCAATAAAAGGGTTAAATGTGTGCCTAGCCAGTGTTTTCTTACTGTGTGGGAGGGGCTTGTACTAGGGGGAAGGCATGGATCCATGTCTGTTTTGCAGAAACACAGGATCCACGCCTTGTGTACTGACAAAACGGCGATCTGCCTTGTTTACATAGACAGGTTGCCGTTCTGCCTCTCTGTGTACCGAACGATCAGCGGTCGCTGGAGGACATCAAGCCCGTGGTACCCTCCCATCGGCTCCAGCTGTGAGTCTCCAGCGGCGCACGCTCATGCCCCCTAAGTGCAGGATCATGTATATATATACGTGATCCTGCATACAGCATCCGCCCTGTAGCAGTAAAACTGCTATAGGAGCGGTCGCTAAGTGGTTTTAACCAGGTACCGACCAGCCGCCGCAGTTTTACCGCGGCAAGTTTGGCTCGGCTGTGCGAATCGATGTACTGGTCGGTTCATGCACTGGCTTTTGCAGGCGCGCGAGTGCCTGCCACGCGACACTGGGGGGCTCGTCCGGGAAAGAGAGGCAGAACAGGGATCCGCCTTTGTAAACAAGGCGGATCCCCGTTCTGACAGAGGAGGAGAGAGAGATCAGCTGTTCCTAGTGATCAGGAACAGCGATCTTTCTCTTTTCCCAGTCAGTCCCCCCCCCCCCACAGTTAGAAACACCTCCCTAGGGAACACATTTAACCCCTTGATCGCCCCCCTAGTGTTAACCCCTTCCCTGCCAGTGACATTTATACAGTAATCAGAGCATTTTTATAGCACTGAATTGGGGTCACTGATCACCAAAAAGGGTCACTTTGTCCGCTGCAATGTCGCAGTCCCGCTAAAAATCGCAGATCGCTGCGCCGTTACTAGTAAAAACAATAAACATAATAAAAAGTCCCTAAATCTTTCCCCTATTTTGTAGACGCTATAACCAATAAATATACGCTTATTGCGATTTTTTTTTTTTTACCAAAAATATGTAAAAGAATAAATATTGGCCTAAACTGAGGAAGAAATTTGTTTTATATATATGTATATATATATATATATATATCTTTTTTTTTTTTTTTTTTTTTTGCGGGGGGGGGGGGGATATGTATTATAGCAGAAAGTAAAAAATATTTTTTTTTTTCTTCAAAAAAGTCGCTCTTTTTTTGTTTATAGCGCAAAAAATAAAAACCGCAGAGGTGATCAAATACCACCAAAAAAAACTCTATTTGTGGAAACAAAAAGACATACATTTTATTTGGGTACAGCGCCCGCACGTCCGTGCGGTTGTCAGTTTAAGCGACGCATCGCAAAAAATGGCCTGGTCGTTAAGGGGGTAAATCCTTCCAGGGCTGAAGTGGTTAAAGGGTAACTCCATTTTCGTGGGGAAAAAAATAAATAAAAAAGGAATTAAAAAAAAACAAAAAAAAAAAAAAAACAATCTAGCCTATAAAATTATTACACACATCATATTGTGATTGAATGTTATTATAAATTCCCTTTCCTTTTTTTTTTTTTTTTTTTCTCTCTCCCATCTTCTCTCCTTTGCGTTGTGTGTTGGTATATGTTTAAATGCCTTATGTTCTACATATTATTATAATATGGTTTGCTTTTTTATTATCACCTATAGAATGTGAATAACGTCTTTTTTTTTTAATTTATTTTTTTTATTTGTTGTTATGTAAATTTTAAAAATTTTAAAAATTTTCAATAAAAACAGAATTGAGGAATAAATTCCCTTTCCTTTTCTAATGATTTTTTAAAATTACTATAGAATTTTTTATTATAGAATTTTTTTTTTGCAATTTTCTGTAAAATGCAATATGACCACCTGAAGGCGTTCTGTGTACAGATGGTGTACAGAACTCCGCCCCCCCCCCCAGCTATGTCATTTCCTGCTTGTGTGATTGGCTCACTGATTTTCCAAGTCTGCACTAAGATACAAGTCCGAATTTGGGCATCCCCTGCAACAAACAAGTCAGAATTTGGGCATCCCGTGCAACAAAAATGTCATTTTTGCTCAGATACTCCAAAAGGGAAATCACATCTAAAGGGATGCAGACCCTGCAGTTTTCCTCATTAGAACCCTGCAGGTGCAGCAGCTGGTTGGTAATTATAAAGTCGCTCCCATTCAATGATAAAGTCGCTCCCATTCACTCCGCACGCGGACGCAGAGAAACAAACAGCTGTTTCTTCAGAATAACAAAAGGTAGGAATCTGCAACAAAGGTTGTTACAATCCCTGCAATGTACAGAGATCACCCGGAAGGGGGAGGGGCTTTTTTTTCCTGAACAAAAGTGGAGTTACTCTTTAATGACATGTCATCTTCAAAGACCTATACAATCGTAAATCTCTATAAATGTAGCAAATAACATTCATCTGTCAGCCATGCTTATCCTCCGACGTCACCCCCCCCCATTGGGAGTCACAGAGCTGGGACATGCCCCGCGCCCACTGAGTGAAGTGAACTCCTGATCTGTATGGTTCTTGGTCAGTGGCTCAGGAATTATTGGGGGTCATTAGATTAGGATGACAGCCAGGCAACTAGCATTTTCAGAAATAACGTTCAGCAGTGGCTGCTAAGATCCACTCACCGGCCGCTTGTTCAATTGGGAGTTGCAATACATAAAAAAGAAAAAACTCCAATGCGAGTGTAAAAACACAGCAGTTTTCCTTGCAAGGAAAAAAAGAGACATACAAGTCCGTTTGAATCAAATCGCGCATGCGCAGAACGTGTGTACGTGGCGCATGCGCGATTTGATTCAAACGGACTTGTATGTCTTTTTTTCCTTGCAAGGAATTCTGCTGTTCAGCAGTGGCTGCTGAAATACACTCACCGGCCGCTTTGTTAGGTACACCTGTTCAATGGCTCGGTAGCACAAATTGCTAATCGGCCAATCACATGGCAGCTACTCGATGCATTCAGGCATCTAGACGTAGTGAAGATGACTTGCTGAAGTTCAAACCGAGCATCAGAATGGGGAAGAAAGGGGATTGAAGTGACTTTGAACGTGGGATGGTTGTTGGTGCCAGACGGGCCGGTCTGAGTATTTCTGGGATTTTTACACACAACCATCTCTCGGGGTTTACATGGAATGGTGGGAAAAAAGAGAAAATATCCAGTGAGCGGCGGTTGTGTGGAGGAAAATGCCTTGTTGAGGTCAGAGGAGAATGGGCAGACTGGTTCCAGATGATAGAAAGGCAACAGTAACTCAAATAACCTCTCGTTACACCCAAGGTATGCAGAATACATCTCTGAACGCACAACACATCCAACCTGGAAGCAGATGGGCTACAGCAGCAGAAGACCACACCGGGTGCCACTCCTGTCAGCTAAGAACAGGAAACTGAGGCTACAATTGGCACAGGATCACCAAAATTGGACAATAGAAGATTGGAAAAACGTTGCCTGGTCTGATGAGTCTGGATTTCAGCTCCGATGGTGGGGTCAGAATTTGGCGTTATGGATCCATCCTGCCTTGTATCACTGGTTCAGGCTGGTGGTGGGGGGTGTAATGGTGGGGGGGATATTTTCTTAGCACACTTGGGGCCCCTTAGTACCAATTGACCATCGTATGAAGGCCACGGCCTACCTGAGTATTGTTGCTGACCATGTCCATCCCTTTATGACTACAGTGTCCCCATCTTCTGATGGCTCCTTCCAGCAGGATAATGCACCATGTCACAAAGCTCCAATCATCTCACCACTGGACAATGAGGTCCCTGTACTCCAATGGCCTCCACACTCACCACATCTCAATCCAATAGAGCTCCATGGTATTGACCTTGACCTTGGAACGGGAGATTGGCATCATGGATGTGCAGCCAACAAATATGCAGCAACTGCGTGATGTCATCATGTCACTATGGAGCAAAATCTCTGAGGAACGTTTCCAACACCTTGTTGTATCTATTCCACCAAGAATGAAGGCAAAAGGGGGTCCAACCCGGGACTAGCAAGGTGTACCTAATAATGTGGCCGGTGAGTGTAGTTGTCCAGCCCAGGTTTCTTTTGAAGTGGATGCAAAAAAACGTTATTTTTAATAAGGAGCATGCAATATATGAAAAGTTATAATGGTCAGATGGCATGCGAGATATTTTTTTTCTGTTAAAGGGCTGCATGCCAAATACTATGTAATAATATAAGGAATTAGGTATGTGTGATTATATGAGCCTCCATGAGTGAAAGAACTGAAATCCAATGAATGAATAGGGGAGGGCCAGGGACAGTCAGGCTGGCCAGGAGATGAGACGGGCTCTGGCTCTGGCTTGCTGCAGCTTCTAATGCACATGGTGAGAGGCTCACAGTGTGCGGTGAAATCAGAGGAAGCCACTTCAGTCCAGGAGAGGAGGCGGTACAACTGCGCAAGACTGAAGGGGGGAGGCCGGAGGTCAGATTTAAACTTTATATGGATTCAGGACGGGAATTGTTTTATTGTTACAATTTCTATTTCTCATTTATAACCTCCCAGGTTCAGGCTGATCTATGACGTGCGGGGAATTGTAACAAGAACATTTTTAAGATATATTTGACTTTTTTTTTTAATAGCATTCACAGTATATTTTATTTATTATTTTATCTATTTTTTTTATCTTTATTTTATTATATTTATTATTTTGCAATGAATATACATAAAAGGGCATCTTTCACATTTAAAATGATCTTTTTAGCTACATTATCTGTAAGGGGAGGGGCATTCCTCCCACTAATCCCCAATGTAACTGGGCACATTTCTAATAGACCACCAACATACAGTAGGTGAGGCCCTCCTCCCATTGGTGACTATTGTAGGAGGGGCCTTCTTCCACAGACTACAAATGTAAGGGGCCCTGCTTCCACTGACCCCCTAATGTAACTGGGCACATTTCTTATAGACCACCAACATAAGTCAGGCTCTCCTCCCACTGGTGACCATTGTAGGAAGGGTCTTCTTTTACTGGTGGCCAATGTTAAGTGGAGCTTTCTTCCTGTGACCACCAATGTAGGGCACCCTTCTTCCACTGACCACCAATGTAAGTGGGGCCTTCCACCCACTGGTGACCATTGTAGGACGGGCCTTCTTTCACCGATGGCCAATGTAAGCAGAGCTTTCTTCCAGTGACCACGAATGAAAGGTGCTCTTTTTCCACTGACCACCAATGTAAGGCACCCTTTTTCCAATGACCATCAATGTAAGTCAGGCCTATCTCCCACTGGTGACCAATGTAAGGGGAGCCTTCTTCCACTGAGGAACAATGTACAGGGAACCTTCTTCCACTGAGGAACAATGTACAGGGAACCTTCTTCCACTGAGGAACAATGTACAGGGAACCTTCTTCCACTGAGGAACAATGTAAGGGGAGCCTTCTTCCACTGAGGAACAATGTAAAGGAAGCCTTCTTCCACTGAGGAACAATGTAAGGGGACCCTTCTTATACAAACTACAAATGTAAGGGGCCCTGCTTCCGCTGACCCCCCCAATGTAACCGGACACATTGCTTATAGACCACCAACATAAGCCAGGCTCTCCTCCCATTGGCGACCATTGTAGGAGGGGCCTTCTTTCTCTGGTGGCCAATGTAAGTGGAGCTTTGTTCCAGTGGCCACCAATAACGGGTGCCCTTCTTCCACTGACCACTATTCTAAGTGGGACCTTCCTCCCACTGGTGACCATTGTAGGAGGGGTCTTCTTTCACTAACTGCCAATGTAAGCAGAGCTTTCTTCCAGTGATCACCAATGAAATGCACCCTTCTTCCACTGACCACCAATGTAAGGCGCTCTTCTTCCACTGACCACCAATGTAAGGCGCTCTTCTTCCACTGACCACCAATGTAAGGCGCCCTTTTTCAAATGATAACCAATGTAAGTGGGGCATATCTTCCACTGGTGACCATTGTAAGGGGGGGCTTCTTTTGTTGGTGGACAATGTAAGGCGAGTCTTCTTCCACAGACCACCAATATAAGTGAGCCCCCCCTCCCACTGGTGACCATTGTAAGAGGGCCTACTTTCACTGGTGGCCAGTGAAAGGGGAGCCTTCTTCCACAGACTAAAAATGTAAGGGGTCCTGCTTCCACTGACCCCCAATGTAACTAGGCACTTTTCTTATAGACCACCGCAATAAGAGAGGCCTTTCTCCCATTGGTGACTATTGTAAGAGGGGCCTTCTTTCACTAGTGGCCAATGTAAGTTGAGCTTTCTTCCACTGACCATCAATGTAAGTGGGGCATTCTTTCCACTGGTGACCATTGTAAGAGGGACCTTCTTTCATTGGTGGACAATGTAAGAGGGGCATTCTTCCACAGACCACTGATCATCAACTGGTGACCATTGCCAGAGGGCTTTCTTTCACTGGTGACCAATGTACATGGAGCCACAGACCAGTGATCAATAATATATGTGGGGTCCTTCTTCCACTAGTGACCAGTGTCAGAGGGGCTTTTTTTCACTGGTGGCCAATGTAGGGGGGCCTTGTTTGACTGGTGGACAATGTAAGTAGAGTCTTCTTCCACTGACCACCAATGTAGGTGGGCCCTTTTGCACTGTCCTCTACCATAAGAAGAAACCCCTACCGCTGATCACACTAAGATACTCTGAGTGGCACATATAATTTTTTGCAGAGGTTCCCCAAGGCCTGAACATTTTTTCAAGGGTTCCTCCAGGGATTAAAAGTCAAGAAAGGCCGCTTTACAGTTTTAAAACCCGGCACATGTTCCAACCAATCCCTACTCTAAAATCTAAAACTAAAGAAAAAGAGAATGAAACACTTTAAGGCTGGACTTCAGGATTAAGCTCACAAAACATCAAATTCTACATGTCTCCAAGCTCTGTACATGCAACTTTTTAAGGTCTCATTTGGCAGAAACCAAACCATTGAGGTCCTCAACACCAGCCCAACTTCTCAGTATGGCCAGGTGAAGGTTCCCTTAAAGCACCATACGTTACGTCTGATAGAGGTACGTGCAAAGCCTCACTGAACTACGAGGGTTCTTTAAAAAGTTTCCACACTTTTTTTAACTCTATTGAATATAAAAAAGTGCAGAAACTTTTTGAACACCTCTCGTACATATGGGAATGGATAAATGGGAAATGATTGACCAGATGAGATGACCCACTCCTTGCCCTACAGGCAGCCTGAACTACTGGTGGATTAATACAATACCCGTCAAGAAAAGTGGTCATCTAAAGTGTAAATTGCTCATAGAGAAATTTTAGTAGAACATCCAAAAGATCTGCTTGACAATGAACCAAAGGAAAGAAGAATTGTGCTACGGGAAGGCATTTCTTTTGGATTAGTGCAATCTTTGTTTTTGGCAGTGACATGTTTTAAAACACTTCTGACTTTTGGCCCAGAGGTACAGTATTTAACATAGGAAACTATAGGTCCTTCAAATTCATCTGAGGTTTAGTATGGCTTATTTATGGTCATAGTTATCTTCTTACTTGAGGCTATGTTGTCTGCTGAGAGTATCATGAATGGAATTGGTGACACCCCAAGTAACGCAAGATCGGACAATAATGAGAGAGGCCCCACGGTACAACAACGAAACCCTCCCACCACAATTTTCCCACACTGTCTTCGCTACTTCTCTTACACCGGGAAGATCTTTGCCCACCTCCGCCTGCATATTTGCAACTAAAACACACAACGGATAAAGCACCAGGGAGGTAAAAGCACCGATGAAAGATCCAGATCCCAGAGAAGGCGCCCAGCTCGGAAGTCCTTGAAGGCTTAGCAAGTCTCTTATTGGCTCCTTACAAGAAAGAAAAATGGCGCTACCCAGGGCGTTCCTAACAAGTATTATTGAGAAACCCCTGTAAATTCCACATGAGAACTTTTGGTTGTTGTTATAAGTCTGGAACTCTTGCAAGACTGACACGGTGCTTGGAAAACGAGCAGTATTGCGCCCATCCTGCAAAATATTCTGCATCCTTTCGAATGGCACAAGCAGGACAGCTTCTATGGCCCCAGATAGGCAACCAGAAAGTGCCGGAGTTATAGCTCCTGGTATGTTAACCCCTAAGAGAAGATTTTGGAGACTTCCTTGGGTGCCAAAGAGCAGAGTGCCTTGGACAGTCTTTGCCATGAGTGGGGGTGCCAGACCTCGGAAGAGTTGTTTCATACCTTCTCTCTTCAGCTGGTTGACGGCCACCTGGATGGTGGAGGTGTGGAGCTGCTGGCGGAAAATGGTCTTGTAAATCGGAAAGGTGAGAACTGTAGACAAGAAAGTGGAGGAGGCCCCAATTAAATAGCTGCTGTGCCTCCAACAACTCCATCTCGAGGTAGTGCTGTTCTCCATCGTCTTTGGAATTCCAGACAATTACCAAAACAGGTTTGATGTAGATGTTCAAAGCTGGCAACGGATTTGCCTCCTGTCAATTTTTTATGGCTAAAAAAATTTCATGGTCCAGCCAGGAATGTTTTTTTAATGATGAGGTGTCCAGTCACAATGTGAGAAGATAAGTTTAGAGGTATTTGTTGCCTAAAACGGTCTTTCAGTTTCAGTGATGGTAACTATAAAAAAAGAAAAGTAAAAAAAGTGTACATTTTAGTGTCTATTGGTCCATAATTTTTAAGTATATGCAAATCCAATTGCTAAATTCTCTTTATCTGTCAAAACGTATCTAAACCCCAAACAAATAAGGAAGGAATTTTTCTTTTACCCATTGGAACAAATTGGACCATGCTTTATAGCAGCCTTTCCCAACTTTTCTACCCCAGAGGAACCCTTGCAATAATTTTTAGGTCTCAGGAAACCCCTGCTACAATAAGTCCATTAGTGGTGTGGCAAGTCAAGCCCTTGCCACTGTTTAAAATGGCGGTCTAGGCCAGAATTTGTAGGAAACAAGCACACTAATGGCAAAGGTGTGTGTTGGCTTTATGTTAGAATTAGAAGTAGAGGTCGGTGCTCCACCCACCCGAAGAGGTCAGTGTGTGATAGGGAGCCGTGAGAGGTGCTGGTGTGCACCATACTGTCCAGGTCAGGACAGACCAAGACCCGAGTCTGTGAGAGGGTCCAGGAGTGCTAGAGCAGCTAGGGAGCTGTGAGGAAAGACGCAGAGCTGAGGTACAGTGTCTCTGCACGAACACTGGGACGTGTTTGATGGTTAGGAGGACCAAGGGGGTACTACTCAAAGCAGTGAAGCTGCCACAAGAGAGCCAAGAGGCTGAATGTTATGTTTGTTGTGTTGATGATGAGAACCCCCTGCGTGGGAAGATATACCTGAACGAAACGTTTCTTTAACTTTCTTTAACGCTTGCGGACCGCCCACCGTACATTTAATGCGGCAGGGCGGCCGATCTGCGCCGGATCCCATACCTAGTAGGGGGTGTACACATGGCGCCGGCGCCGCACCTGTGCTGCGATTTGACAAAGCTTAAGCCGATCAGTGGGTGCCAGCCAATAGATGTCCAGCGGGCACCCGACACTGACACTCAACAGTATTATATTACCTACTTAAAAATAAAAGCAAATAATAAATAATATAATAAATAATAAACAAAAGCAAACTCAAAAAAATTATATTTGTTAACAAATCTCAGGAATCTCAGGAGGTACATATCCCTGCAATTTCCTGTAGCTTTTTTTATATTTCGCGCAGTTTTGCATTGCACCGCCTGCCAGGCCGCATCAGCCATTCACAGGGATCTGTGAAAGGGAAGACTACAAATTCCATCTTCCAGACTCAGAGATCGATTCAACACCCCTGACAATCTGTATAGTTTCCCGATTCTTTCATGTAACAAGTATAGAGAAGTCTCTGCTCACTGGCAGTCTGCCAAACCAAGCAGTCTACCAAGTTTTTAACAACATTGAAACTCTTCTGTCTTAGATCAGAGGGATAAAACTTCTGTGTGAATATGTAGGAAGTTTAACCACTTAAAGTCTAAACCTTTTTCTGACACTTGTTTCTTACAGTTAAAATCAGATTTTTTTTTTTGCTAGAAAATTACTTGGAACCCCCAAACATTATATATATTTTTTAGCAGAGACCCTAGGGAATAAAATAGCGTTGTTGCGATATTTTAGGTTACACTGTATTTGCACAGTGGTCTTTCAAACACAAGCCCAATTATTTTGTTTAATGTGAAAGATGATGTTACGCCGTGAGAATCGTGAGAGAATCGTGAGAGAATCGTGAGAGAATCGTGATCTATCGTCTAAGCAAAAAAAACGCGATTCTCATTTTAGCCAGAATCGTGCAGCTCTAGCGCAGACGCCATCACCGACTGGGTAGTCCATTGTTTACTTCCTCCAACCCCATAACAAAAGTTCCACGCCTCTGTACTGCCTCCAACCCTGCACCACTGTACTTCCTCTAACACCATAACAGAAGGTCCACATCTCCGCACCTCCTCCAACCCCATAACAGAAGGTCCACTCCGCCATACTTCCTTCAACCCCTCACCACTGTACTTCCTCCAGCCCTGCACCACTGTACTTCCTCTAACACCATAACAGAAGGTCCACATCTCCGCACTTCCTCCAATCCCATAACAGAAGGTCCACTCCGCCATACTTCCTTCAACCCCTCACCACTGTACTTCCTCCAACCCTGCACCACTGTACTTCCTCTAACACCATAACAGAAGGTCCACATCTCCGCACTTCCTCCAATCCCATAACAGAAGGTCCACTCCGCCATACTTCCTTCAACCCCTCACCACTGTACTTCCTCCAACCCTGCACCACTGTACTTCCTCTAACACCATAACAGAAGGTCCACATCTCCGCACTTCCTCCAATCCCATAACAGAAGGTCCACTCCGCCATACTTCCTTCAACCCCTCACCACTGTACTTCCTCCAACCCTGCACCACTGTACTTCCTCTAACCCCATAACAGAAGGTCCGCACCTCCGTATTTCCTCCAACCCCATAACAGAAAGTCTGCACCTCCGTACTTCCTCCAATCCCATAACAGAAGGTCTGCATCTCTGTACTTCCTCCAACCCCATAGCATAAGGTCCGCACCCGTACTTCCTCCATTCCCATGAAAGAAGGTTTGCACCTCTGTATTTTCTACAACCATATACGTAACAGAAGGTCCGCACCTCTATACTTTCTCCAACACCATAACAAAAGGTCCTCACCTCCGTATTTCCTCCAACCCAATAACAGAAGGTCTGCACCTCCGTACTTCCTCCAACCCCATAACAGAAGGTCTGCACCTCCGTACTTCCTCCAACCAAATAACATAAGGTCTGCACCTTCCTGCTTACCCCAACCCATTAACAGAAGGTCTGTATCCCTGTACTTCTGCCAACCCTGCATCACCATACTTTCTCCAACACCATAACAGAAGTTCCTCACCTCCGTATTTCCTCCAATCCCATAATAGAAGGTCCGCACCTCCGTACTTCCTCCAACCCAATAACAGAAGATCTGCACCTCCGTACTTCCTCCAACCCAATAACAGAAGGTCTGCACCTCCCTAGTTCCTCCAACCCAATAACAGAAGGTCCACATCTCTGTACTTCTTCCAACCCAATAACAGAAGGTCTGTACCTCCGTACTTGCACCAACCCCACATCACCATACTTTCTCCAACCCCATAACAGAAGGCCCTCATATTTCCCCTAACCCCATAACACAAGGTCCTCATTTCCATATTTCCTCCAACCCCATAACAGAAGGTCCGCACCTCCGTACTTCCTCCAACCCAATAACAGAAGGTCCACATCTCTGTACTTCCTCCAACCCAATAACAGAAGATCCCCCCTCTTTACTTCCTCCAACCCAATAACAGAAGTTCTGTGATGTACTGATCGTGGTAGCAATGCTCTGCAGAATTCAATGCAAAAAAAAAAAAGGTAAATGCACATATTTTATTAATTAATTTTCGGAGCATTTATGCAATTGTTTTTTTTTATGTGGACTATGTTTTTAACACTGGCTGTGCTTGATAGAAGGGAGGTCACGTGTATCCAGATGCATTTTGGATACTTTTGAAGTACTGGCTACATAGGTACAAAGCTAAGAAAAAAGACACGGGTCCATCTATTTCCAACAATAGAAAAAAAAAAAATCGAATAAATACATTTTACATAGAGTGTCCTATACCCACAAATGATGAAGAAAGCAAAAAAAGCAAAAAAAACCAAACCTTTAAACCATGGTACAATGTGCTCCAGCATGGGAATATATTATACAAATAATTAAAACATTTATTTTTTTGGTGTAAATTAGCAATAAAAGACAGATAGTTACCTCTTCAGCGCCAGCATCCTCCGACCTTGCCTTGCAACCACAACAGCTTCACAAATAGCATTTGCTCTCAGGCCGCCCCTCCCTGAGTTTCGTTTTGATTGGAGGAGACGCGCAGCATCATTTCCTTCACTGAATCCTTTTGTTCTGATGTGAGATGTGAAGCTCTGCATCTGTACACAGCCAGCCCTATGACAGTAACAAACCACCTGCACCAGACAAATCGCATTAAAAATAGCAAATCGCACAATGCCTTTAATTATGATTTATATGTTGCAGCTTTTTTTTTTTTTTTTTTATTTATTTTTAGAAAGATACTTTAGACTAAAATGCAGATTTACATCCATATATATATGTTTATTTGTAATAATCTATTTTTATTCTACTTCTATTAGCCATAAAAAATATATATATATATATATATATATATATATATATATATATATATATAGATATATTAATATCTATCTATCTATCTATCTATCTATCTATCTATCTATCTATCTATCTATCTATCTATCTATCTATCTATCTATCTATCTATATCTATATATATCTAGCTATATTTATTTCAATACTTCTATCTAGCCATTGAACGACAACAAAAATTGGCACCCCTGGTCAGAAAGGTCAGAAATAATTTGCTGCTTATACAGCTGAAAAGATATACGTGTGTGTGTATATATATACAGTATCTCACAAAAGTGAGTACACCCCTTACATTTTCGTAAATATTTTATCCTATCTTCTCATGTGACAACACTGAAGAAATGACACTTGTCTACAATGTAAAGTAGTGAGTGTACAGCTTGTATAACAGTGTAAATTTACTGTCCCCTCAAAATAACTCAACACACAGCCATTAATGTTTAAACCGCTGGCAACAAAAGTCAGTACACCCCTAAGTGAAAATGTCCAAATTGGGCCCAATTAGCCATTTTCCCTCCCCGGTATCATGTGACTGGTTAGTGTTACAAGGTCTCAGGTGTGAATGGGGAGCAGGCGTGTTAAATTTGGTGTTATCGCTCTCACTCTCTCATACTGGTCACTGGAAGTTCAACATGGCATCTCATGGCAAAGAACTCTGAAAAAAAGAATTGTTGCTCTACATAAAGATGGCCTAGGCTATAAGAAGATTGCCAAGACCCTAAAAACTGAGCTGCAGCACGGTGGACAAGACCATACAGCGGTTTAACAGGACAGGTTCCACTCAGAACAGGCCTCGCCATGGTCTACCAAAGAAGTTGAGGTCACGTGCTCAATTGTTGCTCTACATAAAGATGTGAACCGAATTCAAACCTCTATAAATGTGAGAACGAATAGTGGCGCTACCGTAAAGAGAATAAATGCTTTGAAATCTATGTGAAAAAAAAAAATTTCTCAGTGAAAGTAAAATGAAGTGGTTCGAACACATATATGACACCCTGTGACAAGTGCACAACATATATAGCACTTCTCAAAAAATACCAGTGGATGGTGATAATGCATAAGAACAAACCATATACAATATAAACAACAAGTCACAAATGGACCTAGTGAAATAAATGTGTCACTTCTTAAAGAAAAATAAATGATGACACTCCATATATATCAGAAATACACCTCGTGATAAATGTGCCAAGTGCATAACACTTATCAAGGAATGACTGGCACATCCTCTGTAAAGATAGACATTTGGGGGACGTTTTTTGCCCAACTGCCCTAAATTTATCTACAGACGAGCGCCAAATTTTGGGGACAGGGTGGTGGAAAAAAAAAAATCTTGAATCAACCGAACCATCAAAATAGACTTATGCCGCGTACACACGGTCGGACTTTACGTCAGACTTTGCCCGGCGGACGGGATTTCGTCGGACAATTCGATCGTGTGTGGGCTCCAGCGGACTTTGTTTTCTCAAAAGTTGGACGGACTTACAGTAGATTTGAAACATGTTTCAAATCTATCCGACGGACTCAAGTCCGGTCGAAAAGTCCGCTCGTCTGTATGCTAGTTCGACGGACAAAAAGGCACGCTAGGGCAGCTGTTGGCTACTGGCTATCAACTTCCTTGTTTTAGTCCGGTCGTACATCATCACGTACGAATTCGACGGCCTTTGGTTGATTGTGTGTAGGCAAGTCCGTTCATTCAGAAAGTCCGTCGAAAAGTCCGCCGGGCAAAGTCTGCCGTAAAGTCCGCTCGTGTGTACGCGGCATGACAGGGCTTTTTATGCTTGCAGAAAGTGTATCTGCCGCAGAACGGTAATGCCCGCGTACACACGAGCGGACTTTTCGACCGGACTGGTCCGGCGGACAATTCGACCGCGTGTGGGGCTCCATCGGACCTGCAGCGGACTTTTTCGGTTCGAAAAATCTGACGGACTTTAGATTTGGAACATGTTTCAAATCTTTACGTCGGAACTCCACCGGACCCAGTTCCTTATGGAAAAGTCCGCTCGTCTGTATGCTAGTCCGACGGACGAAAAACCGACGCTAGGGCAGCTATTGGCTACTGGCTATCAACTTCCTTATTTTAGTCCGGTCGTACGCCATCACGTACGAATCTGTCTGACTTTGGTGTGATCGTGTGTAGCCAAGTCTGTTTGTTGGGAAAGTCCGTCGGACCAGTCCGGGTCGAAAAGTCCGCTGGTGTGTACGCGGCATAAGAGTGACCAATAGAGGCATGACCCAAATCACCAATATTGATAATGAGCCTTTTTAGATAAAAGAATTAACTCATCTTTGGCTGTGTACCTCTTGTGGTGTCCCTGTGGATTATTCTATGTGGGACGCACCAAGAGATGGCTAAAGGTCCGAATCGCAGAGCATTTTGGCGAACATTAAAAAGGGGTTTTCAATACCGTAGTGTGTCCCTACACTTCAAAGATAAACACAATCAGGACCCAAGCCTATTACAATTTTGTGGAATAGACTGTGTGCGCCAGTCTTGGAGAGGGTCCAATCGGGTGACGGGATCTGTCCCAAAGAGAAACCCGATGGATCTTTCTTTTGAAGTGTTTATCTCCCAGAGGACTGAATATTGAATTAGACCTCAATTGCTTTATTAACAATTTTTAAAAATATCCAGTACCACTGCCAGTGCCCATTTAATAGATCTATTATTAATATGCTGAGTGCTTGTTAGGTAGTGATCTGTGGAGTTATGTGTAGGGACGCGGGTTGTATCTCTTATGAATCCTTGTGGATTAGTACACTATTCCTCCTTTGATATCGCCCCCACACGGCACTCACTTTTTTTTAGTGACCTTAAATCTAAATGATATCTCTGGATATTATTTTTAATTGCCCGTTAATGGTAGATTGATTTATGCAACATCTCTGACCACTGTTGGAGGGGTTGGTTCAGTTTACGCATATTAGGTTTAAACGTAAGCACATTTATTTAACATCATTGTGCCATACAGCTTCATTGAGTTATGACTTATTTATATACTAAAAAATATTTATTTCCTATTTTACTTTTGTTTTAACCTTATGTCCATTTCTATTTCATTTTATTTTTTTAACATATATATATATATATATATATATATATATATATATATATATACATATATATATATATATATATATATATATATATATATACACATATACATATATATATATATATATATATATATATATATATATATATATATATATGTATATGTATATATATATATGTATATATATATATATATATATATATATATATATATATATATATATATATATGTGTATACATATATACATATATATATATATATATATATACATATATATATATATATATATATATATATACATATACATACATACATATATATATATATATATATATATATATATATACAAATATATGTATATATGTATATATATATATATATATATATATATATATATATATATATATTTTTTTTTTTCTTCATTATGTGTTTTATCAGATCTGTAACATTATTTCTGTAGCACTAACTCACGGTGGAGCTGCTGGTTTAAAGCGGGTCTATTACCTTCACTCTGCTTCCCTCTGTTTCACCGGCACCGGGTCTAGGGTTCCGTTGAGCTTACCTCTGGACGACACACACACCAACACTGGAGTACGTTTTCAATGCTTTATTAAACAAACGACTTAGGAAGTAGCAGGAAAGAGGTAGAAAGGAAACTCGCAGAAGCAACTCAAACATTCTCTGAAAGGGTTCTCTTGGCGAAAGGTCTTGGTATAATTCAAATACTATTTGAAATGCGCTCCCCTCGTAGGACACACTCTTTGCTCGCCTGGATAGGCCTCTCTCACCGGTCTAGCAGCCAGTACGCAGCACGAATCTAAAGTCTCTGCCACAGACTTGTTTGGGAATAAAATCCGTACGATCCTCTGCCACAGGATGTATAGATTTGCTGTAGTGAAAGCCAGTCACAATGCTTGAACCTTTAAGCCGAGCCGGTAACACTATGCTGTATAGTTACTTTTGGATACGTCCTCCAACCGAGTCACCAGGCCCCTCTCCAGACCAGCACGCTGCGTGATCCTTCCATGACAGGTCCTCCCCTGGGATCTCCTTGGTTGTCCAGCTTCGTCACACGGGACCGACAGCTCAGGACCGTTCCTCGGCCGCGGTGGTAGGCCCCAGACAAGCCTCTGGACCCACCCCTGCGCCGCTGTATCGTGGGCCTCCCGGACGGAGGACCACGAGGTAGCTCCTTAACACATACCTGTCGGCCAGGAGGGCCAGCAGGTGGCTGTAAAACGAACCCCAAAATATGGCGTCTGTCCCATAAATACCCTCGCCCAGAATGCAACTCGGAGGACCACCTCCACCGAGCGTGCCTCTGGGACAGAGGAGCATCCATACGCTTCAACACGTTGCCTTTCCAACCCTGACCAGTGGAAGCACGGAAACACCCACAACGTCAGCCAAGCTGGAACAGAGGCAAACTTTTAACCTTCCTAACAAACAATTTACTAAATTTACCTAACATGCGGTAGATTGCAAATCTACCAGCGCTACATTTCATTAACCACTTCCCGCCCGGCCTATAACAGATTGACGGCTGGGCGGTGGTTCAGTTGTCCTGACTGGGCGCCATATGATGTCCTTCAGGATAACATGCCGGCGCGCGCCCGTGGGGGGCGCACATCGCGGCGATCGGTGGAGTGGTGTGTCAGTCTGACACACCGCTCCCCCGATCTTGGTAAAGAGCCTCCAATCACAGCTGATCACGATGTCAATAGGAAGAGGGCAACATGTGGATGGCCAGGTATGCACCCCATGGCCATCCACATGTGCCCAATGTGCCCAGTCTGTGCCCAATCTGTGCCAATCAGTGCCCACAAATGAGCACTGACTGGCACCATTATAAAGCAGTGATGCCCAGCAATGCCACCCATCAATGTCATCAGTGCCACCAATCAGTGTCACTCATAAGTACCCATCAGTGCCGCCTATGAGTGCCCATCAGTGCCGCCTATCAGTGCCCATCATCAGTGCCACCTCATCAGTGCCACCTCATTGGTGCCCATCAGTGCCGCCTTATCAGTGCCCGTCAGCGTCAGTGCAGCCATATCAGTGCCCGTCATTGAAGAAGAAAACGTACTTATTTACAAAAATTTTTAACAGAAACCAAGAAAAACTTTTTTTCAAAATTTTCGGTCTTTTTTTCGCCAAAAATAAAAACCGCAGAGGTGATCAAATACCACCAAAATAAAGCTCTATTTGTGGAAACAAAATGATAAAAATTTGTTTTGGTACAGTGTTGTATAACCGTGCAATTGTCATTCAAATTGCGACAGCGCTGAAAATTGGCCGCTGAGTTCCATTACCTTTCAGATTTTAGTATCATGTATTTGTTATTCAATTAATAAGATGCATCACTGCTGTATGGCGGACACAGGGACACAGGAAGTGTGTAGATGCAAGGCGACCCGTGCCCGCCCACTTGTAACTCGAAAAGAATAAAGGGATGATTGCTGTGCCGGATAGCCAATCCCATGAAGAAGTCCTCGTGACGAAACATGTAGGGCGTGGCTATACGCCATTCTAGAACGTGTTGACGTAAGACATAGTGACGAGACACGGAGCGGGTGGGTAGCAGAAGATTTGTCCTAGGAGCGCTCCCTGGGTTCGCCGCAACCGCTGCCATTTGGTTTACACCACTGCATAGATTACTATGATGTGATTTGTCCTTTGCCTGTTGTTATTCAGTCACATGTGAGTATAATGGTGACGGATTATTACGTTTTTAATAAAGTTGTGAACGTTATCACACTATTGGAACGCTCTTTTTCATTTACATGTGGAAGCTAATACTTCAGGAAGAGCATTTGATATACAGTCAGGTCCATAAATATTGGGACATCGACACAATTCTAATCTTTTTGTCTTTATACACCACCACAATGGATTGGAAATGAAACGAACAAGATGTGCTTTAACTGCAGACTTTCAGCTTTAATTTGAGGGTATTTACATCCAAATCAGGTGAACGGTGTAGGAATTACAACAGTTTGTATATGTGCCTTCCACTTTTTAAGGGACCAAAAGTAATGGGACAATTGGCTGCTCAGCTGTTCCATGGCCAGGTGTGTGTTATTCCCTCATTATCCCATTTTCAAGGAGCAGATAAAAGGTCCAGAGTTAATTTCAAGTGTGCTATTTGCATTTGGAATCTGTTGCTGTCAATTCTCAATATGAGATCCAAAGAGCTGTCATTATCAGTGAAGCAAGCCATCATTGGGCTGAAAAAACCAAACCAAACCATCAGAGAGATAGCAAAAACATTAGGTGTGGCCAAATCAACTGTCTGGAACATCCTTAAAAAGAAAGAACGCACCGGGGAGCTCAGCAACACCAAAAGACCCGGAAGACCACGGAAAACAACTGTGGTGGATGACTGAAGAATTCTTTCCCTGGTGAAGAAAACAACCTTCACAACAGTTGGCCAGATCAAGAACACTCTCCAGGAGGTAGGTGTATGTGTGTCAAAGTCAACAATCAAGAGAAGACTTCACCAGAGTGAATACAGAGGGTTCACCACAAGATGGAAACCATTGGTGAGCCTCAAAAACAGGAAGGCCAGATTAGAGTTTGCCAAACAACATCTAAAAAAGCCTTCACAGTTCTGGAACAACATCCTATGGACAGATGAGACCAAGATCAACTTGTACCAGAGTGATGGGAAGAGAAGAGTATGCAGAAGGAAAGGAACTTCTCATGATCCAAAGCATACCACCTCATCAGTGAAGCATGGTGGTGGTAGTGTCATGGCGTGGGCATGTATGGCTGCCAATGGAACTGGTTCTCTTGTATTTATTGATGATGAAGTGTTGAATTCTGAAGTGTTTCGGGCAATATTATCTGCTCATATTCAGCAAAATGCTTCAGAACTCATTGGACGGAGCTTCACAGTGCAGATGGACAATGACCCGAAGCATACTGCGAAAGCAACCAAAGAGTTTTTTATGGGAAAGAAGTGGAATGTTATGCAATGGCCAAGTCAATCACCTGACCTGAATCCGATTGAGCATGCATTTCACTTGCTGAAGACAAAACTGAAGGGAAAATGCCCCAAGAACAAGCAGGAACTGAAGACAGTTGCAGTAGAGGCCTGGCAGAGCATCACCAGGGATGAAACCCAGCGTCTGGTGATGTCTATGCGTTCCAGACTTCAGGCTGTAATTGACTGCAAAGGATTTGCAACCAAGTATTAAAAAAAGTGAAAGTTTGATGGATGATTGTTAATCTGTCCCATTACTTTTGGTCCATTAAAAAGTGGGAGACACATATACAAACTGTTGTAATTCCTACACCGTTCACCTGATTTGGATGTAAATACCCTCAAATTAAAGCTGGAAGTCTGCAGATAAAGCACATCTTGTTCGTTTCATTTACAATCCATTGTGGTGGTGTATAGAGCCAAAAAGATTAGAACTGTGTTGATGTCCCAATATTTATGGACCTGACTGTACACACCATTGGGCTCCGGAAATCGTATTTTAAACCCTCTCATGAGGGAGTTGAGGCGATTCTGGCCAAACACGAGAGTGTAAGGCTATAGCAGCTGGTGAGTTTGGATTTTAGAAGGGAGTGGAATCACATAACTGAGGTGCGGTGGATGATTACAAGATTCACATTTTGTTTTTCATACCGGTTATCTCATCACTTTTTGGATTTTTTGTTCACACTACAGTTGGACTGTTTTTTTTATTTATCATTCCTTGATAAGTGTTATGCACTTGGCACATTTATCATGAGGTGTATTTCATCTGGTTTGGTGCACGTTATATATGGAGTGTCATCATTTATTTCACTAGGTCCATTTGTGACTTGTTGTTTATATTGTATATGGTTTGTTCTTATGCATTATCACCATCCACTGGTATTTTTTGAGAAGTGCTATATATGTTGTACACTTGTAACAGGGTGTCATATATGTGTTCGAACCACTTCATTTTACTTTCACTGAGAAATGTGATTTTTTTCACATAGATTTCAAAGCATTTATTCTCTTTACGGTGGCGCCACTATTCATTCTCACATTTATAGAGGTTTGAATTCGGTTCACATATTGTTTTTTTTAAAGTGGCAGCTAAAGGATCACCCTTTCTTATTTCATAGAGCGCAGTGGTGGATTTACAGGTTAGGGCGGATTCTCTTGTAAACCAACAGTTTCTACATAAAGATGGCCTAGGCTATAAGAAGATCGCCAAGACCCTGAAACTGAGCTGCAGCACAGTGGCCAAGACCATACAGTAGTTTAACAGGACAGGTTCCACTCAGAACAGGCCTCGCCATGGTCCACCAAAGAAGTTGAGTGCACGTGCTCAGCGTCATATCCAGAGGTTGTCTTTGGGAAATAGACGTATGAGTGCTGCCAGCATTGCTGCAGAGGTTGTAGGGGTGGAGGGGTCAGCCTGTCAGTGCTCAGACCATACGCCGCACACTGCATCAAATTGGTCTGCATGGCTGTCGTCCCAGAAGGAAGCCTCTTCTAAAGATGATGCATAAAAAAGCCCACAAACAGTTTGCTGAAGACAAAGACTAAGGACATGGATTACTGGAGCCATGTCCTGTGGTCTGATGAGACCAAGATAAACTTATTTGGTTCAGATGGTGTCAAGTGTGTGTGGGGACAACCAGGTGAAGAGTACAAAGACAAGTGTGTCTTGCCTACAGTCAAGCATGGTGGTGGGAGTGTCATGATCTGGGGCTGCATGAGTGCTGCCGGCACTGGGGAGCTACAGATCATTGAGGGAACCATGAATGCCAACATGTACTGTGACATACTGAAGAAGAGCATGATCCCCTCCCTTCAGAGACTGGGCCGCAGGGCAGTATTCCAACATGATAACCAACCCAAACACACCTCCAAGACGACCACTGCCTTGCTAAAGAAGCTGAGGGTAAGGGTGATGGACTGGCCAAGCATGTTTCCAGACCTAAACCCTATTGATCATCTGTGGGACATCCTCAAATGGAAGGTGGAGGAGCACAAGGTCTCCAACATCCACCAGCTCCGTGATGTCATCATGGAGGAGGGGAAGAGGACTCCAGTGGCAACCTGTGAAGCTCTGGTGACCGCCATGCCCAAGAGGGTTAAGGCAGTGCTGGAAAATAATGGTGGCCACACAAAATATTGATACTTTGGGCCCAATCTGGACATTTTCACTTAGGGGTGTACTGACTTTTGTTGCCAGCGGTTTAGACATTAATGGCTGTGTGTTGAGTTATTTTGAGGGGACAGCAAATTTACACTGTTATACAAGCTGTACACTCACTACTTTACATTGTAGACAAGTGTCATTTCTTCAGTGTTGTCACATGAAAAGATAGAAGAAAAGATTTACAAAAATGTGAGGGGTGTACTCACTTTTGTGAGATACTGTGATTATATAATTTTTATTAAAAAAAAAATATTATATTTATGATAGATCTCTGCTTTCCAGGACAAAAAACAAAACCAAAACTGGCAGCATTTACATCTGCCAGTGCCGAAAGCGGCGTCGCTTCGGGCCTCTCCGGGTCATAGAGATGTCCAGGGACCACTGCCTGTAAAAGCAATCTAGCCGCTAGGATGGCTTTTACTTTACAGGTAATCACCGGCTGAAAACACAGATAACTGAATGATGCCTGTAGCTGCAACCATCATCCAGATATCTCCACCTGAACCCAACGATGTCATATGATGTCCTACAAGCGGGAAGTGGTTAACCACTGTGTCCCACAGCACTCTTTACTCCTCTGCTTCCTCTTTAGCTATGCCTGGGACATCAAACTTTTTAGCTTACACTCGCTTCAAAATGTGGCACTTTACACGCTTTTTTTTAAAGCGCTCTGAATGCCAATCAAAGATCTCGTCACTAAAAAAAAACAAAGGTCGCCTTACAGTCCCGGTCACACGTTGCGTTTGTTTCGCTTCAAAAATTATCACCGACGTCGTTTCCTTAGTGCTTCAAAACACCTTCAAAGCCTCCATACAGTGTTGATGGAAAGTATTCAGACCCCCTTAAATTTTTCACTCTTTGTTATATTGCAGCCATTTGCTAAAATCATTTAAGTTAATTTTTTTTTCCTCATTAATGTACACACAGCACCCCATATTGTACACACAGCACCCCATATTGTACACACATCACCTCATATTGTACACACAGCACCCCATATTGTACACACAGCACCCCATATTGTACACACAGCCCCCCATATTGTACACACAGCCCCCCATATTGTACACACAGCACCCCATATTGTACACACAGCCCCCCATATTGTACACACAGCACCCCATATTGTACACACAGCACCCCATATTGTACACACAGCCCCCCATATTGTACACACAGCACCCCATATTGTACACACAGCCCCCCATATTGTACACACAGCCCCCCATATTGTACACACAGCACCTCATATTGTACACACAGCACCCCATATTGTACACACAGCACCCCATATTATACACACAGCACCCCATATTGTACACACAGCTCCCCATATTGTACACACAGCACCCCATATTGTACACACAGCACCCCATATTGTACACACAGCACCCCATATTGACAGAAAAACACAGAATTGTTGACATTTTTGCAGATTTATTAAAATCGAAAAACTGAAATATCACATGGTCCTAAGTATTCAGACCCTTTGCTCAGTATTTAGTAGAAGCCCCTTTTGATGAGTCTTTTTGGGAAAGATGCAACAAATTTTTCACAGCTGGATTTGGGGATCCTCTGCCATTCCTCCTTGCAGATCCTCTCCAGTTCTGTCAGGTTGGATGGTAAACGTTGGTGGACAGCCATTTTTAGGTCTCTCCAGAGATGCCCAATTGGGTTTAAGTCAGGGCTCTGGCTGGGCCATTCAAGAACAGTCACGGAGTTGTTGTGAAGCCACTCCTTCATTATTTTAGCTGTGTGCTTAGGGTCATTGTCTTGTTGGAAGGTAAACCTTCGGCCCAGTCTGAGGTCCTGAGCACTCTGGAGAAGGTTTTCGTCCAGGATATCCCTGTACTTGGCCGCATTCATCTTTCCCTCGATTACAACCAGTCGTCCTGTCCCTGCAGCTGAAAAATACCTCCACAGCATGATGCTGCCACCACCATGCTTCACTGTTGGGACTGTATTGGACAGGTGATGAGCAGTGCCTGGTTTTCTCCACACATACCGCTTAGAATTAAGGCCAAAAAGTTCTATCTTGGTCTCATCAGACCAGAGAATCTTATTTCTCACCATCTTGGAGTCCTTCAGGTGTTTTTTTTAGCAAACTCCATGCGGACTTTCATGTGTCTTGCACTGAGGAGAGGCTTCCATTGGGCCACTCTGCCATAAAGCCCCGACTGGTGGAGGGCTGCAGTGATGGTTGACTTTCTACAACTTTCTCCCATCTCCCGACTGCATCTCTGGAGCTCAGCCACAGTGATCTTTGGGTTCTTCTTTACCTCTCTCACCAAGGCTCTTCTCCCTGATAGCTCAGTTTGGCCGGACAGCCAGCTCTAGGAAGGGTTCTGGTCGTCCCAAACGCCTTCCATTTAAGGATTATGGAGGCCACTGTCCTCTTAGGAACCTTAAGTGAAGCAGAAATTTTTTTTGTAACCTTGGCCAGATCTGTGCCTTGCCACAATTCTGTCTCTGAGCTCTTCAGGCAGTTCCTTTGACCTCATGATTCTCATTTGCTCTGACATGCACTGTGAGCTGTAAGGTCTTATATAGACAGGTGTGTGGCTTTCCTAATCAAGTCCAATCAGTATAATCAAACACAGCTGGACTCAAATGAAGGTGTAGAACCATCTCAAGGATGATCAGAAGAAATGGACAGCACCTGAGTTATATATATGAGTGTCACAGCAAAGGGTCTGAATACTTAGGACCATGTGATATTTCAGTTTTTCTTTTTTAATAAATCTGCAAAAATGTCAACAATTCTGTGTTTTTCTGTCAATATGGGGTGCTGTGTGTACAATATGGGGTGCTGTGTGTACAATATGGGGGGCTGTGTGTACAATATGGGGTGCTGTGTGTACAATATGGGGGGCTGTGTGTACAATATGGGGTGCTGTGTGTACAATATGGGGTGCTGTGTGTACAATATGGGGTGCTGTGTGTACAATATGGGGGGCTGTGTGTACAATATGGGGTGCTGTGTGTACAATATGGGGTGCTGTGTGTACAATATGGGGTGCTGTGTGTACAATATGGGGGGCTGTGTGTACAATATGGGGTGCTGTGTGTACAATATGGGGTGCTGTGTGTACAATATGGGGTGCTGTGTGTACATTAATGAGGGAAAAAAATGAACTTAAATGATTTTAGCAAATGGCTGCAATATAACAAAGAGTGAAAAATGTAAGGGGGTCTGAATACTTTCCATCCCCACTGTAGACGTCTATGACAATGCTCGCTTACAGCACCTGAAGCTTTCAAGGGACATTTATTCAAGCTTTAGCTCTGCTTTGTTTTGGAGGTATTGCAGGTATGAGATATCCCAGGATGCACTGGGGAACCAACAAGCGAACTGGAAAGACGCCATCAGCAGCCCCTTTCCGGTTCATGTGGATATATTCTGGGAGTGTCTGGTGCAGACGTCACATCTGGTGTGCATTGCGGAGCAACAAGGAAGGTGAGCGGGGTCCGGATCGATCGGAGTACCAAGCATTTATATGTTAATAATATTAATAATAATAGGCTGCAATATAAGCCCTACCCCCCCAAATAAGCCCCAGTTAAAGTCCTTGTAGGTTTTATTTTCAGGGTAGGGCATATTTTCGGGGAAAACAGGGTATATAATATAATATATAGTTATACAGTGCCTTGAAAAAGTATTCATACCCCTTGAAATTTTACACATTTTGACATGTTACAACCAAAAACGTAAATGTATTTTATTGGAATTTTTGTTTGCGCTAGAGTGCATTGTAAAACTCTGACATTTCACAGACATGACGAGGGATGATGGGAATTGTAGTTCCTGAACAACTGGAGGGCCGTAGTTTGAAGACCCCCCCCCCCCCCGTGCTAGACCAACACAAAGTGGCACATAATTGTGAAGTGGAAGGAAAACGTTAAATGGTTTTCAAAAATGTTTACAAATAAATATGTGAAAAGTGTGGGGGGCATTTGTATTCAGCCCCCTTTACTCTGATACCCCTAACTAAAATCTAGTGGAATCAATTTCCTTCAGAAGTCACCTAATTAGCAAATAGAGTCCACCTGTGTGTAATTTTATCTCAGTATAAATACAGCTGTTCTGTGAAGCCCTCAGAGGTTTGTTAGAGGATCTTTTTTTTTTTTTCCTATAATTTTTATTTTAAAGAGAAAAAGTTGGCTAGCTCTCCCTGGTTTAGCCCCTGTAGATCGGATTATGGACCGCTTACTTATGTAACGTGGCTGCGGTGGTGAATGGCCTGGGTCCTCCAGCTGGGGGGCCTTGGTTGTTTCAGTTACTCTGTGACCGAATGTATTCCATTGCTGCAACTGAATCTTATGCGGTTGAAAAGTGATTATGTGCCGAGGGTGCTGTATACTAAATGCAAGGTGTGTCAGCAAAGTATGTATCGATATGCAATTCTGTATTGTTTCTCTGTTTTCTCAAAAATGTTCCTTTTGATTTAAAAAAAAGAGAAAAAGTTTTTACAATTTACAAAAACTGAACAAAGAGAAATCAACCAGCGCAAACAATTTACAAGACAAAAACCAGGGTGGATATAAATCAATGATTTAAAAAAAAAAAAATCAGATTTTTGATTTTTTTTTTATATTATTTAAATGGATTTTTTTGATGTTTATCAAATTTATTTTAATAAAAATGCTTTTGGAGAAAAAAATCTATCCAAAGATAGTTTTCTATTTAAGATACATTAATAATTTTGTTTATTCAGTGTGAAATGGAGCTTAGCTATATAGCAAGAGGCTGTATATTCTGCAATATTTACATTTTTGGTAAACTCATTCAATGCATCCAAGCTCTGCAAGCTGAGATAACATGCACTGCATTGATGCATTCACACAATTTCACAGTAACCATGAGATAAAAAACAAAGTTCAGGGATATTTCTTTATCCCATTGTTTTGCAAATCTATGTACACTACAAACTGTATGATTGAATCAGTTCTGATATCGCTGTTTTACTAACCTGACAGCTTATTATTCTAAATAGAAAACCTTCATTTTGTTTGCAAATAATAAAGATTCTAACTACCAGCAAGAATAAGTCCTTACACTTAAAGAGCACCTGTCATTTCAGATCCATCATGGCAGCGCCTGTTAGGGGGCATCCACTCACCTGCTGCCGCCACGTCCCTCACCTTGCTGTGTCACCGCCGCATCACCAGCCGTCCCATTAAAGTGAATGGAACTGTCGGTGAGTCAACAGCGGGTCAGAGGAGGAGCCGCTGTGGGACAGAGATGACAGTTGCTCTTTAAAAATCATGATTTAAATCCCTAGTAAAAAGGCTTGATTTAAATCAAATCCACCCTGACAAAAACACACAAAACAAGCAGCCTCACCTGTGCCAACAATGCAGCCTCACCTGTGCTCAACAATGCAGCCTCACCTGTGCCCAACAAAGCAGCCTCACCTGTGCCCAACAATGCAGCATCACCTGTGCTCAACAATGCAGCCTCACCTGTGCCCAACAATGCAGCCTCACCTGTGCCCAACAATGCAGTCTCACCTGTGCCAACAATGCAGTCTCACCTGTGCCTAACAATGCAGCCTCACCTGTGCCCAACAATGCAGTCTCACCTGTACCAACAATGCAGTCTCACCTGTGTCCAACAATGCAGCCTCTTTAAAAATCATGATTTAAATCCCTAGTAAAAAGGCTTGATTTAAATCAAATCCACCCTGACAAAGACACACAAAACAAGCAGCCTCACCTGTGCCAACAATGCAGCCTCTCCTGTGCCCAACAATGCAGCCTCACCTGTGCCCAACAATGCAGTCTCACCTGTGTCCAACAATGCAGCCTCTTTAAAAATCATTATTTAAATCCCTAGTAAAAAGGCTTGATTTAAATCAAATCCACCCTGACAAAAACACACAAAACAAGCAGCCTCACCTGTGCCAACAATGCAGCCTCACCTGTGCCCATCATGCCGCTTCACCTGTGCACGGGAAGAGAGAGGAAAAGGATTACCGACCGGATCATCAGAAAGTGGGGAACATTGCTGTAACAGTTCTCATTTGAATTGCTGAGTGTCCCCCGCACTGGCTGTCACATGCAGCCCGCCTCCTGGCCCGGGTACTTTGTTATACGTCACACGTGCTGGCATTGGACCGGCGTTCTACCTATCAAAGAACGCGGGCCAGAAGGCGGAGCTGTATGTGAAGGCGAGTGCGGGGAACACTCAGCAATTCAAATGAAAGCTGTTACAGCGATGTTCCCCCACTCTCTGATGATCTGACTGGCTCTCCTCCTCTGGGCAATCGCAGGGAGAAGGGCTCCCGTTCAATCCTGCCTGCCAGCGGTGCTTGCCCTCCCCCACTCCGAGGCAGCCCACGCTTGCCAGCCTTCACTTTCCACTCCCAAAATGCGAGTAGGCGAGTGGAAATTTTGAGGGCTGGTTATAATATACCTATCTATAATATTTATTTCTATATTTCTATCTAGCTATTGAACGGCATCAAAAAATTGGCACCCCTGGTCAGAAATATTTTTCCATTTATCCAGGTGAAAAGATTTTAACAAAGGAACAAATCTGAAGCAACACTGATGCTGGATGACATTTTTTAAAATAAAGGGCTGCCCTTAGAGAAATGGGCTACTACTTAACCACTTCAGTCCCGGAAGATTTGGTTGCTCAATGACCGAGCCATTTTTTTGCGATTTGGCACTGCGTCACTTTAACTGACAATTGCGCGGTCGTGCGACGTTGTACACAAACAAAATTGACATCTTTTTTTTTTTACCCACAAACGGAGCTTTCTCTTGGTGGTATTTGATCACCTCTGCGTTTTTTATTTTTTGCACTATAAACAAAAAAAGAGCGACAATTTTGAAAAAAAAAACCACAATTTTTTGTACTTTTTGCTATAATAAATATCCCCATTTTTTTTTTTTAATTGATTTTTTTCCTCAGTTTAGGCCGATATGTATTCTTTTACATATTTTTGGTAATAAAAATCGCAATAAGCGTATTTTGATTGGTTTGCGCAAAAGTTAAAGCGTCTACAAAATAGGGGATAGATTTATGGCATTTTTATTATTTTTTTTTTACTAGTAATGGCGGTGAGCTGCGATTTTGTATTGGGACTGCGACATTATGGCGGACACATCGGACACTTTTGATACATTTTTTAAACCATTGACAATTATACAGCGATCAGTGCTATAAAAATGCACCGATTACTGTGTAAATGTCACTGGCAGGCAAGGGGTTAACACTAGGGGGCGATCAAGGGGTTAACTGTGTTCCGTGAGTGTGTGTTCTAACTGTGGGGGGAGGGGACTGACTATAGGAGATGACAGATCGTGGTTCCTAGCTATTAGGAACTCACTAATCTGCCTCTCCTCACAGAACAGGGATTTGTGAGTTTACACACACATGTCCCTGTTCTGCCTCTTATCGCGCGCGACCGCCAGCCACGAGCATCGGCACCCCCCCCGCAGTGCAGCAGGGGGCACGCGCGCGCGTGCTATCCCGCTTAAAGGAGCCAACGTACAGCTATGACGGTTCGTGGGATCGTGCTGACCTGCCGCAGTATAATGACAGCGGCTGGTCGGCAAGTGGTTAATATCCATGCATTGTGGTGTGATTTTTTTTTTTTTTAAAAGGTGTTTCAATTATTTAACATAAAAACATAAAAACGTAAAAACAATAAAAGGACTGTAATTACAAATGTGTAAAGTGCACATAATAGAACAAATTTAACAGTCCATAAGAAACAGAAATACCCCAACAACACACATTCACACCTTCATACTTGCACTCATTCAAACCTGCAACACATGCGACCCCGTAAGGACAGCAGAGGTCTAGGACCCCCCCCCCCCCCCCCACATGCATTGGATGTTTCATATAAGGCAATCTGTGATTATCAATTTTGGCATCTTGCCGAAAAATAATATTAGAGTACACAAGTAGTTGGCCTACTGGGAGAGCTGTGAAGAAAGGACATCCCCCCAGAAATCCTCCGAGACATCAAGCCATGGTTGCCAGATTTTGGTGAATTTCTTAGGGCATGCCCTACTCTTGTATATCAGTTTGAATTTGGGAAGGACCCCATGAACTATGCGGAAGAAGCGTGGGCTGAAAGGGGGCCCCACATCCTTCCAGTGCAATAGGATGCTTTTACGTGCATGAAATAATAGTATACGTAGCAAAGTCCCGACGTGGGTACGGTGGACATGGTTGTTGAGTATTCCCAAAAGTCCCACCTGTGAGGTATCGGTAGATGAAGTTTGTGGTCGAAGAAAGCAAACAGTTCCTTCCAGAAGGTTGAAAGTCCGGGACAGGTCCAGAACATGAGAAAAGTCATGCAGAACAAGTCAGCAGCAATCATATAGCACATGCAATATCCTGTCCCAGACCCATCCGGACCAGCCTAGCTGGGATATAATGCAGGTGGTGTATAAACTTGAATTGTACCAGTAGGTCATTGTGGTGTGATTTTAGTACATTGCCAACCCATTCGAAATCAATGTGCTGCCTTAACGCAGTGTGACTTGTAGAGCATTCCATGGCTGTTGCAGATAAGAGACATTTAATGCTGAAGTCCCCTTGCAATCGGGCTGGGCCCACAAAAAAAAAGCATTTTAGTTACAAGATTCTCCATTCCTCCATGCTCCGGCAGTGAACTGTCCCTCTACGTCATCATGTCCCATGCAGGGCTAGGGACCCTGCCTTGGTCTTGATAACATTGGGACCTTAAACCGGTGGAGCATGGGGGGTTAAGACGCTGTATGGACCGGTACAGCAGCATGGAGGAGTGGATCTGTAAATCTTCTTTTGCGTGACCCCTAGACCTAAACAAGCTGGTAACCCTTGCAGTTCGGACACTCATTGCAAGGAGAAGTTTTACATTTTTCCAGAGTTGGGCTTTAAAGCGGAAAATCTGGTCACCACCCAACTAATTGCTAGGTTACAACAGTCCATGGATAAACATTGAAAAGAAACTATATAGCCAAAAAGGGGATTCCACGTGCCATCCGTGCTAGAGTGAAGACATAGACAATAGAACCCCCACCGGTTAGTGAGGAGGCTTACCGGAATAAGGAGACTCAAATGGGCATATGCTCAATAAGTCAACTAGGCATGTGGTGTAAACACCAATACACAAGACCTCCACATCCAGGCTTCAGTTCAGGATGGAAGATGGTCCAATTGGTCAGGAGATATCACAGAGAAGCAGTCCTCAGATGTATCCAACTTGTCATACCAAATCCTCTCAAGTGTTCAAAATAGCACAACATTTAGAATGTAGATCAAGCGCTTGAACAAAAATGGTTTTGGGCAACGCAGTGACATCAGCAGGGCTCGTCTCGACACGTTTTGTCTAAAGAGACATCATCTGTGGTACACAAGGAGCTTTCGCAGGGTCCTCAATGAGGACTGCTGACATCAGTACTGCTCATGGGCTGCCAGACGTGTCTATCACAGAGCACTCAAAGGGTAGTCAAGGAACCTTCATAGGGTCTTCAAGAAGAGGGTTCACAAGGAGTTCTCACAGGGTCCTCAATGAGTCTTGCTGACATGAATGCTGCTCGTGAGCTGCCAGAAGTGTCTATCGCAGAGCATTTAAAGGGTCTTGAAGAAATCTAAGGGTCTTCAAGAAGTCCTCAAATTGTCCGCAAGGAGTTCTCACAGGGTCCTCAAGGAATCCTGCTACATGAATGCTGTTCATGGGCTGCCAGAAGTGTTCATCACATCCCACTAATTCGAGGTACTTAGTTGCAGTAAGTTGGCTTAGCACTATATGACCATATGGTGTGACCAAACCCCCGTATTTTTGAATATGTTCAGGTGTTTTTAACTAGCCTTGCAGGATAAATGTCATTTTTGTATATGTGCGCTGTAATCTGTTTTGTTCATCACAGAGTACTCACAGGGTCCCCAAGGAATCCACACAGGGTCCTCAAGCAGTCCTCAAGGAGTTCGCATAGGGTCTTCAGGGAGTTTTCACAGGGTCCACAAGGAGTTATTAGAAGCTCAACAAGTAGTCCTCACATGATCCTCAAGGCGTTCTCACAGGGTCCTGAGGCCTTCCAATGGCAATTGATGAAGTGGTATCACTATGCGAGGACAGCAGAGGGTTGGTGGGCTTGGTCTTTCATTTACCAGTCTTCACACCCAGAAAAAGTTCTGCAGAGGGCCACAGGAAGTTCAATTAAGTTTATGATGGCATTTGAAGAATGTAGACACATTTGAGCTTGGTGGGATTTTTTTTCCTGGAGTGAGATTTTATGGAATTGAGGTGATCATAGGATAAGGAGGTATCATCTGTTTTGGGTTTTCAGTCCACAATGATGGCTGCCAACAGGGAGTCATCGCTAAAGTGTCTACCTCCTTGCATACGAAGTAAGTAGCTAGGGTATTTTAAACATTTTTATAACATGCAGCCGTGAAGTGTTGATGGCCAGTTCCCTTGCATGTTTGTAAGACTTTTTTTTATTGCTCACTGCAGATTACAGCTAAAGGGAGGATCGTTTTAAGTTTGCTAAGTGCATTTCTGCTTTTTATGCATCAAGGTGGTTTATGAAAATCTTTACTGCTAAACAGGATGTGGTTTGTCTTGTTAAGGTTTCAGTTTAAATTTTTAACAATTTATTGCTACACATGGGATTTTGGAGTCTGGCTGCAAGTAATGTGTTAGTGTATTGCCTTTAAATCCCATCTCCAATTAAAACCAGATTCCGCCATCACATGACCCTCCATAGAACCTCCCCCGTTAGTGAAGATCGGGATCCACTGTTGCAGTCCAGGCCCTGTTTTTTCTTGTAATAAATAGGACCTATTTTCCAGGAAGAGGTTGTTTGTGAACTTCAAAGGTGTGTTGAAAAATTCACACTCTATTGCTAAAGTTGGGCTCTCCTTTTCTTGTCTCAGGCAGCCTTATTTGCTTCTCAAAAGGATAATCAAAAAACTCCTTGTGGAAGAATTTACATTAAAATTATCTTCAATAGCATCTTGGACTTTGATCTCCATCTTTGACATAGCAATGGTACTCCAAGCTGGGCAATGGTCAAAATTTAACCAGGAGGTTCAAAGAAATGTACCCATAACACAAGGCCTTATCTCCTTATTATATTCTTTTACACTAAACAATTCTAACTCGCGTGTCCCACCCTTTTGCTCTAACTGGGAAAGGGACTTTGGTGGCACGCAAACCCCCCGAGACATGGAAAAAAAATCTGGGAGGCATTATTCTGTTCTTCCCGCAATGTTATAGCTTTAGAAAACTCTTTCAAATTTCTGTCCCGGAGGTACTGTACTCTGGCTAGAATTGCTAAACAACACAAAGCAATCTCCTGCGCTCAGGAGCTTAGTCCATATGTAAGTGGTGTAGCCAACCCTTTGGGTAGAATAGGAAAAGTCACAGGTCTTGCTGCCCTCCTCAGAACAATGGGTGTCCTTAGAGCTGAAACATATAGAAAAACAGGGAGGGCGCACCGACCTTGCGCATTACCAAAGATAAAATGTATTTAAATAGTAAAAGCAAGAGTCATACTCACAAACAAACGTTTAAAAAGGCTTAACATAGCTCCACAAAATCGGAACTGCATCTTCTGCAACCTGGACCAGATATAAGGAGGAACCAGATGGTATCACAAACGGCTTACGCGTCAGAGCCTCAGCGGTAGCAAACTAACTTTACCCAAGTTCACTCTAAATAGAGTCATTCACATGTCTGGGTGATGCCCACCAGAGCCTGTCACGCCCATCTGGGTGGACCCCCGCCCACCATGCCAATCAGATTAGACCATAAACTACATCATATTATCAAACTCACACAAATGTATCCTTATTCCCATAAAGAGGAAGCAAGGTCTCTGCACAAACAGCATGGTACATTGCCCACATCCACCCAACCATTATCTCATTTCATTTCAAACTTGATGTTTACACATTATTATTTAGCATCAAGTGGTGACTTCCACTTCACTTTTCTATAGAATTGCTAAATGCCTCCCTTCTTACCCCTCTACATGTTTTAAGGGATGCTCAGACCTAGGAGACATGAAGCACATATGGTGGACATGTCCTAAGTCTAAACGATGGTCAATTCGGTGTTACATATAAACCTGCGAAAAGATCCCTGGGAGGCGCTCCTACACAAACCGATAGAAGGCGCTACCAAACAAGAGCATACTCTAGTGACCTGTATATGTTCGGCCTCTGGACAACTTGCACCACTTTGGACTACGGTTTTTAGTGTCTGAGTATCAGGTAGCACTTCGTTATATGGTATTCACCACTAGCCTTTCTTGGTATTTATACAGTACCCAGAAATGAACTGGGTAACAAGAAAAAAAACAATAATAGTGCAAAAAATGGAATAAAAATGAATAAATTGAACCGTGCTGGTCAAATGTTAATAAGAACACAATAGATTAAGTGCATAATACATCAGATGGTTGTGATACCAATCAAAAAATAAAAAACAAAAAAAATATATATATTAGCGGATTGCTGGGTGAATAAAATGCCACTTGAATGCACACACTCGTGATGCAAAGTCCATCAAAGACTGAATGCCATAATATAATCTTCCACGTGCATGTCAAAAAAAATCATGGAAGTAGCGATGTTGCCGTGTTAATCAAACACCCGGGATTGTGCTTCCACCACCAGGGGAGAGGGATAGGTACTCTTACCAGAGGACGTGGACACACACGCCAGCGGCGTGATAATTAGCTGTCGGTTGTCTGAAAGCTCTTTCAGGGCCTTCCATTCTGCTGTTGTCAAATTGGAAAAGTTATTGATTGTCGACTGTTGACATAGACGAAGAACGTCAGCATATACAACTTGATAAAAACTATGAATACTGGGACCTTTAGCAAATGTGGGGGTTAAAAATGGATTAGGGTTTAAAATTGGTATGTTGAATCGGTGGGGAAGCTGATAGATATTGGGTCAATGTTTCAACATAATCATCTAGATCATCATTATACAAGTCTTCTAAATCTTCAAGTGCATTACATGCCAAAGGGTCTATCATGGCCGTACTGGTTTCAGAGGGAAGGATGCTGTTATCGGTCTCACTGTTGCTGTTACTGTTTTTGGAAGCTTGAATATCAAAATAACGCTTGACCGTAATATTTCTGACAGATCTGTTCAGATCAAGAAAAAGTGTAAAAGGATTAGGAGGTGCCGTAGGAGCAAAGGTTAGACCTTGTGCCAACAATGACCGTGTAAGGTTCTTATGTTCCGACAAGGACAACACATGATCAGAGAGATTGAAAATCTTTACCGTATGCGTACTTTCTCCCTTCTTTTTATGTCTACGTCTCCCCCAACTTCTGCCTCTACGGTGGGCTTTCTCTTTGGGCAGGCGAGGGTGGTGATCACTTAAAAAGAAAGGGGAGGAGATGGAAGAAGTTGGTATATCTCTAGGAGAAATATGAGGGGGTGGCTGTTCTGTAATATTGGACGGAATGGCGTTGGCTTGAACTCTGATGTTGTTAGGTACCTCTTGAGGGGCAAGTAAGATGGTTGTGTGGTGGTTGAAGTAGGAGTATCAGATTCGGATATTGATGAAGAAGGGTCAGATTCCACTCTCACCTCAGCCTCAGAACTGTTGGAGGCTGAGCGGGGTATAGCAGTGGATGGATATTGTTTTTTTTTTTTAATATTGGTGTTATACTTATACGCTGGGGGTTTCTGGTTTTTAGCCATGGGTACATGGACGAGAATGATTATGGTGAGTATCACGTTTTGGCGTATAGTATCCAGGCTGGGATGAAGGTATTGGGTGTATTTTGTGATGAGGTAAAGGGAAGGGCATGGTAGGCATGGGCTTACAATCCATACGAGGAATGGGTGTTGGGTCTTTATAGGTGCTGTGGTTACCTATAGGTAAAGGTGAACACTGTGTATTGTTGTTGTTTGTTGTGTTTTCTCCAGCAGAAGTCCCTATTGGTGTTGTAGTCATCAAAGTCTCTGCGTATTTTTTTGGAAATTTTGTCTTAATCAGACAATCCTCATAATATTTTGTGTTAAGTTTGATCTTTCTCAACCAGGAAGTGGGTAGAGAAGTAGTATCTGATTGCAAGGCCTCAATCAGATCCATGATTCTAGAGAGTAGAAAATTATATTGAGTGTCTCTCTGTTTGATAATAATTTCTATCCATTTTTGGGTGCAGAATTCAGATATTGCAGACCACTCTTTGGCCAGTTCTTTACGCAAAAAGGAACATGTTTTCGAATTTCTGAGACCTCTGGGGGTGATTTTGTAAGTTAAATATAAATCAAGAAAAAACCTGTCCCACCACCGTTGATTGGCTGTTTTAATGGTGTCCTCTGTTTTTCTAAATTTGGCACATATGTATTTATACGACGATCTAGGAAATGATATTGATGGATGGAAAAACCTATCTGGGAAAAATGTATATAGTTCATCTAAAATGGTGTATTTAGCAGATTCATTTTTTTGTATAATTTCCATGATAATCTAATGAGCTGTAACAGGTGATGAATATGTGCTTGGTGAACTATGAGAGGCTGATTAAGAGATATATAGCTATTATACAGCTATAAGGGTGATATAATTACGTGAAGGTTAATACACATATAAGAAACCTATATACAGTGGGGACGGAAAGTACTCAGACCCCCTTAAATTTTTCACTCTTTGTTATATTGCAGCCATTTGCTAAAATCATTTAAGTTAATTTTTTTTCCTCATTAATGTACACACAGCACCCCATATTGTACACACAGCACCCCATATTGTACACACAGCTCCCCATATTGTACACACAGCCCCCCATATTGTACACACAGCGCCCCATATTGTACACACAGCACCCCATATTGTACACACAGCCCCCCATATTGTACACACAGCACCCCATATTGTACACACAGCCCCCCATATTGTACACACAGCACCCCATATTGACAGAAAAACACAGAATTGTTGACATTTTTGCAGATTTATTAAAAAGAAAAACTGAAATATCACATGGTCCTAAGTATTCAGACCCTTTGCTGTGACACTCATATATTTAACTCAGGTGCTGTCCATTTCTTCTGATCATCCTTGAGATGGTTCTACACCTTCATTTGAGTCCAGCTGTGTTTGATTATACTGATTGGACTTGATTAGGAAAGCCACACACCTGCCTATATAAGACCTTACAGCTCACAGTGCATGTCAGAGTAAATGAGGATCATGAGGGCAAAGGAACTGCCTGAAAAGCTCAGAGACAGAATTGTGGCAAGGCACAGATCTGGCCAAGGTTACAAAAAAAATTCTGCTGCACTTAAGGTGCCCTAAGAGCACAGTGGTCTCCATAAGCCTTAAATGGAAGATGTTTGAGACGACCAGAACCCTTCCTAGAGCTGGCCGTCCGGCCAAACTGAGCTATCGGGGGAGAAGAGCCTTGGTGAGAGAGATAAAGAAGAACCCAAAGATCACTGTGGCTGAGCTCCAGAGATGCAGTCGGGAGATGGGAGAAAGTTGTAGAATATCAACCATCACTGCAGCCCTCCACCAGTCGGGGCTTTATGGCAGAGTGGCCCAACGGAAGCCTCTCCTCAGTGCAAGACACATGAAAGCTCTCATGGAGTTTGCTAAAAAACACCTGAAGGACTCCAAGATGGTGAGAAATAAGATTCTCTGGTCTGATGAGACCAAGATAGAACTTTTTGGCCTTAATTCTAAGCGGTATGTGTGGAGAAAACCAGGCACTGCTCATCACCTGTCCAATACAGTCCCAACAGTGATTCATGGTGGTGGCAGCATCATGCTATGGGGGTGTTTTTCAGCTGCAGGGACAGGACGACTGGTTGCAATCGCGGGAAAGATGAATGCGGCCAAGTGCTGGGATATCCTGGACGAAAACCTTCTCCAGAGTGCTCAGGACCTCAGACTGGGCCGAAGGTTTACCTTCCAACAAGACAATGACCCTAAACACACAGCTAAAATAACGAAGGAGTGACTTCACAACTCCGTGACTGTTCTTGAATGGCCCAGCCAGAGCCCTGACTTAAACACAATTGGGCATCTCTGGAGAGACCTAAAAATGGCCGTCCACCAACGTTTACCATCCAACCTGACAGAACTGGAGAGGATCTGCAAGGAGGAATGGCAGAGGATCCCCAAATCCAGGTGTGAAAAACTTGTTGCATCTTTCCCAAAAAGACTCATGGCTGTATTAGATCAAAAGAGGGCTTCTACTAAATACTGAGCAAAGGGTCTGAATACTTAGGATCATGTGATATTTCAGTTTTTCTTTTTTAATAAATCTGCAAAAATTTCAAGAATTCTGTGTTTTTCTGTCAATATGGGGTGCTGTGTGTACAATATGGGGTGCTGTGTGTACAATATGGGGTGCTGTGTGTACAATATGAGGTGCTGTGTGTACATTAATGAGGGAAAAAATTAACTTAAATGATTTTAGCAAATGGCTGCAATATAACAAAGAGTGAAAAATGTAAGGGGGTCTGAATACTTTCCCTCCCCACTGTATATAGCTATTATACAGCTATAAAGGTGATATAATTATGTGAAGGTTAATACCAATATAAGAAACCTATATATGTATATATCTCTCTATGTGTGAAGAAACACACACACTCTCAGGCAAACCCTAATAAGAAAATATAGCATGATGGATAATAATTAAACAACAATCTGTTATCAAATATCCTGGGTATGCAGAGAAATATTAATGATACAAGTAAAATAAGTCTATATCCAGTGGCTTAACATATAAAGAATACACTTCTCAAAACGACATAAAAACAATTGGGTAATACGGTGCACTCTGGATATTACAATGTCATTAAAACTGGTATGGGTAGGGGCATAGGAAGTATAACATATAAAAAAGTTATTATTTGGAAATTAGTCCATGTGAGGAAAACAGATAACTGTCCATGGAGGGCTGCCAGTTCCGGAGTTTAGAAGGCAGAAAAAAACGCTAAAATTGCAGAAAGGACAAAAGAACAGCGCCCTCTAAGTGCAGTATGCAAGTATTTAATGTAGATTAAAAATATATATTAAAATACACTCAGAAAGGTGTAAAGAGAATGGGCATGTAAATATGGTGTCATCCGCTCTGACTGCCGGGTGAAGGGAAGGTCCAATGCGGCTGTTATGGATGTGTGTCCGTGATCCTGCCAATCCTCCGGCCACACGGTTGGTGTACAGGGCTTCCGGAGGGCGGGGACAGCATTCAGCGGCGTGCACGGACGATCGGCGGCTTCAGTCACTTCCGGGTCGGGTCAGCGGGAGCGGTGCTTCGCGTTCGGGACATGCGTGCCCCTTCCTCGGGCTTCAGTGGCGGCCATATTAGATAAGGGAATTATATACGTGCACACTTAGCCCCGGTTCACACAGGGGCGGCACCACTTGCAGGTCGCCTCACCGAGGCGACCTGCACACGACTGCCACGGCAACTTGCAAAACGACTTCTGTATAGAAGTCTATGCAAGTCGCCCCCAAAGTAGTACAGGAACCTTTCTCTAAGACGGAGCGACTTGCGTCGCTCCTATTAGAACGGTTCCATTGTGCAGAACGGGAGGCGACTTGTCAGGCGGCTAGGTCGCCTGACAAGTCGCCCCTGTGTGAACCGCCACTTAGTGATCACAGGAGAGATTACCATGGCAACTTCCAAAACGAATACATAAAGGAAGGCGGAATGCGGTATTAACCATAGTTGAGAATACCTTGTAATATAGTTGTATTATCTAACTTACCAATATTATAATATATATCAAATTGAAGTATATAGAAAATATTATGGGCACTATGGACTACCAGCAACTATAGACAACCAGCAATTTCAGGAGAGCGGAATATCTGTAAAAAGAAGAAGGGGGGGGGGGGGGGGAGAAAAAAAATCTATGCTGGTCTGATATTAAAATCAAAAGAAAAAAAGGGAATAAATATTTATTAATAGTAATCATAATGACTATATAGTAATTAGTAAATAAATATTATATATATATATATATATATATATATATATATATGTGTGTGTGTGAATGATGATTTAAAAATATATAGGAATTATCATGAAGTTGATAACATTGATAATTAGTAATTAGTAGGGCTGGGAGATCTTAAAATCTTCTAAAAAAAAAAAATCTTCGATTCTCTTAAAAAAAAAAAAACTTGATTTAGGATTCGAATTGAGTTCTTTTTTTCTTTGGAAACCGCGCCGGTCCTGAGGCGCTGCGGGCATGATACAACATTTTAATCCCAATTCTATACTTACATTTTATTCATATCAACTACTATATTACTTAATTTACCCATCAATTGAGTTTCTTATTATGCACCATTATCCTGATATAATACCTAATTACTAGGGCTGGGGAAAAAATCAATTTAAATCTTGAATCGAGTTGAGAGGTCAAATCGATTCACAATTTAAGCAAATCGATTTTTTTTTTTTTTTCACCACGCCGGTCCTGAGGCGCTGCGGGCATGAGCTTTTAGGCGAGTCCGCGGCTTTGGCCTAGTCCGCGGCGTCCGGCCGAAGCCGTGGCCTCGCCTAAAAACTCATGCGTGCAGTGCCTCAGGACCGGCGCGGTGAAAAAAAAAAAAAAAAAAAAATCTAAAAAAAAATCGATTTGCTTAAATTGTGAATCGATTTGACCTCTCAACTCGATTCAAGATTTAAATTGATTTTTTCCCCAGCCCTAGTATTTAGGTATTATATCAGGATAATGGTGCATAATAAGAAACTCAATTGATGGGTAAGTTAAGTAATATAGTAGTTGATATGAATAAAATGTAAGTATAGAATTGGGATTAAAATGTATCATGTATGAATGTTGAAAAAATAAAAAAAAAAATATAAAAAAAATACATATTCTTTGAATATTATTAGAAAAAAAAATAACAATAGAATTATAAGGATGAAGTTGTATCATATTAAAGTGTATATATATATATATATATTTATATTAATATATATATATTCACCCACATCAGCATGTGTTGATGTCTACAGCTTATGAGGTGCTTTATGAGGGGTAATTACAAAAATTAGCAGGAAATAATGATGAATGATATGTGAAGAATATTGTCATATCATCATAACAAGGATTTGATTTCTATACTTTCGTTTAGGCCTCCAGGTGACAAGGTATCCAAGGAATAGATCCAATAGTTTTCTCTTTCGCAGAATCTTTTGTAACGTTCGGCAGTGGGCAAAGTATTCGGGATGGACTCCAATACCCACACCCGTAGTCCTAGAGAGGATTTTTATTTTATAATTTTTTTTCCAATGATATTCAAAGAATATATATATTTTTTTTAGATTTTTTTGAACATTCATACATGATACTACCATTTTAATCCCAATTCTATACTTACATTTTATTCATATTAACTACTATATTACTTAACTTGCCCATCAATTGAGTTTCTTATTATGCACCATTATCCTGATATAATACCTAATTACTTGTTCGATCAATGTTATCAACTTCATGATAATTCCTATATATTTTTAAAACATCATTCACACACACGTGTATATATATATATATATGTCCCTATTTATAATATATTTATTAATTACTATTTAGTAATTATGATTACTATTAATAAGTATTTATTCACTTTTTTTCTTTTGATTTTAATATCAGACCAGCATAGATTTTTTTCTCCCCCCCCCCTTTCTTCTTTTTACAGATATTCTACTCTCCTGAAATTGCTGGTCGTCTATAGTGCCCATAATATTTTCTATATACTTCAATCCAATATATATTATAATATTGATAAGTTAGAGAATACAACTATATTACAAGGTATTCTCAACTATGGTTAAAACCGCATTGCGCCTTCCTTTATGTATTCGTTTTGGAAGTTGCCATGGTAATCTCTCCTGTGAGCACTGAGTGTGCACGTATATAATTCCCTTATCTAATATGGCCGCCACTGAAGCCCGAGGAAGGGACACGCATGTCCCGAACGCGAAGCACCGCTCCCGCTGACCCGACCCGGAAGTGACTGAAGCCGCCGATCGTCCGTGCACGCCGCTGAATGCTGTCCCCGCCCTCCGGAAGCCCTGTACACCAACAGTGTGGCCGGAGGATTGGCAGGATCAGGGACACACATCCATAACAGCCGGATTGGACCTTCCCTTCACCCGGCAGTCGGAGCGGATGACACCATAACTACATGCCCATTCTCTTTACCCTATATATAATTTTAATCTACATTAAATACTTGCATACTGCACTTAGAGGGCGCTGTTCTTTTGTCCTTTCTTTTTTTTTTTTTTATGAAATTTATCAGGGCGGGGGGGGTCTGCTGGCGGTAATAACTTTTGTTCACAATTAGTCTTAGTGTTTAATGCTGGCAGCTTCTCACTTTGTTATTTATAGAATTCCTTCACTAGTAGCTCAGCAATTCTCGTGCATTTTCTTGGTATTTCGTCTATTTAGTTTTTCTTGGTGATATAGTTTTTCACTTCACTTTTTCACACATTCCACTTCCTTCTGTTTGGGCAGCGGCGTTTTTGCATTCAAGTCTCTGGGTGGGTGGGGGGGCCTTTCATCCAAGTCCCTAGGGGGATGCGTCTTTGCATTCAAGCCCCTGGGAGGGGCACATTTTTGCATGCAAGTCTCTGGGGGGGGGGGCGTCTTTGCATTCAAGCCCCTGGGAGGGGCACATCTTTGCATACTAGTCTCTAGGGGGGACACGTTTTTGCATCCAAGTCTCTAGGGGGGCACGTCTTTGCATTCAAGTCCCTGGGGAGGGTGTCTTTGCATTCAAGTCTCTAGGTGTGTGTGGGGGGGGGGCCTTTGCATTTAAGTCACTAGGGGGATGCGTCTTTGCATTCAAGCCCCTGGGAGGGGCACATTTTTGCATGCAAGTCTCTAGGGGGGACGCGTTTTTGCATTCAAATCTCTGGGGGGGCACATCTTTGTATTCAAATCCCTGAGATGGGGGGGAGGGCGCACCTTTGCATTCAAGTCCCTGGGGAGGGTGTCTTTGCATTCAAGTCTCTAGGTGGGGGCCTTTGCACTCAAGTCCCTAGGGGGATACGTCTTTGCATTCAAGTCCCTGGAAGGGGCACATCTTGAAGTCTCTAGTGGGGGGACGCATTTTTGCTTTACAAGCCTCTGGGGGGGGGGGCACGTCTTTGCATTCAAGTCCCTGGGGAGGGTGTCATTGCATTCAAGTCTCTAGGTGGGGGGGGGGCGGCCCTTTGCATTCAAGTCCATGGGGGGAGGGGCATCTTTGCATGTAAGCCCCTAGGGGGACGCGTCTTTGCATTCAAGTCCCTGGGGAGAGCGTCTTGGCATTCTAAGGCGGCATTTTTGCAATCACGTCCCCGGGGGGGGGGGGGGCATCTTTGCATCCAAGGCCCCGGGGGGGGAGGGGGGCTGGGTGCTTTTGATTGAAGTCAATGGGATGCAGTGCGCCACACTTTTTTTTTTTCCCTATCAGCGCAACGCCGATACCCCTATGATAGCTGCACCCCCACTACATAGGGCACAATTTTGTAGTCCCATCGCAATCTCTAAAAACACGCAACGCCCCATTATGGAATGAAAACAACAACAACAGAGACCAAGTATAGTATGTTTTATTGAGTAAAATAAAAGGAGAGACAGGAATAAAACCACAGTAAAATATTGCTTTTTTATGGAGTAATGTAATTACTTTTTTCTAGACATTCTCATTAAATATCACTCTCATTTTGGGACAATATTAGCTAATGCCCTGCAAGCCATCACAACATTTATAGTCAACAATCTATACATATGTACGTAGATAGAGATCACAGTTATATCACCGGACGGACGCACGTCCCGCAGACGGAGGACTTCAGAGTGAAGCAAGCAGTCAGAAAATGAAGACTTGTATCACTGGCTAACAGAAAGGAGATAGAAGCAGATGTGGACCTAGATCACAGACATCCAAACTTCCTAACCTATCACTTCACACTAGAAAAGTGCATGTCTGCACAAAAAAAAAAAAAAAAATTGAATATAAAATTGGTATATCTTTGCAAAACATACACATCCCCCATTATTAATCTTAGAAAGATGCCCCAAGTACAGAAAAAAAATAATTCCAAGCTGTTCTTTTATCTCTATTCTGTATATTGTATACTCCGGTTGGGTCCTTTCGACCGCCATCGCAAGTTTTTCTACCTTTCTATTGGAAAATAAAAAAAATTGTTTTGGGAAATGTACGGGGCAATACTGGAGTACCATCCTACAAACGTATAATGTGATGAGCGGTTGCCGATGGTTCATTTCATGGCTGACATACCAGCCATCTGTATACTAGCTTAGATGGGATGTACTATTGTAATTCTTGGTAACGCTTGTCGTTTGTAACGTTTCGTCACGTCTGCCCAACGTTTTGTCACGTCAGCCCAACGTTTTGTCACATCAGCCCAATGCTCATTTCCTTAAAGCGGAGGTCCAGCTGAAAAGGTTTTTTTTTTTTTTGCAGCTACAGTGTTTGACTTTTAATAAGCACACTTACCTGTCCAGGGTGCCCGCGATGTCGGCCGCCCAAGGCCGATCGGATCAGGTCCCGGCGCCACCATTCGAAGGGAAACAGGCAATGGAGCCTTGCGGCTTTTCACTGCCCGTTTCCTACTGCGCAGGTCGTGCTGCACTTTGTGAATGGCCGGCTGTGTTCTGGGACACACACACACACAGTTCCCAGAACACAGCGCGCCCCATTCCCCAGAAGACAACGCGAGGAGGAGGAGAATGAAGATCACCGTGGAGTAGGAAGTGGCAGATTAGGACGATCTGCCTAGCAACAGCCATTTCTGGTAAGTAAAAAACAGTTTTTTAATATTTTTAGGAGCATTTTTATGTAATTTTTTTTTTTTTTTTTTAGGGTGGACCTCTGCTTTAAAGTTGTTGGAAACTCCAAAAAAAAAAAAAAAAAAAAAAAAAACACAACTGCAAGACAAAGGCATAATGAGCTAATATGCTTTGCATACTAGCTCATTATGAAATACCTTAGATCGAATCTGTTGTAACGGACCCCGCATACCGCCGACAGGTCTCTCAAAGTTATTTCCGGGTTCGCGGGATCTGGCGCCTTGATTGGCCGGAGCCGCGATGACGTCACTCCCGGTCACGGCTCCTGAAGAAACGGGCCGTTTCTTCAGTGCGCATGTGCCGAGGATGTCGGCCCATGCGGATTTAGTGAAGATCTCCTAAACCTAAGGTACCGACGACACATCTCTCGAAGTTATTTCCAGGTTCGTGGGCTCCCGCGCTGTAAATGGACGGAGCCGCGATGACGTCACTCCCAGCCACGGCTCCTGAAAAAAAACGGCACTAGCGGGCCGTTTCTTCAGTGCGCATGTGCCGAGGATGTCGGCCCATGCGGATTTAGTGAATATCTCCTGCAGAAACGGCACTAGCGGGCAGTGGTGTCATCCTATGTAGACGTTAGCAGCTCACTGGGTTTCTGGCAGATCAATACATTTTTCTGCACTTGTAATTTTAAAGAGAGGCAATGTGGAAAATGTATGTATTGTAGGGATATACCGGGTTTTTTTTTTTTTTCTTCCTTGCTTACACTTGTTGGATTTTTGCTGAAATGTTTTGGGACAACTTCAAAATTCAAATGCATCCAAGAAGCCATCACACTGGAGCAGCATTCTAATGATTAAACAGTATGTGGCTCTTTCAAAAGACACAGGAGGTGATTACACAGTTAGTGGATACAGATCACAGAGTTTCATAACATACTTGATTTCTAGTTAAAGGATAAGTGCGTTTTAAAACAAAGGGTCATATCTTTCTTTTGTCCCCCGCCAGATTCATACTTGAATCCCATCAACACCTGCGGTCCTGATGTTTGTTTACATCCCGGTGGTCCCTGATACTTGCTTGCATCCCAGTGGTCCCAATGGTTGTTTGCATCTCAGCAAGACCCCTGCTGCTTGTTTGCATCCCAGCCCTCAAATTCTCCACTCGCATTTTAGGAATGGGAGCCGTTCTCCCAGCGATCGCCCCATGGGGAAATAAAAAAAAAAAAAAAAAAAAAAAAAAAAAAGGAGCATGGAGGAAGAGGAGAGCCAGCCAGATCTTCACAGAGCGGGGATTGCCCGCTGTAACAGCTTACATTTTGAATTGCTGTCCGCTCGCGGTCACACGCAGCCCCGCCTCCTGACCCGTCGCCCAATGATAGACAGAACGCCAGTCCAATGCCAGGCTGTTCTGTCTGTCACAGGCGCTGTGTGACCGCGAGCGGGTGGCAATTAAAATGTTAGCTGTTACAGCGGGCAATCCCCGCTCTGTGATGATCTGGCCGCCCTCTCTCTTCCTCTGCATTGGTGGCCACTGGTCACGCTGCGATGATGGGCACAGGCGAGGCTGCGTTGGTGGGCACTGGTTACACTGCAATGATAGGCACAGGTGAGGCTGCGTTGGTGGGCACTGGTCACGCTGCAATGATGGGCACAGGCGAGGCTGCGTTGGTGGGCACTGGTTACGCTGCAACGATGGGCACAGGTGAGGCTCCGTTGGTGGGCACTGGTCACGCTGTGATGGGCACAGGTGAGGCTGCGTTGGTGGGCACTGGTCACGCTGCAACGATGGGCACAGGTGAGGCTCCGTTGGTGGGCACTGGTCACGCTGTGATGGGCACAGGTGAGGCTGCACTGATAAAGTTGTTAATATTTATTTTTGGAACTTAATTCTGCATAAAACATTTAAGTGTCATTTCATAAGGGGTGGGATAAGGGACAGGGCAACTAGTGGCAAGTAACCCTTGAGGCCCAACTAGAAGCTCAGTCCTTGAAATTTTGAGCCCTGCGGTAGCCCCTTGCATCCCAGCTGCTTGTTTACCTCCCAGCAGCCCCCTGCTGCTTGTTTGCATCCCATCGTTCCTACATATTAGTGCCCCATTGACTTCTACGGAGCTGTGTTCCCAGTTGGAGAAAAGCAGAGACCGCCCCATAGTCTATATGAGTACAAAAAAAAAAAAAAAAAAGCACCACACACTGACAGCTCAATTTGTGTATAATATGAAGCGTGGCCTCAGCTCCTCCCAAGGCCACACCCCCGGACATGTTTCACTCCACCCTAGGGGCTCAGGCTAGGTTTCCACTATTGCAACCTGAAAGTCGCGCAATTTTGATGAGCCTTGAAGCAATGCCCTGTGTATTCTTGAGGTCCATGGACCTCAAGTCCCATCAAAGTCAGACCAAAGTAGTGCAGGGACTACTTTGAAGTCGTACAGATATGAACGGTACTCGCTGGAAATCATGGGGTAGGACTTGTCATGCGTTTTTGCAGTCCCAAGTCGCACTAGTGGAAACGTAGCCTTAGTCATTGAGCTGGGCCATAGTGTCCCATAGACTTCTGTGGAGTGGTGTCCCCAGCTGGAGATAATCAGAGACTGCCCCATAGTCTACACTGGCGTGGCCACGGCAGAGACTACTTGTGCCATTGGATGTAAACAAACAGTAGAACTGTGGCCATTGGATAAAGGCAAATATGCATCTGTGTAGTGGGGGGGGGGGGGGGTTAGTTAGGTCAAAAACAGTAAGTGCACTTTGTTTTAAAAAGCTCCTATCCTGTATAAGAAAAATAAGATCTGGGGGAACAAACCGTTCCATCACATAACACCTTGATGATTTCGACATCGCTCATTGGATTGGAGATCTGCTTGTCCATTCCTTCCTAGCCGGTCCTGCTTTCTACAACCCTTTCATCCCTACGGGTCTTGGAGTCTGAGCTCCTACTACTGCAGAATGATGGACAAGCAGCTCTAATCTTAGTGAGCAATGACCGTAAGATAAGCGAGGGAAGGAGGTCACTTCTACTATAACACTGTAATACATGGAGACGCCCCTCATATCCTGTCCTGGTGACAGAGGGGGGTGGGGGGGGGGGGTCAACGAAACAGGGAGGTGGTGGAAAATCTCTCAGATGGAGACACCACAACTTAAAACATTTCTAGTACTGTAGGAAAAAAAAGGTTAGAACCTCCATTTATTGCTTTCCTGGTGACCTCCAATCCATATTTTTCTGAAGGCAAAATTTCCCCAGTGGGGACACATAGTGGTAAAACCTTGCCGAAAATTTCCAACCCATCCTACAATGCTGGGGGGGGGGGGGGGGGGGAATAACAAAATTGGCCAAGTAGGTCTTTTAGGTTTGTCCTGTTTCGCTCTCACAACCCGACCGCCCTCCATCTCTTCATTAACCAGCTTGGCGGTGTGAGGACCTATGTAAACAATTCTCCGTTTATTTGCAGTCAGGTCGGCCCTGGCACCGCGCCACTGCCTGAAGGGAATGGCACAGATCGGGACGTGTGGGCAGGCTCTACTATGGCCAATACAGAAGTTTTTTTTTTGTTGTTTTAAAAACAAAGTTCATGTGAATATTCAGAAGGTACGGATTCCGACCAAGGCTATCCCATTCTCTGTACATGGTCAGTCTCAATTATTCATAGTAGTTTATACAAGATATTCTCTACGGAGCAAATTATTCTACCTCCAATAAAATGTATAAAACTAAGGATATCTTAGAAGACACTGGGCCATGCTCATCCACGGTACAGCAGCAGTCCTTGCCGATAGCCCTCCGTGCCAGCAAGGTATACTTATACAGTGAGGGAGCGCACAGCTTACGTAAGGTGTACTTCCTGCAGCAGGAAGGGAGCACAGATGTGCACCTTAGGAAAAGCGGTTACCTCCCCACTGCAGGAGTACATCCCAGGTAAGTTCTGTGTTCCCTTCCCTGCTGCAGGAGAGCACCCAAGTAAGCTTTGTTCCCTCACTGTCTATCCCGCTGCAGGAGAGCACCCCAGGTAAACTCTGTCTTCCCTCGCCACCTCCCCACTGCAGGAGAGCATGCAGTGAGGGAGCACACAGTTTACTTAGGGTGCACTTCTGCAGCAGGGAGGGAGCATAGATGTGCACACCTTAGGCAAAGCTGTTATCTCCATACTGCAGGAGTACACCACAGGCAAGCTCTGCTTTCCTTCTCCGCTGCAGGAGTACACCCCAGGCAAGCTCTGCTTTCCTTCTCCGTTGCAGGAGTACACCGCAGGCAAGCTCCGTGTTCCCTCCCCGCTGCAGGATTACACCCCAGGCAAGCTCTGCTTGCCTTCTCCGCTGCAGGAGTACACCACAGGCAAGCTCTGCTTTCCTTCTCCGTTGCAGGAGTACACCGCAGGCAAGCTCCGTGTTCCCTCCCCGCTGCAGGATTACACCCCAGGCAAGCTCTGCATTCCCTACTGCTGCAGGAATACACCCCAGGCAAGCCATGCTTTCCTTCCCCGCTGCAGGATTACACTCCAGGCAAGCTCCGCATTCACTACTGCTGCAGGAGTACGCCGCAGGCAAGCTATGCTTTCCTTCCCCGCTGCAGGAGTACACCCCAGGCAAGCTCTGCGTTCTCCTACCACTGCAGGAGTGCACCCCAGGCAAGATTTGCTTTCTCTCCCCACTGTAGGACTACACCCGAGGCAAGCTCTGCGTTCCCTACCGCTGCAGGACTACACCCCAGGCAAGCTATGCTTTCCTTTCCCGCTGCAGGACTACACCCCAGGCAAGCTCTGCGTTCTGCTACCGCTGCAGGAGTACGCCGCAGGCAAGCTATGCTTTCCTTTCCCGCTGCAGGACTACACCCCAGGCAAGCTCTGCGTTCTGCTACCGCTGCAGGAGTACGCCGCAGGCAAGCTATGCTTTCCTTCCCTGCTGCAGGAGTGCAGCCAAAGTATGTTCTGCATTCCCTCACCGCCTCCACGCTGTAGGAGTTTGCCCAGAGTAAAACGATGTTCCCTCACTGCAGGTGTGCACCCTAGGTAAGCTTTGTGTTCCCTCCTCAAGGAGAGCACCTCAAGTTAGCTCCATGCTCCCTTGCCACCTCCCTACTGCAGAAATGCGCTCTAGGTAAGCTGCGTTTCCTCACTGCTTCCCCACTACAGAAATGCACCCCACGTAAGCTCTGTATTCCCTCACCTCCTTCCCCCCTGAGCAAGTAAGCTCTGAGCACCCCAAGTAAGCTCTGAGCACCATCACTGTCTCCCTGCTGCAGGCGAGCATCCCAAGTAAGCTCTGAGCAGCCTCACCTACTCCCTGCTGCAGAAGTGCAGCCCAAGCTCTATAAGGCCTAGTGAATGGCTGCTCATGTCCAAAGAGGGGGGAGGGGAAGGGGAACATAACATCACAGGTACAGGGAAGCCCCGCTAAGAGCGAGGGAAAGGGTGCTAATGGAGCATCTGGAAGCAATGCGACTCTACCTAGAATGGGCAATGTGCCAGTGTCTCCAAGCACAAAAATGGGATCCTTCTGTATATCAAACTATAAAATATATATATATGAAAATCTAAAACAAACAAAAAAAAAAAAAAAACTCACAACAACAAAACACTTCAAAAAGTCATCCTGACACCTGGTCATTTATCTTGAACTTTCCATACCAGAGAATTAAAACACTTTTACAAAAATAAAATTATGGATGGCCTCAACGCGTTCCCTGAATAGCCCGAGGGCATGGAGCCCATCAGCGAAAATAAATACCGTCCCCATTGCCCCGTCTGAAAGGAATGGGGGAACCGATAAAAGAATGAGGGTCGTTCGCACCTCTCTTAGAAGTAAACAGTGGAACATGGTATTCGAGAAACAATCTTTCCGGAAAGGCGAAGTGCTATAAAGGAACGTGGCTGAAGAGATAAGATACAGATTCTCCATTGTGTGTCCGTCTGATGGCTTCGGCCAGGATCATAGAGATATCGATTACCTGAGAGGGGGGAGAAAAAAAAAAATTATTATACAAAAATTTCATCTTAGGTCTCTTAAAATTGATCTGAACTCAAACAAGATAAGATTTACTATCTTCCACAAAATATCTAGAAGCGATTAGGTTCAAAAGTCAAAAAGTCTTTTTCGGTGGACACCACGATCCGCACAAGGGACCACTGACCAGACCAAACCCCCTCTGCCTGCATTTGACCACCACAACCTAGATCCAGAAATGATGCACCCTGAAGTATTTACATTTGGTCTTGATTCCTCCTGAGATAAATAAAGTGTACGTTCAAGCGCATTGGTCTGCCATTTTCAATTGGGGATCCTCCAAAGGTCTCCAGGGGTTCCTTGAACTGTGGCTCATTGACCTCCCATTTGATGGTGCCTTCATCGCTCCAGTGCTAAAGCTACTTGGCAAAGCCAGATGCATATACCCAACGATCTTTTTAGCTATCTGTAATGGTGGCATTCTGACAACCACTGTTAGGGTTCCATTCTTCTGTCCACAAATGTAAGGGGCATTTTGCTCACTGAACACCAATGAATTTGTTTTAGTAAGGGTTCCTGGATATCTTAAAGATTTTAGGGGTTCCCCTGGGGTACAAAGGTTGAGAGATGCTTGACTTAGGCACTTTTTTATATAGCCTTATATCTGTAGATCTACAGCAGGAGATCTAAGACACTACTGCCCCTGATGGCTTGTGTCCTGATATTTGAGCTCACTACTGTGCATGGTTTTCCTCGCTGGAGAGGAAGCTGTGTCAGAGGGCCTGCAATGCAAAGATCTCCCTGCTTCTTATTCACTATGGATTGGTGCCTAGGCAATCCTGTTCTGTAGCCTCATCATAGCCTCTGATGGATCGTCTCTGGAGATTTAATGTCACTACTGTGCTGTGCATGGTTCTCCTTGCTGGAGAGGAAGTTGTACCTGAGGGCCCACAGTGCAAGGATCTCCCTGCTTCTTCATTCACTCTGGATCAGTGCTAAGGCAATCCTGTTTTTGTAGCCTTATAGCTGTATATCTGCAGTATGAAATATAAGGGCACCGGCTGCCTCCACCGCTAGTCTCCTGATATTTGATCTCACTACTGTGCTGCACATGGTACTCCTTGCTGGAGAGGAAGCTGTACCTGAGGGCCTACAGTGCAAGGAACCAGAATGAAGCTCCTCTTTAAAATTGGAACTGAACTCAAAGTAACAAAATTTGCTGTGTGAAAGGAATCCTTACAAAATGTTAAATCATGTAGAAACAGTTCCCCGTCAAAATCTACCTTTAATTCTTTCTGGAATATAGCTATGCACTTCCTGTACCTAGGCACTCCTGGGCATTGCGCCCACTAGCTGTATGTCTGCAGTATAAGATCTAAGGCACTGTTGCCGCTGAATGCTAATTCCCAGAGATTTAATGGCACCACTGTGCTGCGCATTGTTTTCCTTGCTGAAGAAGAAACTGTACATGAGTGCCTGCAATGCAAGGATCTCCCTGCTTTTCCTACATTACCTCTGTGGCTTGGTACCAAGGCAATCCTGTTCTGTAGCCTCATAGCTGTATATCTGCAGTGTGAGATCTAAGGCACTGTCGCCACTGACTGCAAATTCCCTGAGATTTGATGTCACTACTGTGCTGCGCATGGTTCTCCTTGCTGGAGAGGAAGCTGCACCTGAGGGGCCTGCAGTGCAAGGATCCTCCAGCTTCTCCTTCATTCACTCTATGGATTTGGTGCCTAGGCAATCCTGTCCTGTAACTTCATACCTGAATATTTGCACAGTGATATCTAAGGCACCACTGCCTCGGACCGCTAGTCTCTCGAGATTTGAGGTCACTACTGTGCACATGGTTCTTGCTGGAGAGGAAGCTGCACCCGAGGGCCTGCAGTGCAAGGATCTCACTGCTTCTCCTTCATTACCTCTGGATCGGTGCTTAGGCAATCCTGTTCTGTAGCTTCATAGCTGTATCTCTGCAGTGCGAAATCATCTAAGGCAGGGGTCTCCAAACTGTGGCCCGAGGGCCAGATGTGGCCCTTTGCTAGCATTTACCTCGCCCCTGAGGCACTATTCCTCCAACTGAAACCAATAGGGCACCATTTCTTCTAATGATGGGATACTATTCCTCCTACTAATAGGGACACTACTACTACTCCTCCTCCTATTGCCCACCAACCCTGAGGCCATATTTATTCTCAACAATTCTGGGTCTGGGACATTTTCTGCCCTCACTAGCCACGATCTGGCCCTCCTAAAGTGTGAAGGACAATAAGCTGGCCCTTTGTTTTAAAAGTTTGGAGACCCCTGATCTAAGGCATTGCTGCCTCTGACTGCTACTCCCCTGAGATTTGATGTCCCTATTGTGCTGCGCATGGCTCTCCTTGCTGGAGGGGAAGCCATACCTGAGGGCCTGCAGTGCAAGGATCTCCCTGCTTCATTAATTTTGTAGATTTCTGCTACCGTCACCTCTCCTGCTGCTGCTGAATTATTATCCAACCAGTGATCAGACCACCAGCTCTGACACAAAGAAGCAAAGCCCTGCCCCTATGAAGACTTTATATCTTTATGGCTTTAATTTAATTTAATACCTGAAAGAAGGGACATTGAATGCCAGAATTTTTCATCTCTAAACAACTTCCAGCTCAGTGACCAAAGAGGCGAGGTGGTCTATGAACATTGCTCGAGCAGGCCTTGCTCCAGCTTCAGGGTGGGTAAGCCAGCCAACTGTCCTAGGATACACAGGGACTAGCCACCATCACCAAATCACAGATCAGTCCCAAATCATTAAATTTTCTCTCAGCTGTCCCAAGGCAACCCTCCTGCACGGAGCCTGAGAAAACCCTCAATAAAGGATGTACGAGGCGCTCCAAAGCCAAAAATAAGCTACGATCGATGGAGCAAACATGGGTATTTTTAAAAGCCAAATGCTTAGGATCACTAATGTGGCTTCCCAACCGTCGCCGCCCACCTATACTGTGCCCCACTCGATCACATTCCCTAACAATATGGGATAGGTCACGCAACCGTAGTCCCCTGTCGTCCCCCCCCCCATACACCACTTGCTCCCATCTTTTGTAATCCGGAATTTCCACCTGGTTTGACCCCGCAGGTGTTTCAGTGGTGGCTCAATAAAGGGTTACTGAGAATTGGAGACTTTCTGAATGGGAATCAATTGCACACGATACAATACTTCAAAAGATGAGTTTCACATGCCCCCTAGTGAAATATTTCGGTATAATCCAATTGCATCGTTTGCCAGATCTAAAACTTCACCAACTAGTGGGCCCCCTTACAACATTTGAATTAACTTGTCAGGCTAGGGGCTTTCAGAGGGGGTCGGATTTCTGCGATATATACCACCCCTCACCGAGCCAGATTCAAAATGGACTTATATGGTCCAATGGGAAAAAGATTTGAATATAACTTTTGACCTCACAGTATGGCAAGATCTTGCTCATCAGTTATCCAAAATTTCCATCAATACTACTCCGATTGAGGCTAATTACAAAAACGCTCCTACGTCGGTACTTGGTGCCCACTAGAGTAGCTAAGATGCATCCTTCTGCTTCTCCAAACTGTTTCCGACGTTGCGGTCAGTTGGGGACCATGCACCATATTTGGTGGCAATGCCCCCTCATAATCAGAGTTGAATTTTCAATTTAATCAATTCAGTGACGGGGGTAAACACTCGTAGATCTCCTGAAGCTGCCCTCTTTCACAAAATTACCTGATGAAATCCCCGAACAATCAGTAAAAATTAATTAAATATATATTACTGGCGGCGAGAATTACAATTGCAAGACATTGGAAACAAATCAATAATCCCTCTTGACCAGGTTAAGAATAAACTTAATTGGATTATGATCAATGATAAACTCACTCACATTCTCTGCAAATAAAGTCAAGAAATGTAATAAGATATGGGACCCACGGATCGATTATATCTCAACTCCATAGCGTACCCCAGGACAACCCTCTCCTTCCCTCTCTTTCGTTTCTTACTTTCCTCTCTTCTCCGTTTGGTTCTTTTCTTTCATTTTTTGGAAACTTTAGCACAATACAGCTGATCTCGGATGAGATCGCTTATGACCGCGAGACTTGGGACTGTCCCAGGGACCTTATCTGGGACCTCCCAAGATTCTGGGTCTACACCGTTCCCTCACATAAAGATGACCTGGCTTATGGTTGAGGGGCTACCCTGTTTCCCCTAAAATAAGACCTAGCGTGATTGTCGGTGATGGCTGCAATATAAGCCCTACCCCCCAAATAAGCCCTACCCTGTTTCCCTGAAAATAAGACCTACAAGGACTTTAACTAGGGCTTATTTGGGGGGGTAGGGCTTATATTGAAGCCATCACCGACAATCATGCTAGGTCTTATTTTAGGGGAAACAGGGTAGGACTGGATCCCACTGATTTTTGATGTTTGTCACACTTTTTTGTGTCTTGTTACCGTAATGGGTGGAGAATGGATGATGGGAATTTACTTTTAACTGGTGCTGTATTGGAGAATATTGCTTTGACAATTTGATATTAATCTGCTTATATGACTATTTTGTACTTTGTTATGTTTTTCAATAAAAACACTGAAATATAAAAGCCAAATGCTATCCTAGCTACTAAATTTAAACCCCCTCCCCCGTCCACGTAGCAGTAACAGCTGTTGCCTGAACAAATGAGAGAATGGCTATCTGGGCAGCGAAAATACTTGCAGCAATCAAAAAATTTTTAAAAAATGGCGGCATATCAACAAATGAACCGACCAAAAGGGGTTACGTATATTGAATCTTTCATTAGGCCCCTTTCACACGGAAGGCATTTTAGTGCTAAAAATAGCGCTTGTAAAGTGCCTGAAAAAAAATGCCTCTCCTGGGGGCAATGCGCTTCCAGGACGTTAAAAAAAAAAAAAAAAAAAAGTCCTGCAAGCAGCATCTTTGGGGGCGGTGCGGGAGCGCTGTATACACCGCTCCCAAAACGCCCCCGCCTATTGAAATGAATGGGCAGCGCCGCCAAAACGATTCTGCAGCGTCGCAACACGGGCGCTTTTAACCCTTTATGCGGCCACTAGAGGGGGTTAAAAGTGCCCCGGAAAAAACGGCGCTTTACCGCTAACGCGGCCAAGTGTGAAAGAGGGTCTTATAGGTATGCGTTAGATACAAAGTGACCCTGTACCAGCATTTATCAGCACATTCCCCCACTAGGCAGCCCCCTCTCTATACAACGCTACCCCCCCCCACCCCCTGTCCTGTGCCCTCGTCCTGCCCATTCAGAGAACCTACCCATTTTGTGTACATACCTGAATTTTGGAGCAATGTTTGATCTTCTCCTCCTGAGGGATCGTATTCGTCACCACCACCGCTTCAAAACAGGCGTTGTTAATCCGGGAAATGGCGGGGCCAGAAAATATACCGTGAGTCAAGATGGCGTAAACCTTTGTGGCTCCGGCGGAGAGCAGCCTGCAGAGAGAGAGGAAAAAGGGGATTAAAAAAAAAAAAAAAAAAAAAGTCTTCTAAAAGCTGAACGCCAAAATAATAAAATGAATAAATGTAGCTCTAATATTAATAACAGTATTACTAATAACACAAAAAATACTAATTATTAATACTAACACATATAATAGTTTATAGTATTTGTGTTAGTAGCAATAATAGTATCTGTGTCGTTAATAATAAATAGTATCCGTGTTATTAAATAGTATTAATAATACAAATACTATGTATGCAATAGTATTAGTAACTAACAGCACAAATACTATGTATTGGGGGGGGGGGGGGGGAGATGTAGAGCTGGCAAGGAAGTGAGCACACAGTACTGAGTAAAAGTCATTTATTGAAAAAGTATATTGATAAAATCGCATACAATATATCCTTGTTTCATGATATAGCAAACAATAATGGTTGATCCACGTGCTTGGAGACCGTTCATGTCAGTAGAGTAATCCGACGCGTTTCGCTAAGTGAAATCTCCGCTTCTTCAGGGAATTTTGATGTATCTAATTACCATTGTATTGAGAAAACTATATCAAGCTATGTTAATTTTAATCTTGCAAGCTTGAATTTATTTTAGGACATTTCATTTTTTTTCCCCCCAAGCTATGTTAATTTGAATAATATATTTACAAATACATAACTGTGTAGTTCATATTGCAAATTACAAAAATTGCTCACCAATTAACTCAGCACTTTTGTAATTTGCAATATGAATTACAGTTATTATATTTTTGTGAATATATTATTCAAATTGACATTGGAAGAAAAAAAAAAAAAAAAAAAAAAAAAAAGATATTATAAAATAAATTCTAGCTTGCAAGATTAAAATTAACATAGCTTGATATAGTTTTCTCAATACAATGGTAATTAGATATATCAAAATTCCTTGAAGAAGCAGAGACTTCACTTAGCGAAACGCGTCGGATTACTCTACTGACATGAACGGTCTCCAAGCACGTGGATCAACCATAACAAGGATATATTGTATGCGATTTTATCAATATACTTTTATTCAATACTGTGTGCTCACTTCAGTGCCAGCTCTACATCCTGAAAAGTCCTAGAGTGAGTGTGTGTGTGTGTGTGTGTGTGTGTGTGTTTCCCCCCCCCCCTTCATACTTAATTTTAGTTATCAGGATGTGGATGTAGTAGCTATCCCCAGAACTGGTAACCTCTTTTCTATTGTCTTATTAATAATTGTATTTGCGTTTGTAGTAATAATTAATAGTATTTGTGTTCTTAGTATTGATAGTATTTGTGTTATTACTATTAACAACATTAATAAGTAATAGTATTTGTTTTATTAATAATAATAGTATTTGTAAACACAAGTACTATTAAAAATAATAATAATAATAATAAAATAAAATGTTAATTTGAATAATACATTTACAAATACAAAAACTGTAGTTCAGATTGCAAATTACAGTATTTGTGTTATTACTATTAATAACAATAATGAGTAATAGTATTTGTTTTATTAAGAATAATAGTATTTGTAAAAACAAATACTATTAATTATTAACCACTTTAAGACCAGCCTCGTTTTGGATTTTAGGTGTTTACAAGTTTAAAACAGGTTTTTTTGCTAGAAAAATTACTTAGAACCCCCAAACATTATATATTGTTTTTTTTTCTAACACCCTAGAGAATAAAATAGCGGTGATTGCAATACTTTTTTTTGCACCGTATTTGCGCAGCGGTCTTCTAAGCGCACTTTTTTTGGAAAAAAATTCACTTTTTTGATTAAAAAAATAAGACAACAGTAAAGTTAGCCCAATTTTTTTTTATATTGTGAAATATAATGTTACGCCAAGTAAATTGATACCCAACATGTCACGCTTCAAAATTGCGCCCGCTCGTGGAATGGCGTCAAACTTTTACCCTTAAAAATCTCCATAGGCGACGTTTAAAAAAATTCTACAGATTGCATGTTTTGCGTTACAGAGGAGGTCTAGGGCTAGAATTATTGCTCTCACTCTACCGGTCGCGGCGATACCTCACATGTGTGGTTTGACCACCGTTTTCATATGCGGGCGCTACTCACGTATGCGTTCGCTTCTGCGCACGAGCTCGTCGGGACAGGGCGCTTTAAAAAATTTTTTTTTTTTTTTTATTATTTATTTTACTTTATTTTATTTATTTTTTCACTGTTTTGAAAAAAAAAAAAAATTTGGATCACTTTTATTCCTATTACAAGGAATGTAAACATCCCTTGTAATAGAAAAAAGCATGACAGGTTCTCTTAAATATGAGATCTGGGGTCAAAAAGTCCTCAGATCTCATATTTAGACTAAAATGCAAACGGGGGGTGGGATGGGGTGAGCCGCGCTGACAACAGGTGCGCCAAACTGTTTACATTTGTGATCGCCAGTGATTGGACACAGCTAATCACATGGTAAGGAGCCAAGGTCAATGGCTCTATACCCTGATCGCTGATGTGCTGTGTCCAAAGGGACATGGCTCGCCACGATCTCTGTGCCCCACCCGAGCAGTGCGACTAGGAGGACATCACATGACGTCCACGCAAAATGACAAAAGGCCTACAGCAGATTGATGGCCGGGCGGGGACTGGTTAAGGACCTGGGCTATGAAATTAGAGACAAGGGCTGCGGATCATTTGCCCACTTCTGTGGTCAGCGTTGGGGGTTTTAAATCTCCCGTAAGAAAAATGTTTTACTTTGACCCTTCCAGCTTTTCTAACCAAGTATTAAAAAGAACCCCGGACACCGTACTTCTCTGCAGCGTGACAGATGGTCCCGCAGGTGTCGGCCATGTCATCCACAAGAATGGCCACCTTATCCTTCACGTCCCCCACCAGGACCATCCGGTCCACTTCATTCGCTTTCTTCCTCTCTTTGTGGATTAAAGCAAAATCTACGTTCAGGCGATCGGCGATGGAGGTGACTCTGGAATCAAATAGAAAAAGACACGGTAAGAAAAAAAATAAATAAGTAAATACTAGAATTGGCTAAACAGAAAAAGAATTTGGAGGGGAACCGCAAAGCTCCTTCGTCTCTGGGGTGGGATTTGCTTACAAAATGCCCCCCACCCTATTAGATTGTAAGCTCCTATGAGCAAGGCCCGCTTAACCCACTTGGTGAACTGTTGCGCAAACTGTTTAAGCTATATAAACCCTGTATAAACAATGTTTATAATAACAATAATACTTTTTATTTCTGTACAGGAATTATACAGGATTATTATTAATAAATTCCTATATAAATATCAAATTCCTGAATAAAATAATAATAATAATAATAATAATAATAGCTGTATATTATAATACAGGCATTAATAATTTCATTATTCCTGTATTATAAGATTGTTATAATACAGGAATAATAATAAATGTAATCATTAATAGTAATTCTTGTATTATACTATACAGGAACAACAATAATAATAATGCTGTGGTCCCTACGACACCGTACCCATCACAGAAAAAGGAGAAAGAAAGAAAGAAAGAAAGAAAGAAAGAAAGAAAGAAAGAAAGAAAGAAAGAAAGAAAGAAAGAAAGAAAGAAAGAAAGAAAGAAAGAAAGAAAGAAAGAAAGAAAGAAAGAAAGAAAGAAAGAAAGAAAGAAAGAAAGAAAGAAAGAAAGAAAGAAAGAAAGAAAGAAAGAAAGAAAGAAAAAGAAGAAAAGAAAGAAAAAGAAGAAAAGAAAGAAAGAAAAAGAAGAAAAGAAAGAAAGAAAAAGAAGAAAAGAAAGAAAGAAAAAGAAGAAAAGAAAGAAAGAAAAAGAAGAAAAAGTAAAAGAAAAAGAAGAAAAGAAAGAAAAAGAAGAAAAGAAAGAAAGAAAAAGAAGAAAAAGTAAAAGAAAAAGAAGAAAAAGTAAAAGAAAAAGAAGAAAAAGTAAAAGAAAAAGAAGAAAAAGTAAAAGAAAAAGAAGAAAAAGTAAAAGAAAAAGTAAAAGAAAAAGAAGAAAAAGTAAAAGAAAAAGAAGAAAAGAAAGAAAGAAAGAAAGAAAGAAAGAAAGAAAGAAAGAAAGAAAGAAAGAAAGAAAGAAAGAAAGAAAGAAAGAAAGAGAAAGAAAAAGAAAGAAAGAAAGAAAGAAGAGAAAGAAAAAGAAAGAAAGAAAGAAAGAAGAGAAAGAAAAAGAAAGAAAGAAAAAGAAAAGAAAGAAAAAGAGAAAGAAAGAGGGTTAAAACCTCCCCCCTCCCCAATAAGGGGACAGGGATACGGCATTGTAACCCCAAAACAGGAAGGGACTCCCGTGCTATGCTGCAGGATGACAATGCATGAGCTGAGCTAGGAGATGGGGAATGAAGTGTTGTCACCCTATAACAGGAAGTGCTTTCTTTAGGACCTTTGTGGCGGGATCACCAGGCAGTAAATAAAATCTCTAAATTCATAAAATACTGAAAAATAACTTTTTATATACATTTTAGTGACTAGGCTTATATACAATTTAAAGATGAAATAAAATTAAAAAAAAAAATATTGTCCATATTGTGCTTTGTGTATTCCCTCCAGATCTGTGCAGTCATCCAGTGCGAGACTTCCTGTAATAAAGACCGCCCACTGCTGCCCCCTCTCCTTGTACTGGGTGACAGGTCTCGTCTCCGCCCTCCTCCTGTAGTTTTCTGCAGGCGGCCTGTAGTGGGTGGAGCCTGCTGGGTCCCTCCCACAGCTCTGCTCTCTGTACAGGGTGACTGGTCTCGTCTCCGCCCCCCACCTGTAGTTTTCTAGAGGCGGCCTGTAGTGGGTGGAGCCTCCCACAGCTCTGCTCTCCGCCCCCTCCTGTAGTGGGCGGAGCCCGCTGAGTACCTACCACAGCTCTGCACCAGCTATGTACAGCACAGTGAAGTCACTACTTACTGTTCCAAAAGCTTGTAAAGATACTTGGTGCATGCAAAGTGATTTATATACATGTGGCAAAAAAAAAAAAAAAAAAAGAAGGACGCTTTTATTCTCCATGTTGCAGGTAACAACGCAGAAGCACAACTGTCACTTTATAAACAGGAAGTGCATGGTTTGTAGTATTGGGAGCGCAATGGGCACTTTAAGAGACAGGATCTCACCTTTTGGCACCTCCGGCATCAGGGGACACTATAGTGCAAGTTTTCCATTCGGCGATGTTCTCCCGAATCCACTTCAATACGGCGGGTTCAGCGTATAAATTATCCACAGGAATATCAAAGAAGCCCTGCAAGACCACACATGGAGCAACAAATCAGACAGTGAAGACCACACATGGAGCAACAAATCAGACAGTGAAGACCACACATGGAGCAACAAATCAGACAGTGAAGACCATAGTGCCCTCCGCTTGCTTTATACATAGCCGAAAGACGGCTGCAGCGCGGAACTAATATGCCGGGAGGGCATCCCTGGACGTCCTACCGTGCTCGAGCGGCCTGCGCGCCCCCTGCAGGACGTGCGCGGCGCGCTCTGGTCAGCGAGCCTATGAGACCCGGCTGATCGGAGTAAGTGGCCGATCTCGACCCCTTACCACGTGATCACCTGTCAGCCAATGACAGCTGATCATGTGACGTAAACAGAGCCGGTAATCGGCTATTTTTTCTCCTCACGCTGGTAGCCTGAGAAAGAAAAAAAAAAAAAAAGCTGATCACCGGCGGCTGAGAGAGGGACATCAGTCCCGATTGTGGATGTGCCACCAGCGCCACCTACCAGTGCCCATCAGCACCACCTACCAGTGCCCATCAGTGCCCCTCCCATCAGTGCCACCTACCAGTGCCCATCAGTACCACCTACCAGTGCCCATCAGTGCCACCTACAAGTGCCCCTCCCAGTGCCACCTACAAGTGCAGCCTCATGAGCGAATATCAATGAAGGAAAGGCAAAATTTTATAACAAACTATGAAACTTTTTTTTTTTTTTTTAATTTGTTTTATTTGTTTTGTTTGTTTAGCAAAAAATAAAAAAACCCAGTGTTGATTAAATACCACCAAAAGAAAGCTCCATTTGTGGGGGGGAAAAAAAAAATGATAAAAATGTCATATGAGTACAGTGTTACATGACCGCGCAATTGTCATTCAAAGTGTGACAGCGCTGAAAGCTGAAAATTGGTCTGGGCAGGAGGGGGGGGGGGGGGGGGGGGGGTGTTTAAGTGACCGGTAAGCAAGTGGTTAAATATCATAATAAGAAATAACAACAAATAAAAAAAAAATAAAATAATAAAGAGCACCTACCTGGATCTGAGAAGCGTGAAGATCCATGGTAATGATGTGATCGGCGCCGGCCACAGACAACATGTTGGCGACAAGTTTGGCGGAGATTGGCGCCCGAGACTAAATTAAAAAAAAAAAAAAAAAAAAAAAGAGAAGACGATGTTAGGAGAAACGATGGAAGACGACCGATGAAGGAGAAGAACGTTGGTACAGATGTCGGCTCACCTTATCCTTCTTGTCCTGGCGGGCGTACGGGAAGCAGGGGATGACCGCGGTGACGCGACACGCGGAGGCGATTTTGCACGCGTTGATCATGATCAGAAGTTCCATCAGGTTGTCGTTGATCTCTCCGCAGCCGCTCTGCACGATGTAGACGTCTTCTCCGCGCACGCTCTCCCCGATCTCCACGCTGCAAAAGCCAGAAGAGAACGTCAATAAGAATAATCGGCCGAGACGGTTTTAAAATGCGATTAAAATGCTGACGTTAGGCCCGAGGATTGGTTGAACCTCCCCTCCCCCCCAAACGTTATCTTATTTTCTAAATAAAGTGACAATACTTCCAATCTTCTTCACTCAGAAGATACCACGTCTGTTTACCGAGTGCAGAGCTTCAGTGATGATGGTGATCCCGGCGCACACATTGAATAGATAAGTCCGTTTTTTTGTTTTTTTCTGTGAAACCTCAAAAATGAAGTCACACCGAGTATATAGACACCAAACAAATCAAACTGAGCTCCCCTGGAAGGACGATGAACTTTGGCACCTAAAAATGTCCTAGTAGCGATGCTTTAAAAGCCCCCCCGACAGGTCATCAGTTCAGACTGAATAATGGCCCTGGAAATCCAGCTACCACTCCGGCATGCGCGGCGATATGCAACACGTGTAGAGAAAACTATGTATTCATATCCACTAGCCGACCCGCCACAATCACATAAAATGTACGTCATGTGCCTTCTCCTGGGGGTTAGGCTGCATTCACACAACGAGCGCTTCGGGCGCGACTTTTTTTTTTTTTTTTTTATTAGCCAATAGAGAAAACTTTTCTGCTGCATCTCTGGAGCTGAAAGTCGGGGTAGGGAGCCAAAGGCGAGGGTAGGGAGCCGAGGGCAGGATTAGGAGCCGAGGGCTGAAGGTCGGGAGCCAAGGGTAGGATTAGGAGCTGGAGTTGGGAGCCAAGGTTTGGGGTTGGGAGATGAGGGTCAGGGCTGAGGGTCGGGAGCCGAGTGTAAGGATTAGGAGCTGGGATCGGGGAGCCGAGGGCTGAGGGTCGGGAGCCAAGTGTAGGATTAGGAGCTGAGGTCGGGAGCCAATGTTTGGGGTTGGGAGATGAGGGTCGGGAGCCAGGGGGTCGGGGAACTGAAGGCTGAGGGTTGGGAGCCGAGGGTAGGATTAGGAGCTGGGGTCAGAGAGCCAAGGGCTGAAGGTCGGGAGCTGAGGGTCGGGTTGGGAGCTGGAGTTGGGAGCCAAGGTTTGGGGTTGGGAGATGAGGGTCAGGGCTGAGGGTTGGGAGCCGAGTGTAAGGATTAGGAGCCGAGTGTAAGGATTAGGATTAGGATGGGGTTGGGGAGCCGAGGGCTGAGTTTCAGGAGCTGAGTGTAGGAATAGGAGCTGGGGTCAGGAATAGGAGCTGGGGTCGGGAGCCAAGTGTAGGATTAGGAGCTGAGGTCAGGAGCCAAGTGTAGGATTAGGAGCTGGGGTCAGGAGCCAGGGGGTGGGAGCCGAGTGTAAGGATTAGGAGTCGAGTGTAGGATTAGGAGCTGGGGTCGGGAGTCAGGGGGTGGGAGCCGAGTGTAAGGATTAGGAGCCGAGTGTAGGATTAGGAGCCGGGGTCGGGAGTCAGGGGGTGGGAGCCGAGTGTAAGGATTAGGAGCCGAGTGTAGGATTAGGAGCCGGGGTCGGGAGTCAGGGGGTGGGAGCCGAGTGTAAGGATTAGGAGCCGAGTGTAGGATTAGGAGCCGAGTGTAGGATTAGGAGCTGGGGTCGGGAGCCAGGGGGTGGGAGCCGAGTGTAAGGATTAGGAGCCGAGTGTAGGATTAGGAGCTGGGGTCGGGAGTCAGGGGGTGGGAGCCGAGTGTAAGGATTAGGAGCCGAGTGTAGGATTAGGAGCCGGGGTCGGGAGTCAGGGGGTGGGAGCCGAGTGTAAGGATTAGGAGCCGAGTGTAGGATTAGGAGCCGGGGTCGGGAGTCAGGGGGTGGGAGCCGAGTGTAAGGATTAGGAGCCGAGTGTAGGATTAGGAGCTGGGGTCGGGAGCCAAGGTTTGGGGTTGGGAAATGAGGGTCGGGAGCGAGGGGGTGGGAGCCGAGTATAAGGATTAGGAGCCGAGTGTAGGATTAGGAGCTGGGGTTGGGAGCCAAGGTTTGGGGTTGGGAAATGAGGGTCGGGAGCGAGGGGGTGGGAGCCGAGTGTAGGATTAGGAGCTGGGGTCGGGGAACTGAAGGCTGAGGGTTGGGAGCCGAGGGTAGGATTAGGAGCTGGGGTCAGAGAGCCGAGGGCTGAAGGTCGGGAGCTGAGGGTCGGGTTGGGAGCCAAGGTTTGGGGTTGGGAGATGAGGGTCAGGGCTGAGGGTTGGGAGCCGAGTGTAAGGATTAGGAGCTGGGGTCGGGGAGCCGAGAGCTGAGTTTTAGGAGCCGAGTGTAGGAATAGGAGCTGGGGTCGGGAGCCGAGGTTCAGGGTCGGGGAGCCAAGGGCTGAGTTTTAGGAGCCAAGTGTAGGATTAGGAGCTGGGGTCGGGAGCCAGGGGGTGGGAGCCGAGTGTAAGGATTAGGAGCCAAGTGTAGGATTAGGAGCTGGGGTCGGGAGCCAGGGGGTGGGAGCCGAGTGTAGGATTAGGAGCCGAGTGTAGGATTAGGAGCTGGGGTCGGGAGCCAAGGTTTGGGGTTGGGAGATGAGGGTCAGGAGCCAGGGGGTGGGAGCCGAGTGTAGGATTAGGAGCTGGGGGTCGGGGAACTGAAGGCTGAGGGTTGGGAGCCGAGGGTAGGATAGGCGAGTGTAGGATTAAGAGCAGCAATTTTTCAAATACGTTTTTTTTTGGGGAAAAAAAAAAAAACAAACAGTTTTGTGCTTAAAAAAAATCAAAACAGTAAAGTTAGCCCAATGTTTTTGCATAATGTGAAAGATGAAGTTACGCTGAGTAAATAGATACCCAACATGTCACACTTTAACATTCTGCGCACTCATGGAATGGCGCCAAACTTCGCTACTTAAAAATCTCCATAGGCGACGCTTTGAAAATGTTTACAGGTTACCAGTTTAGAGTTACAGAGGAGGTCTAGGGCTAGAATTATTGCTCTCGCTCTAACGCACGCGGCGATACCTCACGTGTGTGGTTTGAACGACGTTTACATATGTGGGCGGGGCTTACGCGTGTGTTCGCTTCTGAGCGCGAGCTACAGGGGCGTTTTAAAAATAAAAAAATTTAATTTTACTTTAAACTTTTTTTGATCGCTTTTATTCCTATTACAAGGAATGTAAACATCCCTTGTAATAGGAATCTATCGTGACAGGTCCTCTTTATGGAGAGATGTGGGGTCAATAAGACCCCCACACCTCTCCTCCAGGCTGTAAAGCATAAGATCGGAAAAAAAAAAAAATTCTCCGATCTCATGCTGACAGCTGCGATCGCGGCTTTGTTTACAATGCGGAGTCCGGGCGTGACGTCAACATCACACCCGGGCCTCCGATGGTCATAGAGATGACCAGAAATCTCTATTGTCCTCATCCGGCCGATTCCTTCTCCGGGCTCCCGATGGCACGGGAGAGCCCCCAGGAGAAGCACCGGATGGTGGCGGGAGGGGACGTCCCCTCCCGTCGCCTATAAGAATGATCAATCGGCGGAAGTGCCGCTATGATCGTTCTTATCGTGCAAAGAATCGCCGGCTGAAAAGAATGTTATCTTTATGATGCCTGTAGCTACACCCATCATTCAGATACCCCCCCCACAGTGAGGACGTCATATGACTAGGACCCGGTAGCCAAGTGGTTAAACAAATCTATTTTTTTAACATTTTTTTTTTTCACCGCGCCGGTCCTGAGGAGCTGTGGGCAGGAGTTTTTAGGCGAGGCCTATCCTAAAAAACTCCTGCCCGCAACCCCTCAGGACCGGCGCGGTGTCCAAACAAAAAAAAAAATTAAACTCGATTCAATTTTTTTTTTTAAGAAAAAAAAAAAAAAAAAAAACGCATTTTTTTTTTTTTTTTTTGGAAAGTCGCCCAGCCCTAGTCAGGAGCCAAGGTTTGGGGTTGGGAGATGAGGAGGCTGATGGCCGGGAGATGAGTGTAGGATTAGAAGCCGGGGGTCGGGATTAAGAGCCGGGAGATGAGGGCCAAAGGTTGGGGTCAGGGGCTGAGGGTCGGGGCAGAGTGTAAGGATTAGGGGTCGGGAGATGAGGGTCGGGGGGTTGGGAGATGAGTGTAGGATTAGAAGCCGGGGGTCAGGATATGAGGGCCAAAGGTTGTGGTCAGGGCCGAGTGTAAGGATTAAGGGTCGGGAGAGGGGGGGGGGTAGTGGCGGGGTCGGGAGATGAGGGCCAGGAGATGAGGGTAGGGGGGGTTGGGAGATGAGGGAAGGGGGGGGGGGGTTGGGAGATGAGGGTCGGGGGGTCGGGGTTTGGGAGATGAGGGCCGGGAGCTGAGTGTAGGATTAGAAGCTGGGGGTCGGGATTAAGAGCCGGGAGATGAGGGTAGGGGGGTTGGGAGATGAGGGTCGGGGGGTCGGGGTTTGGGAGATGAGGGCCGGGAGCTGAGTGTAGGATTAGAAGCCGGGGGTCGGGATTAAGAGCCGGGAGATGAGGGCCAAAGGTTGGGGTCAGGGGCTGAGGGTCGGGGCAGAGTGTAAGGATTAGGGGTCGGGAGATGAGGGCCGGGGGGGGGGGGTTTACTTGTGATCAGCTCTGATTGGACATCACACGGGTAAAGAGGCGGGATGACCCCATTTGACGTTGTGTCGGAACACGAGAGCCCCCCTGCCCCCCCCAGTTATTTTACTATACGGAGGGCAGGAGGTGGTAAAAGAGCCCCCCGTCATCAGAACTGTCATCTCATCTCCTCCCCCCCCCCCAGATGAGGACATTCTACTCCCCTTCACTCCTCCCCTGCAGCTGTATGTAGAAGGGTAAAGGAAGGGGCAGAGGAGCTGGGCCAGCACAGTCACAAATTAGCTCCTCCCCCCAGCATCTACATAAAAGGTTATCTATGGGTTAAGGAAGGGGCAGAGGAGCTGGGCCAGCACAGGCATTTCATGTAAGCTGCCAGGGAAGGAGCTATGTAGGGAGGTGGGTTTGAGGAGCTGGGCCAGCACAGTCCCTAACTGGCACTGCCCTGACAGCTACATAAAAGGTTATAAAAGGAAGACATAGGGCTGAGGAGCTGGACCAGCACAGGCAGTAATCAGAGACTCCCCCAGCAGCTACATAAAAGGCTGTGTGGGGAGGTGTGTAGAGGAGGAGCTGGGCCGGCACGGTTATTAGCTTCTCCCTCAGCAGCTACACGAAAGGTGATGTAAAGGTTAAGGAAGAGGCAGAGGAGCTGGCCCAGCACAGACAGCTTTTTTTTTTTTTTTTTAGCATTCTATGTAGCTGTCAGGGGAGGATCTATGTAGGGAGGAGCTGGGCCAGCACAGTCTAACTGCCAATCCCCTGGATATAGGGAGAAGTCGGTCCGAGGAGCTGGACCAGCACAGACAGTAGAGGCTCCTCCCAGCATCTACATAAAAGGTTGTGTAGGGGTTAAGGGATGGAGGAGCTGGGCCAGCACAGACAGCAGTTGGACACGGCCCTGGCAGGTACATGAATGGTTACGGTGACAACACAAGAAGACAACTGTGTGTGTGTGTGTGTGGGGGGGGGGTGTATCAGAGCGCTGATGGCGAACCATGGCACCCCAGGTATTTTGGAACTACATTTCCCATGATCCTCCTGCACACCGCAGTGTAGTGGGCCATCATGGGAAATGTAGTTCCAAAACAACGTTCACCGTCAATTCTATCGGAGGATTCAGGCTCCTCCCCCCTGCAGAGGGCGCTGTATTGTCAGGTGATGACCCCTCTCTGCGCCCACGTGGTCGGCTCGCTCCGTGCGCAGGCCGCGCGGTGCACTCTGGGAGTTGTAGTCACGTGTCCGCTACCTCTAGGCCGCTCGCGCCTCTCCGACACTACAACTCCCGGCATCCCCCGCGGCTCAGCGCTCAACTTCTTTGCCATCATCCCCCCCTCCTCCGCACCAGCTCCTTCCATATCCCGGTGTTCTCACGTGACCCGCCCGGGCCGCCGTGTACCGTCCTTCTCCCCCCACCCACCCCCGACCCCCTCTCACCAAGTTTCCTGGTTGCTGAACTTCTTGGTGACCACCCGGCCCAGCTCCAGCCCCAGGCGGTCGGAGATCTTCTGGGACAGATCCTGGTGGGAGCTCCCGCTGAAGATCTTAATGTTCGGCATCGCTGCGCGTGTGTCACTGGAGAGGGGCTCAGCAATGGCTGGGCTAACGGAGGACTCAACTCCTGACCACGCCCCCCCGTCTCCTCCTCCTCCAATGGCAGGCGGGATCGGGACACGCCTCTCTGGCGCTGACATGCGTGGTTAGCGGAGCCCCGGCAAAAAAGGGTGTGCTGGCGAGGACTGACCGGCAGGTGGCGCTAGAGAAATGAGGCTGGTGGCGTTGGATGAGACCAGGCAGGGTGTGCTGGCGCAGGGCAGAGCGACAGGGGGCGCCGTGGCTCAGGTCCTAAAGTTGGATTATTATATTCATATATAAAATAATGATTATATATCTGTAATAAATATATTAACATCGCACAATGAGGATGTTATATCAACGAGACACAAGGAGCGATAATATAATATATACATGTATAAAATATCATATAGTGATAAAAACATCTATATTCTATTTATTATATATATATATACAGGGGGTCCCCTAGTTACAAACACCCGACTTACAAACGACTCCTACTTACAAACGGAAGGAGACAACAGGAAGTGAGAGGAAATCTACCCCTAGGAAGGGAAATTCACTCCTGTAAGAGCTATTATGGGATAAAGGTACCTCCACTGATGCTTTATCACCAAGGCTTGTTTCCACAACAACCCAAAATTTTCAAAATCCAATAGTCATTGGGACAGAAAGTGAGGTGAAATCTTCTGAACAGGGGCACAGACAGCAAAACAAATGTTACAGGGGTGATAACCCTTCCCTATACTATCCAAAAAGCTTAAAAATAGTTTTTTTGGCTGGAGCTACACTTAAAAAATGTCCCTGTTCCGACTTACAAACAGATTCAACTTAAGAACAAACCTAAAGTCCCTATCTTGTTTGTAACCCGAGGACCCCCTGTATGTTAATATAATTATGAGTATTCAATTATCCAATGAGTATCTAATTATAGAATCTTTTTTTATTTTATATATATATATTTAAAAATTATATTATTACTGCCCTGCGGTCCAGTCTCTGAAGGGAGGGGATGTTGGCATCTTGGCAACCTTTGATGTTTCCTCATCAGTGATGTGAGCGCGGTGTCACTTCCTCGCTGCACAATGGAAGTCGCCAGTAACAGAGCAACACCCCCCCCCCATATCTGTACATTGGGGGGGCAACAACACCGAGTGTCTCCCCACCGTCCTGTGTCCTATATAGAGAACCTGGTGACTGACTGGAGTCACAATGTGTTATGAAGAGCACTTTAAAACATTACTCTCTCCTCTATCCTCTCTCATCTCATCTCTCATCTCTCCTCTCTCCTCTCTCATCTCTCCTCTCTCATCTCTCCTCTCTCCTCTCTCCTCTCATCTCTCCTCTCTCCTCTCTCATCTCTCCTCTCATCTCTCATCTCTCCTCTCTCCTCTCTCATCTCTCCTCTCTCCTCTCTCCTCTCATCTCTCCTCTCTCCTCTCTCCTCTCTCATCTCTCCTCTCATCTCTCATCTCTCATCTCTCATCTCTCCTCTCTCCTCTCCCCTCTCTCATCTCATCTCATCTCTCATCTCTCCTCTCATCTCTCCTCTCTCCTCTCTCCTCTCTCATCTCATCTCTCATCTCATCTCTCATCTCTCCTCTCATCTCTCCTCTCTCATCTCTCCTCTCATCTCTCCTCTCTCATCTCTCCTCTCTCATGTCACCTCTCTCATCTCTCCTCTCCCATCTCTCCTCTCTCATGTCACCTCTCTCATCTCTCCTCTCCCATCTCTCCTCTCTCATCTCTCCTCTCTCATCTCTCCTCTCTCATCTCTCCTCTCTCATGTCACCTCTCCCATCTCTCCTCTCTCATCTCTCCTCTCTCATCTCTCCTCTATCCTCTCTCCTCTCTCATCTCATCTCTCATCTCTCATCTTCCCTCTCTCATCTCTCCTCTCTCATCTCCCCTCTCATCTCTCCTCTCATCCCTCCTCTCTCATCTCCCCTCTCTCATTTCTCCTCTCCCCTCTCTCATCGCTCCTCCCTCATCTCTCATCTCTCCTCTCTGCTCTCTCATCTTCCCTCTCTCATCTCTCCTCTCTGCTCTCTCGTCTCTCATATTCCCTCTCTCATCTCTCATCTCTCCTCTCTCATGTCACCTCTCTCATCTCTCCTCTCCCCTCTCTCATCTCTCCTCTCTCATCTCCCCTCTCATATCTCCTCTCATCCCTCCTCTCTCATCTCCCCTCTCTCATTTCTCCTCTCCCCTCTCTCATCTCTCATCTCTCATCTCTCCTCCCTCATCTCTCATCTCTCCTCTCCCCTCTCTCATCTCCCCCCTCATCTTTCATCTCTCCTCTCATCTCTCTCTCATCTTTCCTCTCTCATCTCTCATCTCTCCACTGTCATCTCCCCTCTCCTCTCATCCCTCCTCTCTCATCTCCCCTCTCTCATTTCTCCTCTCCCCTCTCTCATCTCTCCTCCCTCATCTCTCCTCTCTGCTCTCTCATCTCTCATCTTCCCACTCTCATCTCTCCTCTCTGCTCTCTCATCTCTCATATTCCCTCTCTCATCTCTCCTCTCTCATCTCACCTCTCTCATCTCTCCTCTCTCATCTCTCCTCTCTCATCTCTCCTCTCTCATCTCTCATCTCACCTCTCTCATCTCTCCTCTCTCATCTCTCCTCTCTCATCTCTCCTCTCATCTCTCCTCTCTCATCTCTCATCTCTCATCTCACCTCTCTCATCTCTTCTCTCTCATCTCTCCTCTCTCATCTCCCCTCTCTCATCACTCCTCTCCCCTCTCTCATGTCTCCTCTCTCATCTCTCCTCTCCCCTCTCTCATCTCTCCTCTCTCATCTCCCCTCTCATCTCTCCTCTCCTCCCTCCTCTCTCATCTCTCCTCTCTCATCTCTCCTCCCTCATCTCTCCTCTCTGCTCTCTCATCTCTCATCTTCCCTCTCTCATCTCTCATCTTCCCTCTCTCATCTCTCCTCTCTCATCTCTCCTCTCATCTCTCCTCTCTCATCTCTCCTGTCTCATCTCTCCTCTCTCCTCTCATCTCTCCTCTCATCTCTCCTCTCTCATCTCTCCTCTCTCATCTCTCCTCTCTCATCTCTCCTCTCTGCTCTCTCCTCTGTCATCTCTCATCTCCCCTCTCTCATTTTCCCTCTCTCATCTCCCCTCTTTCATCTCTCCTCTCTCCTCTCCTCTCTCCTCTCTCCTCTCCCCTCTCTCCTCCCTCATCTCTCCTCTCTCCTCTCTCATCTCTTATCTCTCCTCTCTCCTCTCCTCTCTCCTCTCCCCTCTCTCCTCTCTCCTCCCTCATCTCTCCTCTCTCATCTCTTATCTCTCCTCTCTCCTCTCTCCTCTCCCCTCTCTCCTCTCTCCTCTCTCCTCATCCCTCCTCTCTCATCTCTCCTCTCCCCTCTCCTCTCTTCTCATCTCTCCTCTCTCCTCATCTCTCCTCTCTCATCTCTCCTCTCTCCTCTCTCCTCATCTCTCCTCTCTCCTCATTTCTCCTCTCTTATCTCTCTCCTCTCCCCCTCCTCTCTCATATTTTCTCTCATCTCTTCTCTCCTCTTACCTTAGTCTCTCTCGCTCTCTCATATTACTCTTTTCCTCCTCTCCTCCTTAATTTCGCTTTTATGAAATTAAATTTCAGATAAGCTTTATCTGCAGAGCCAAATACATTTTAGATTTGCCAAAGCAATAGAAGAGTTATTATGGGTTGGATGGGAGTGGGTGGAAGGAAAAACTCCAAGGACATTATCAGTGGTGAGGGACAATATGAAGAAGATTGGGATGAGTCCAGACCAGGGATTTATAACTCCACATTTCCTCCTGCCTCCTCTCCCTTAGAATGTGGGGTCTCCTCTCCTCTTCTATAACAGTAAAGTTGGAGATGAGAGCGAAGAGTCTTCTCTGCCAGATCTCTCTCATCTTTATAAATTCTCCGTCATTGTTCTCTTCTCTGATTTCTCTCTCAATCTCCTCATTCTACCTTTTCTCTCCTATGTAGCCTGTTTTGTTCCCTCTTTCATCTCTCCTCTCCTCTCCTCTCCTCTCCTCTCCTCTCTCTTTTGCTTTCTCTTATTTCTCTCTCCTCTTTTATCTATTTTTTCTCTTACTTTCTTTCTCTTCTCTCTCTTTGATCTCCCTTCATCATTCTGTCTCTCTCCTCCCTTTCTCAATTACCATCTACAGTGCCTTGAAAAAGTATTCATACCCCTTGAAATCTTCCACATTTTGTCATGTTACAACCAAAATACATAAATGTATTTTATTGGGATTTTATATGATAGACCAACACAAAGTGACACATAATTGTGAAGTGGAAAGAAAATGATAAATGGTTTTCAACGTTTTTTACAAATAAATATGTGAAAAGTGTGGGGGGGGCATTTGCATTCAGCCCCCTTTACTGTGATACCCCTAACTAAAATCTAGTGGAACAAATTGCCTTCAGAAGTCACCTAATTAGTAAATAGAGTCCATCTGTGTGTAATGTAATCTCAGTACAAATACAGCTGTTCTGTGAAGCCCTCAGATGTTTGTTAGAGAACCTTAGTGAACAAACAGCATCATGAAGGCCAAGGAACACACCAGACAGGTCAGGGATAAAGTTGTGGAGAAGTATAAAGCAGGGTTAGGTTATAAAAAAATATCCCAAGCTTTGAACATCTCACGGAGCTCTGTTCAATCCATCATCGGAAAATGGAAAGAGTATGGCACAACTGCAAACCTACCAAGACATGGCCGTCCACCTAAACTGACCGGCCGGGCAAGGAGAGCATTCATCAGAGAAGAGCCAAGAGGTCCATGGTAACTCTGGAGGAGCTGCAGAGATCCACAGCTCAGGTAGGAGAATCTGTCCACAGGACAACTATTAGTCGTGTTCTCCACAAATCTGCCCTTTATGGAAGAGTGACAAGAAGAAAGACATTGGTGAAAGAAAGTCATAAGAAGTCCTGTTTGTAGTTTGTGAGAAGCCATGTGGAGGACACAGCAAACATGTGGAAGAAGGTGCTCTGGTCATATGAGACAAAAATTCAACTTTTTGGCCTAAAAGCAAAACGTTATGTGTGGCGGAAAACTAACACTGCACATCACCCTGAACACACCATCCCCACCGTGAAACATGGTGGTGTCAGCATCATATTGTGGGGATGCTTTTCTTCAGCAGGGACAGGGAAGCTGGTCAGAGTTGATGGGAAGATGGATGGAGACAAATACAGGACAATCTTAGAAGAAAACCTGTTAGAGTCTGCAGAAGACTTGAGACTGGAGCGGAGGTTCACCTTCCAGCAGGACAACGACCCGAAACATCCAGCCAGAGCTACAATGGAATGGTTTAGATCAAAGCATATTCATGTGTTAGAATGGCCCAGTCACAGTCCAGACCTAAATCACATTGAGAATCTGTGGCAGGACTTGAAAATTGCTGTTCACAGACGCTCTCCATCCAATCTGACAGAGTTTGAGATATTTCGCAAAGAGGAATGGGCAGAAATGTCCCTCTCTAGATGTGCAAAGCTGGTAGAGACATCCCCAAAAAGACTTGTAGAGAAAGGGGGTTCTACAAAGTATTGACTCCGGGGGGCGCCATACAAATGTACCCCCCACACTTTTCACATATTTATTTGTAAACAATGTTGGACTGCTGTTGCAGACCCTGATTTATTGTTTTTGTGTTTATTGTATCTGACAGTACTGCAGGATGATTGCCTGACTGACATTGCATGCCTGATGTTGTCTCGTTTGTGTCCTTCCGGGCCTAGACACCCCGATGAGGTGAACTCCCACATATCCTACACTAATTTTGAGCTGTTTTGATGTCTTCTCCTAAGTTGCTCTCCTGGAACACGAGAGGCCTAAATTCTCCTGTTAAACGCTCTTTGGTATTCCAGTTTGTTAAAACATACCACCCTCATATATGTGTGTTCCAGGAGACACACCTAGTGGGAAAGAGGACATTTAGTCTTAAAAAACCATGGGCGGGGTATCATTACCACTCGACCCACTCCACATTTTCAAGAGGGGTGAGCATTTTAATCCTGAAGACGCTCCCCTTCAAACTCCTCGATCTGGCTCTAGACCCGGAGGGCAGATATGTGGTAATACATGCACTGCTTCATAACAAGCCATGGGTGATTGTAGGCTTGTACCTTCCACCCCCGGCCTCCCTCCAAATATTAAACCAGATAACTACAAAAATAGCTGAATTTTCTACTGAAAATGTGATAATTATGGGGGATTTTAACTTAGTACCTGATGCAGGTCTGGATAGGTTACTTCCCACTGGTGCGACCCGCCAAGGGCTCGCAGAGTGGGCTGACATTTATGGACTGCACGATGTCTGGAGATGGAAACATCCCCAGGAGAGAGCATATACATGCCACTCTGCTTCTCACAGAACCTTCTCTCGAATAGACCTAATCTACGCAGGAGGTCCTGTTCTTCCCAGAGTCCGCGACATTACAATCCTTCCCCGAGGGATCTCGGACCACGCCCCGCTTCTCCCAGATCTAGATATCTCGACTGCCCCATCAGACAAACTCTGGCGATTGTCTAGGTATTATAGGGCCTCGGACGCGGAGGTGGAGCCGAAATACAGACATGAGCTAGAGACATACTGGAAAGTAAATGTAGATTCGGCCTCGGGCCGCCTCAGTCTGGGATGCTTTTAAAGCATATTCCAGGGGACAGTACCAGACCATTATAGCAGGGGTCCGCCGGGATCGTAGAAGGGAACTCACGAGCCTCGAAGCCGAAGCGGAAAGGCAGGAGGCTTTATACGTTAGATCCCCAGACCCTCAGACGTATATCCGACTGCAATCACTGCTGAGGGATGTCCTTCTGCTGAGGACATCTCTAACGCAGAAAAGGCTACTACACCAAACTCAGAGGATATTTGAACAGGGGGAGAGGACCGGCCATCTGTTGGCATGGCTCTCCAAGGAACAGTCTGTAGGTATGACGATAGGGCAAATTCAGGATGCTGACGGCTCCCTCCTCTCCACCTCAGAAGATATCAACGGGGAATTTGCCGCTTACTACCAAAATTTATACCGCTCCCGAGTTGATTATGACCCTGGGGAATTGATAGCCTACCTGGAGAATATCAACATACCGACTCTCACCCCAACATATGCTAATAAACTAGACGCCCCCATTAAAATTGAGGAAATCCAAAAAGCTTTAAAGATGATGCAGACAGGCAAGACGCCGGGGCCGGATGGTATCCCGGTGGAATTTTATAAAATGTACGCAGAAGAGTTGGCCCCCAAATTTCAATCCCTATTGGCCAAATCCATGGACGGCGGTTTCCTTCCTGAATCAATGCATGAGGCGGTAATAGTGGTCATCCCCAAGCCAGGAACTGACCCGACTTTGTGCTCGTCCTATCGCCCCATTTCCCTCCTTAACGTTGACACAAAAATTCTCTAAAAAATTCTGGCCAATAGATTAAATACGGTAATTACAGCCCTGATACATCCAGATCAGACGGGTTTTATGCCTGGTAGGGGAACGGACATAAACATCCGCCGGCTGCATACACATATCGAGCTTGCCTCGTCCGGTGACCCCGGGGTGGTGGCCTCACTCGATGCAGAAAAGGCCTTTGATTCGGTCGAGTGGGGCTACCTTTGGGCAGTCCTTTCTAAATTTGGGCTCGGGCCTAGATTTCTGACTTGGCTTCGACTGCTATATGCCCGACCCAAGGCTCGCATTCGTACCAACGGGATCCTTTCAGGGGTGTTTACCCTGGGGAGAGGCACGAGGCAAGGTTGCCCACTCTCCCCAGCTCTCTTCGCCATGGCGCTTGAGCCACTCGCTATATTACTTAGGGTGGAGGGGGCGGTTAAGGGCATACGAGTGGGCGCACTTGTAGAGAAGATCTCTTTGTACGCAGATGATTCACTCCTTTATTTGGCTGATGCCTCCGATTCCCTACGTGCAGCCTTAGCCCTATTTGACACATTTGGTCAATTTTCGGGTATCCGTATCAACTGGAACAAATCGCTCCTCTATCCCCACTGTAAATCACTACCCCAGATAGCTACGGGAACCCCTCTGAAGTGGGTGGACGAGTTCACCTACTTGGGAGTGAGAGTAGGGGGTGAGTTGGCGGGTTACCTTAAAAACGTCTATCCGCTGCTGTCCCAACTTCAACAGAAGTGCTCCACTTGGAAATCCCTCCCTCTGACCCCGGTGGGTAGGGGTAATCTCTTAAAAATGATTTACTTACCAAAATTCTACTATTTTAGGCACACCCCGACCCCGATACCTAAATTCTTTTTTCGCCGGCTAGAAAGTGTGGTGATCTCCTTTATCTGGGCGGGGAAACCCCCAAGGGTGGCAAAAACCATACTTTATCTTCCACTAGCCGGAGGCGGACTGGCTGCCTAACTTCCTAATATATTACTGGGCGGCTGTCTTAGTGACTGTGAGGTGGTGGTTCCCACAACCTCGACAAAACACAGCAGTTACCCTGGAAGCGGCAATCAAGGGATCATATGCAGCGTTATCCAATCTCCCGTATAGGGGATTGAGAGCCAATCCTGCTGTAACAGGTCCCATGAAAACCACGATTCAGGTGTGGAGATCCTCTAGGACAGCTCTCCTGCAACAGTCCTGCGTTTCCCCATACACCCCACGCTGGGCTAACCCCATGCTCCCACATCTTTCCACTATCCCGGACCCGGTGAGCTGGGGCAAGAGAGGTATTACCACATTGAAACAGGTTATGCCGAGGGGAGTCTGGGGACCTTTAGAGAGTTACAGCAGGCTCATAACCTGCCAAACTCCTTCCTCTCTAGATACTGGCAGCTGCAGAATGCCCTCGGGGCCCAGTTTCCCTCTCAGGTGTCGCTTGAGCCAGATTCAATTGAGCGCCTCCTGATCTCCGGGATGTTGGAAAAGCCTTTATCCTCCCTATACCTCTATTTAACAGTTGCCCATGACGTTAAAATTGACAGAACCAGAACCAGGGAGAGGAAGAATGGGAGGAGTGTTTAACTACATTTATCCCGTCAATGATTGCAGCTAAGGATAGATTCATACAATTAAAATTCATACACAGGGCTTATTACACGCCCCAAAGATTAGCGAGAATTTATCCCGGACTTAGCCCTAATTGTACCAGATGTGAACTAGAAATAGGCACCTTCTTTCATATGGTCTGGTCCTGTCCCAAACTACGCCCGTTCTGGAGAGCAGTGGCAGACACTTTAGGAGCGGTGTGCGGTTTTTTATATACCACTTGACCCTCTAACCCTATTACTGAGTCACCTAGAGGACGTAGAAGGCGACCGTTACATTAAACTGTGTTTAACATATTCTCTATTTTGTGGAAGGAGAGAAATACTCCTTAAATGGAAGCAAAAAAGAGGCTCCCACCAAGGAAGCATGGGAAAAGACGATAAACAATGTGCTGCCATTATACCGCATAACCTACGAGAGTAGAAACTGTCCTCAGAAATATGATAAAGTGTGGTCAAGCTGGGTCGACCCATGCGGCTGAGCCCCAATGAGGGGGAAATGCCCCATGTGGTGATGGTTGGGGCCTGGAGTGGTGCCCTTCGCTGGGGGAGAGGCTGAGGTAGTTCCCCCCTCGTGGGTCTCAAGGCCAGATCCTGCTTGGGCTTCGCTCTGCGGTGGGGCCCCCCCCCCCTCCGCCTCCCCTGCGCCCCCCCTCGCCCCTCCCTCCCTCGTACAGTTGGCTGAGGGGACGGAGGCAGCTCCCCCCCCCCGGACTAGGGTAGCTCAGATGCTTCCACCTCTTTATAGTTCTTTAGGACCACCCCCCAATGCAATACTTACCATATGATGTCATAATTCTGCAACATGCATTTATTTTGTATATTCTTACAGTATGTGTTGGAATGGAGTATCCCTTAAGCATGCAATATTTTAGTCATGTAGTTAACTGTTCGATATCAGATCCGTGTACGATGCTGATTATGCTTGTACTGTCTTGTATGTTTAATAAAAACCTACTGTTAAAAAAAAAATATTAGTGCATTTATTATTTTTTTGCGGAAAAGGTGGACTTGGCCTTTAACGTTCAGACCTAGACAGACCCATGGAGGGGGTCAGATCCTTCTTTCTAAATCTGCTTTTTAGAATTTATTTTTCCCAATTTTTACATTTTTACTAAGAGTAATTGTGCTCATAAAATGTACCTTTTTGTCTTGAATTCCTCCCGAGAAATAGCACAGTACTTCCTGTGCCTAGGCACTCCATGCATTGAGCCTCATAGCTGTTGTGCCGCTGAGCCGTGTCATGGTGTTAAAGAGGATTTGGTGCCACCAAGCATTCTCACCCATGCAGTATGAGGGGTTTCAGAATACATATTTCATTGGAAGGCAACTGGATTTTCAGTTTTCTTCAAGGTTGGCAGATCCTGGTCAGGGTCCTGGAGACCAGAGGCTTTTATAGGCTTTTATAGCTTTTTTTTTGGGTGGGATGAACCTCATGCCCTAGGTCCACCTTTTGCCAATGACCAGATCCCTATGCAGGTGTGTACAGGGCTCATATTAAGGGCATTGATTATACAGTATCTCACAAAAGTCAGTACACCCCTCACATTTTTGTAAATCTTTTCTTCTATCTTTTCATGTGACAACACTGAAGAAATGACACTTGTCTACAATGTAAAGTAGTGAGTGTACAGCTTGTATAACAGTGTAAATTTGCTGTCCCCTCAAAACAACTCAACACACAGCCATTAATGTCTAAACCGCTGGCAACAAAAGTGAGTACACCCCTAAGTGAAAATGTCCAAATTGGGCCCAAAGTGTCAATATGTTGTGTGGCCACCATTATTTTCCAGCACTGCCTTAACCCTCTTGGGCATGGAGATCACCAGAGCTTCACAGGTTGTCACTGGAGTCCTCTTCCCCTCCTCCATGACGACATCACGGAGCTGGTGGATGTTAGAGACCTTGCGCTCCTCCACCTTCCTTTTAAGGATGCCCCACAGATGATCAATAGGGTTTAGGTCTGGAGACATGCTTGGCCAGTCCATCACCTTTACCCTCAGCTTCTTTAGCAAGGCAGTGATGGTCTTGGAGGTGTGTTTGGGGTCGTCATCATGTTGGAATACTGCCCTGAGGCCCAGTCTCCGAAGGGAGGGGATCATGTTCTGCTTCAGTATGTCACAGTACATGTTGGCATTCATGGTTCCCTCAATGAACTGTAGCTCCCCAGCACTCATGCAGCCCCAGACCATGACACTCCCACCACCATGCTTGACTGTAGACAAGACACACTTGTCTTTGTACTCCTCACCTGGTTGCCCCCACACACGCTTGTCACCATCTGAACCAAATATGTTTATCTTGGTCTTATCAGACCACAGGACATGGTTCCAGTAATTCATGTCCTTAGTCTGCTTGTCTTCAGCAAACTGTTTGCGGACTTTCTTGTGCATCATCTTTAGAAGAGGCTTCCTTCTGGGACGACAGCCATGCAGACCAATTTGATGCAGTGTGCGGCGTATGGTCTGAGCACTGACAGGCTGACCCCCCACCCCTACAACCTCTGCAGCAATGCTGGCAGCACTCATATGTCTATTTCCCAAAGACAACCTCTGGATATGACGCTGAGCACGTGACCTCAACTTCTGGCAAGGCCTGTTCTGAGTGGAACCTGACCTGTTATACCACTGTATGGTCTTGGCCACCGTGCTTTAGCTCAGTTTCAGGGTCTTGGCAATCTTCTTATAGCCTAGGCCATCTTTATGTAGAGCAACTATTCTTTTTTTCAGATCCTCAGAGAGTTCTTTGCCATGAGGTGCCATGTTGAAATTCCAGTGACCAGTATGAGAGAGTGAGAGCGATAACACCAAATATAACACACCTGCCCCCCATTCATACCTGAGACGTTACAACGCTAACGAGTCACATGACACCGGGAAGGGAAAATGGCTAATTGGGCCCAATTTGGACATTTTCACTTAGGGGTGTACTGACTTTTGTTGCCAGCGGTTTAGACATTAATGGCTGTGTGTTGAGTTGTTTTGAGGGGACAGCAAATTTACACTGTTATACAAGCTGTACACTCACTACTTTACATTGTAGACAAGTGTCATTTCTTCAGTGTTGTCACATGAAAAGATAGAAGGAAATATTTACAAAAATGTGAGGGGTGTACTCAATTTTGTGAGATACTGTAGTTTTGGGCTGCACCTGAGAAACAGACGACTGTTTGAGCAGTGTGGGAAAAGACATGTGGAGAGTCAGGGTGAGACCTCTGTGCTTGGGTCTACAGTATATGAATGTAGGCAGGTGCAGTTAGCTGCTTTGCCACTAGGTGGCTCTGTACCAGAATAGTGTCTGGTACAACAGGTAGTGACACCAGGTGTTAGGCCCCTTTTAGGTAGAGCCCTCCCAGAAGTGATGTCAGGGGTGAGTCAGCACCCATATATAAGCTAGGTGGGGAGGGCACACAGAGAGTCCTGGGGCATGGGAGCTAAACACCCCACACCTGTGAGCATGTAGCCAACACACGTGGTCTCTGAACAATGCAGGAGAGGCTGGGCGGAGTGGACCTGTATGCAGAAGGAGCCGGCTGTAGTTATTCCGTCCCTTAAGGAAGTGGGGACTAGGGCGGATTGCAAAAGGTCTTTTAAGCAAAGCTGGAGATCCCTGTGTGAGGCTGCTTCCCTGCAGGTGTACCCAGTGCTGGGACAAGGTCATCCAGCGCCCATGGCAAAAACTGCGCCCCCCCCCCCCCTTTGTATGCACGCTTAGGGGATCCTACCCCCAGCAGTCATCAGCTTGTCAATAGGTGGATTTTTATTAAGAGTGGAGTCATAAGAGTGGAGTCATCGCAAGAACTGAGGTTGTGATTGGTGGGAGACCCCCCATGGCAGAGAGGTGATAGAGAACACAGCCTCCTAGCTCTCTACTCTCAATGGTCCCGGTGCTTGGCAGACAGGAGTAGTGATACCGCTGTCACTTCTTCTCTCAGACATGTAGTCAGAATGGCGACGCCCCCATCCCTGCAGTACACAACAGTGCCCAGGGCAGCCGACCCTTCTGCCAAACCCCTTGTCCCGGCCCTGGGTGTACCCAGCAAGGAGGTGTCTACAGAAAGCGCAGTTCTGTGAGTACTGATGACCCTGGGCAAACTCAATGGTGATGGCTGTTAAGGGGCTGCATGTTCTTTCAACTACAACTACTGCGGACCATCCACTATATGTGATTGACTATGTATGTTAAGTGATTCCGGAATGGACTATGTCCTCGTGATGTGACTGTAATGCCATTTCCCGAAGAACACTGACATATAATCACACACGTAGTTTGGACTTGTGTCTTTTTTTTCAACCTCACCAACTATGTAACTATATGTAACACCAATAAAGTGCAGTAAACTAATTTAATGTGTGCACATTCTTCCTTTAGGATATAAAGGTCTAGGTCCAGGAATTTCATGAAGAGGCCTATGGCAAGGAGCAAGGCACAAGATGGCAGAGGGATCGGCCTTAGCAGGTGGGATCGTGTTCTACTAGGGCTTAAGTAGGGGGTAGGGCCTTGTGCTTGGTGCCAAAATAGTGTGATAATGAAAACCCCCCGTATGGGCAACCATTTTTTTCCTGTTCAGGAGCTTTAGTTTTGAATAAAAATGTACTTTCCTGGCTTGACTAGGGTTCATGAAAAGGTTACATCAGAGCTGAACCTCCACACTGTATATCTGCAGTGCAAGATCATCTAAAGCACTGTTACCTCTGACTGCTAGTCTCACCAGATTTGTGTTAAGATTTGGTGATGTCATTAGGCTTCATGTGCACTAGCAGCTCCTAAATGTGAGTTTAGGAGCTTTTGGCGTTTTATCTCTTAAAAAAAGCCTCCATAAAAGCCCATGTGTCAATGTACATATAGGCTTTTCGTTTAGGAGCTGCTGCGGTTAGGTGGGCTTCAACCTCCCTCTCCTGAACGTGGAATTATCGCATTCAGGATAGGAACGTTTTGACCTCCGGCTACGGCAAAACTCTGCAAAACCGCGGCAAGATTTTGTACATGACTCTCCTACTGTGCTGTTCACTGTTCTCCTTGCTGGAGAGGGAGCTGTACCCGAGAACCTACCGTGCAAGCAACTCCCTGCTTCTGATTAATTTATTCTCTGTATCTGTGCATAGGCACTCCTGTTTTGTAGCCTCACAACTGTATATTTGAAGTGTGAACTGTTCGCTGTTTTCCTGGCTGTAAAGGAAGCTGTACCCGAGAACCTACCCTGCAAGCAACTCCCTGCTTCTGATTAATTTATTCTGAGTATCTGTGCATAGGCACTCCTGTTTTGTAGCCTCACAACTGTATACCTGAAGTGTGAGATCATGTAAGGCACTGATGCCTCTGACTGCTAGTCTCACCAGGGTTGGAGTGAGATATGGAGCTGCCACTACATGCAGCTCACTGTTCTCCTTGCTGGAGAGGAAGCTGTACCTGAGGACCTGAAATGCAAGCATCTCCTTGCTTCTCCTGCATTCATTCTGTGACTCTGTGCTTCCTCCACCTCTCCTGCTGCCTGTTAATCATTACCTCACCATCACCAGATCACCGGTCATCGGGCAATTCTGACAGGAGGAAGCCAAGCGATTCCCTTACCAAGATGTCCGCCTCCACACAGAAACATATTTGAGCAGCTGTAGGCATTATCGAATCGATGACAAACCCTTTGCCCTTACTTGCTTTTTTTTTTTTTTTTTTGCGCAAATTCCACTGTACAGGTCCTTTTTACATCGCTAGGTGGGCTGTGGGGGAGGTTTTGTCACCAATGTGCATTCTGGTCTTTTTAAACCCAATATTTAACATTTCCTTGTACTTTACAGGGTTGTAGTGCCGATTATTGTGACATTAATTCAAATTAGGATTTCTCCAGATCCTAGTCTGACCTTGTAGCTAGGCTTACAAAGCATGTCCGACAGGGTGCCCCCCCCCCCCCCCCCCCCCCCGTGGCTGTCGGTGGCTGTCCAAAAATGTAGCTAGCAAGGAGATGGCTGATTGATAACTGCCAATTGTTTCTGCTACAAGCACTTGGTGGCAAGAGGAATGCACAGGGACAAAAGGATGACATGGCCCCGCCTTCCCTGCATTCCTCTTGCCACATCTTATCTAGGTTAAGTGCTTAAGGTTGAGACAAGCTTCAGTTATCAACTATCCATCTCCTTGCTAGCTACATTGTTGGATGACTGTGGGGGGAAGTGGGTTCCCTCTCCGACCTCATAGCTACAAAGCCTGCCGGACAGGGTGCCCCCTTTCCTCCCCCCCTGCCCCCAGTAGTGGTCCAACAATGTAGCTAGCAAGGAGATGGCTGCATGATAACTGCCAACTTTTTCAGCTCCGAGCACTTGCCTTAGACAAGCAGTGGAAGGAAGAATACAGAGGGACAGAAGACAGACACCTCCCCCTTCATTTCTCTTGCAGCATTTTGTCTTGGGCAAATGCTTGGAGTTGAGAAAAACTCCAGGTATTGACCAGACATCTCCTTGATAGCTGTGTTGTTGGATGGCTGCGGGGGGAAGGATGTGTGCCCTCCCTGACCTTTGTAGATTCATGGGTCAGATGGTAGACACACCAACTAGAAACAAAGTGTTACTAGATCTACTGATTACCAACAATACAGACCTGATCACAAATGTGGAAATACAGGGGGAATTTAGGAAACAGTGATCACAGGTCAATTGGCTTCAGTCTAAATCACACAAATAGGAAATATAAGGGGAATAGAAAGACTCTGAATTTCAAAAGAGCCAACTTCCCTAAACTACGAACCTTGCTAGAAGATATAAATTGGGATAAAATCTTAGGAACAAAGAACACGGAGGAGAGATGGGTTTGCTTTAAGAGCATATTGAATAAGGGCATTAGCCAATGCATCCCATTGGCAAATAAATTTAAAGGAGCGAACAAAAGTCCTGGATGGCTTAACTCCAATGTAAAAATGCATATATATAAAAGCCTTCAAAAAAATACAAGCCTGAGGGATCATCATCAGCATTCAGATTTTACAAGGAATGCAACAAGAAATGTAAGGGTGCAATTGGGGTGGCTAAGATAGAACACAAAAGACACATAGCGGAGGAGAGCAAAAAAAATCCCAAGAAATTCTTTAAGTATATAAACAGTAAAAAAGGGAGGGCAGACCATATTGGCCCCATAAAGAATGAGGAAGGAAATCTGGTTAAAAAGGATGGGGAGATGGTGAAGGTATTGAATTTATTCTTCTCCTCAGTCTTCACAAGGGAATCGGGGGGGCTTCAGTAACCAAAACTGCAGTATTTATCTCCATGACATATCACAGGAAGCACCCTCATGGCTAACAGAGGACAGAATTAGAAATAGACTTGGGAAACTTAACATTAATAAATCACTGGGACCAGATGGCTTGCACCCGAGGGTACTTAGGGAAGTTAGTCAAGTAATTGCCAGACCATTGTTCCTAATTTTTTATGCAAGTCTACTGACTGGAATGGTATCAGCTGATTGGAGAAAAGCCATGTAGCACCAATATACAGGGACAATAAAGGGACAAAATACATCCCTGGGAATTACAGACAAGTTAGCCTTACAGCAATAGTATGTAAACTCTTGGAGGGGATGATAAGGGACTATATACAAGATTTTATTAATGAAAACGGTATCATTAGCAGTAATCAGCATGGATTCATGAAGAATCATTCTTGCCAAACCAATCTATTAACCTTCTATGAGGAGATGAGTTGCCATCTAGATAAAGGAAGGCCTGTAGACGTGGTGTATCTGGATTTGGCAAAAGCATTTGACACAGTTCCCCATAAACATTTACTGTACAAAATAAGGTCTGTTGGCATGGACCATAGGATGAGTACATGGATTGAAAACTGGCTACAAGGGCGAGTTCAGAGGGTGGTGATAAATGGGGAGTACTCAGAATGGTCAGAGGTGGGTAGTGGGGTCCCCCAGAGTTCTGTCCTGGGACCAATCCTATTTAATTTGTTCATAAACGACCTGGAGGATGGGATAAACAGTTCAATCTCTGTATTTGCGGACAATACAGGGCAATAACTTCTCCGTAGGATGTGTAAACCTTGCAAAAAGATCTGAACAAATTAATGGGGTGGCAACTACATGGCAAATGAGGTTCAATGTAGAAAAATGTAAAATAATGCATTTGGGTTGCAAAAATATGAATGCAATCTATACACTGGGGCGAGAACCTCTGGGGGAATCTAGGATGGAAAAGGACCTGGAGGTCCTAGTAGATGATAGGCTCAGCAATGGCATGCAATGCTAAGCTGCTGCTAACAAAGCAAACGGAATATTGGCATTTAAAAGGGGATCAACTCCAGAGATAAAATGGTAATTCTCCCGCTCTACAAGACTCTGGTCCGGCCGCACCTGGAGTATGCTGTCAAGTTCTGGGCACCAGTCCTCAGGAAGGATGTACTGGAAATGGAGCGAGTACAAAGAAGGGCAACAAAGCTAATAAAGGGTCTGGAGGATATTAGTTATGAGGAAAGGTTGTGAGCTCTGAACTTATTCTCTCTGGAAAAGAGACGCTTAAGAGGGGATATGATTTCAATATACAAATACCGTACTGGTGACCCCACAATAGGGAGAAAACTTTTTCGTGGAAGAGAGTTTAACAAGACTCGTGGCCACTTATTAAAATTAGAAGAAAAGGGGTTTAACCGTAAACTACGTAGAGGGTTCTTTACTGTAAGAGCGGCAAAGATGTGGAATTCCCTTCTACAGGCGGTGTTCTCAGCGGGGAGCACTGATTGTTTCAAGAAACTATTAGATAAGCACCTGAACGACCACAACATACAGGGATATACAATGTAATACTGACATATAATCACACACATAGGTTGGACTTGATGGACTTGTGTCTTTTTTCAACCTCACCTACTATGTAACTATGTAACTAAGATACAAAGCTTACAAAGCACGTCAGACAGAGTGGCTCCCCTCCCCCTGTGGCCATTCAACAAAGGAGACGGTTGCATGATAACTGGTGCTTGTTTCAGCTACAAGCACTTGCCAGAGACCGCCAGCTCCTTGCTAGCCACATTGTCGGATGGCTGCAGGAGAAGGGTGCGTACCCCTTCTCCAACCTCGTAGCTACAAAGCAAGTCAGACAGAGTGAGTCCCCCCCCCCCCCCCCATGATCATCCGACAACGTAGTTAGCAAGGAGACGGCTGCATGATAACCGGCACTTTTTTAAGCTCCAAGCACTTTCCTCTTGCCGCTTCTTGTCTTGGGCAAGTTCTTGAAGTTGAGAAAAGCTCCAGTTATCGACCAGCCATCTCCTTGCCAGCTGCATTGTTGGACAGCTTCGGGGGAAGGGAAGGTACCCTGTCCAACCTTGCAGCTAGAATTACAAAGCATGGTTGACAGGGTGTTCCCCCCCCCCCCCTCTGTGGCTTTCCAAAAACGTATTTACCAAAGAGATGGCTGGTTGATAACTGGCGCTTGTTTCTGCTACAAGCACTTGCCGGAGGCAGTCGGTGGCAAGAGGAATACATAGGGACAGAAGGCTGACACGCCCCCCTCCCTTCATTCCTCTTGCCCCGTCGTGTCTCAGGCAAGTGCTTGGAGTTGAGAAAAGCTCCAGTTATCGACCAGCTGTCTCCTTGCCAGCTACATTGTCGCGCAGCTCCGGGTGGGTGTCCTCTCTGACCTCGTAGCTACAAAGCACTTCGGAGAGGGTGACCCCCCCCCACTTCTCCGTCCGTGGCTGTCTGAAAACTTAGCTAGCAAGGAGAAAGCTGCATGATAACCTCCCCCTTCATTCCTCTTGCCGCCACCTGTCACAGGAAAGTGCTTGAAGTTGAGATAAGCTCCAGGTGACCCCCCTCCTCTCCATCCCCCCCGTGACCATCCAACCACGTAGCTAGCAAGGAGACGGCTGCATGATAACCAGAGCTTTTTTTAAGCTCCAAGCACTTGCCTGGGACAACGGATGGCAAGAAGAATACAGAGGGACAAAAGACAAGCTCCGGTTATCAACCAACCAGCCATCTCCTTGCCAGCTAACATGAAAATGAGTATAGCCTCAATTAAACCTTAGTAGAAACCAAATATCGGTGCCATCATCCCGGTTTATAGAATTAAGGGGATATAGGGGTGGAGGCGCGGAGATGGTTGCTGCCACTTGCCTGTTGTTCGCGCATGCACACCTAAAGTTGAAGATTGGGACTATCTCGGCACTTGTTAATGACTCACAGTTGAAAGAAACATAAAAAGTATAGATTTTAATAACTACAACACAAAATTACAAAGTATTATATACATGCAATATTAAAACCAAATGTATACGCCACACTGAACAAACTTACTGACAGGTAGAACCCGCAGAATTTCTGTAGAGGGGGGGTATACAGGATCTTCTCCTCAACCGGTTTCGTGGTCTTAACCGCTTCTTCAGGAGGGATAGGTCTATAAAACAATTGATAATCTTTAATTTTAAACAATATAGAAAGTATACAGCAAAAATGAGGTAATCACAAAACAACATGATACAAAAATAGTAACTAGATTGAAGACTGGCTCGCCCACTCAGGCAGGTTCAATGGGATAGCAGGACCCATTTGTGTTTGAACCTGCCTGAGTGGGTGAGCCAGTCTTCAATCTTGTTACTATTTTTGTATCATGTTGTTTTGTGATTACCTCATTTTTGCTGTATACTTTCTATATTGTTTAAAATTAAAGATTAAATTAAATTAAATTAAATTAGATTAAATTAAAGATTGTCAATTGCTTTATAGACCTATCCCTCCTGAAGAAGCGGTTCTGACCGCGAAACCGGTTGAGGAAAAGATCCTGTAAACCCCACTCTACAGAAATTTTGCGGGTTCTACCCGTCAGTAAGTTTGTTCAGTGTGGCGTATACATTTGGTTTTAATATTGCATGTATATAATACTTTGTAATTTTGTGTTGTAGTTATTAAAATCTATACTTTTTTATGTTTTTTTCAACTGTGAGTCATTAACAAGTGCCGAGGTAGTCCCAATCTTCAACTTTAGGTGTGCATGCGCGAACAACAGGCAAGTGGCAGCAACCGCCTCCGCAGCCTCCACCCCTATATCCCCTTAATCCTTGCCAGCTAAGTTGTCAGGCAGCTGCTGGGAAGGACGGGTGCCCTCGTAGCTACAAAACTTACAAAGAACATCAGACAGGGTGACTCCCCCCCCCCCTCCTCGTGGCTGTCCAAGAACGTAGCTAGCAAGGAGACAGCTGCATGATAACCTGCATGATGAGACAAGTGGTGGCAGGAAGAATACAGAGGGACAGCAGACAAGCTCCAGTTATCAACCAGCCATCTCCTTGCCAGCAGCTGTGGGGGGAATGGAGGACGCCCTGCCCAACTTCATAGACAGGCTTACAAAGCATGTAGGAACGTGGGACAAATTGCTACATACTGTACCTTGCAAAAGCATTCACCCCCCCTTGGCATTTTTCTTTATTTTGTTGCCTCACAACCTGGAATTAACATGGATTGTTTGAGGATTTGCATCATTTCATTTACAGAACATGCCCACAACTTGGAAGATTTTTTTTTTTTTTAATTGTGAAGCAAACAATATATTGGACAAAATAACGGAAAAAGTCAATGTGCATAACTATTCACCCCCCTAAAGTCAATACTTTGTAGAGCCACCTATCACAGCTCCAAGGCGCTTTGGATAAGTCTCTATGAACTTGCCACATCTTACCACTGGGATTTCTGCCCATTCCTCCTTGCAAAACTGCTCCAGCTCCTTCAAGTTGGATGGTTTGCGCTTGTGAACAGCAATATTTAAGTCTGACCACAGATTTTCTATTGGATTGAGGTCTGGGCTTTGACTAGGCCATTCCAACACATTTACATGTTTCCCCTTAAACCACTCAAGTGTTCCTTTAGCAGTGTGTTTGGGGTCATTGTCCTGCTGGAAGGTGAACCTCCATCATAGCCTCAAATCACACACAGAGTGCTACAGGTTTTGCTCAAGAATATCCTTGTATTTAGCACCATCCATCTTTCCCTCAACCCTGACCAGTTTCCCAGTCCCGACTGCTGAAAAACATCCCCACAGCATGATGCTGCCACCACCATGTTTCACAGTGGGGATGGTGTTCTTTGGGTGATGTGATGTGTTGGGATTGCTCCAGACATAGCGTTTTCTTTGATGGCCAAATTGTTCAGTTTTAGTCTCATCAGACCAGAGCACCTTCCTCCATACATTTTGGGAGTCTCCCACATGCCTTTTCGCAAACTCAAAACGTGCCATTTTGTTTTTTGCTGAAAGTAATATCTTTCTTCTGGCCTCTCTGCCATAAAGCCCAACTCTATGGAGCGTACGGCTTATTGTGGTCCTATGTACAGATACTCCAGTCTCTGCTGTGGAACTCTGCAGCTCCTCCAGGGTTACCTTAGGTCTCTGTGCTCCTCTCTGATTAATGCCCTCTTTGCCCGGTCCGTGAGTTTTGGTGTGCGGCCGCCTCTTGGCAGGTTGGCTGTTGTGCCATGTTCTTTCCATTTGGTTATGATAGATTTGATGGTGCTCCTAGGGATCATCAAAGATTTGGATATTTTTTTATATAACCTAACCCTGACTTGTACTTCTCAACAACATTGTCCCTTACTTGTTTGGAGAGTTCCTTGGTCTTCATGGCAGTGTTTGGTTAGTGGTGCCTCTTGCTTAGGTGTTGCCGCCTCTGGGGCCTTTCAGAAAGGTGTGTCTATGTAATGACGGATCATGTGACACTTAGATTGCACACAGGTGGACATCATTTCACTAATTATGTGACTTCTGAAGGTAATTGGTTGCACCAGAGCTTTTTATGGGCATCATAACAAAGGGGGTGAATACATACGCACATGCCAATTATCCGTTTTTTTATTTCTGAAAAATAGTTTTATGTATATATTTTTCTAATTTTACTTCACCAACTTAGACTATTGTGTTCTGATCCATCACATATAATTCAGATTAAAAAAACATTGAACTAAAATCTGTAATGTAAGGGGGGGGGGGGGTGAATACTTTTGCAAGGCACTGTATACTTTGTCCCCTGGGGGGACAGAACACACTGAACAAAGATGGACAGTCACTACCAGGAAAACCCCATAGTACATCCAAGGAAGAGACCGGACACACAGATGATACATAAAATACATACATTTTTTTTTTTAAGTCTGAGCCATGATATCCAGATAACAGGTAAATCGGATAACAGACTGAAACTTCTTTAATAACTGCTTCGGAAAGGACAAAGAAAAAAACAGTATCTATGTAAGTGAAATATATATTTATGTATTGTCATTGTACATATATATTACTTTATATATCTTCTATACATACAGTTTGTACAAGAGTGGTTTACCCCAGAAAGGTCTGTAGGTGGCAGGAGCGCACCTTTAGCCTAATACAGCAAATGCAGACAAGGGATGAACCATCTTCATCTGCAATATAAATTCTTATACATATCCGACGCATTTCTTCTTATTTCATTCGCTTTCACAGACATTCCATTTAAATATTCGGACACATTTTATATTCATCACCACAACGTATATTTTGTATTTTGTACCCGCAGCAGCTTGTAAAGGCTTGCAGAGCCCGCATGCCCTTCTCTTTACCAGCTGTCTAGGCTGCAATATGTTACTGTCAGAAGATCATGGTAGCATTTAGTACATTTTTAGTAAATACATATTAACAGGAGCCTAAGAAAGAATTATTGCTGTTAAAGTAGAACTATGACAAAAGAAAAAATGACATATATGGTGGCTCACTGCCTTTTTTTTTTTTTTTTTTCTTTTCGATCCTGATATTATGATTTCTTTTCTGTATCGTGAAAACTTTAAATAAAGAATAAAAATAAATAAATAATGCAGTCTTTCAATAGTAACAACACTGCAGTTTTTGTTTTCCTAAACCCCCCCCCCGTAATAGAGCTTTATTATCTGTTGATCCTGGCAGTTATCACTGGAGAAAAAGTCGGCATTCGGGATAACATCAGCTAGCGGTCTTCCTTTTTTAAAATAACATTTGTAAAACAGCCAACGCGTTTCGGCTGTCAGGCCTTAATCATGGCCACGATTAAGGCCCGACGGCCGAAACACGTTGGCTGTTTTATGGCTGTTATTCATGTTATTTCAATAACGGAAGGCCACTAGTTGATGTTATCCCGAGTGCTGACTTTTCCTCCAGTGATTCATGCTATACAGAGGCATCAGCAACCCCATAGTCTGAGCACTGGGTGGAGCTGAGAATTAAGAAGGTGGAAACACTAATACTCCTTTTTTTTTCCACTTCCTGTAACAACGTGACAACACTGTTCATTCTAAAGTGAAATGACTGAAGCATTGCCACCATGCGGACAGGGTGGTCTTAGAGGGATATGCAGTTTTAGATGCTTAACTCCAGCTAGGTAGCGATAAGGACATTTCTGGCAGGACCAATGGGTATTTTCGGTACTTGCTGTACAATGTATCTGTAGATGCATATGCAGTTTTAGAATAAAAATTAAAAATGACATATGATGCAGTTTGTCAATAGTAACAGCACAGCAGTTTTTGTTTTCCTAAGTCCCTCCCTGTAATATAGTTTTATTACCTGTTGATCCTAGCAGTTATTACTGGAGGAATTCGGGATAACATCAACTAGTGGCCTTCCTTTATTAAAATAACATCTGTAAAACAGCCAACGTGTTTCGGCTGTCAAACCTTAATCAAAGGCATGATTAAGGCCTGACGGCCGAAACTCGTTGTGTGTTTTACAGCTGTTATGCATGTTATTTCAATAAAGGAAGACTGCTTCTTGATGTTTTTCCGAGTGCTGACTTTTCCTCTAGTGATTCATGCTATACAGAGTCCCATGCAAGTCCCAGGAGGAGAAGCTGCCGGGAAGAGTGGTGGAAGACTGGAAAGCCCACACTGTAAGCAGTCTTATGGGGAGAGGCAGGGAGAAAGAACTGATGCTGGTGAAAGAGATGCTGGTGTTGCTGCAGGGAGCCTGAACCGCTACACATAAACTTCTGCTGTGTGAGGAATCGCTACGTGTGCACAGAGGCAGAGCTGGGACAAGGGGTGGGCAGAAGGGGAGGCTGCCCTGGGCGCAGCAGGTATTGTGGGGATGGGGGCACTGCAAATTCCTTTTACTATAAGGCTGACAGGAGTCATGACAGCAGCATCACTACTTCTGTCAGCCCAGCGCTGGAAGCAGCAAGAAGAAGAGGAGGGGAGGAGGTGCGGGCTATGCTCTCTCTCCCCCTCCTCCTCATAAGTTCGCACCAAATGAATGGGGAGGCTCAATTTGTCATCTCTGCCCTGAGCACTGGATGATCTTGTCCCAGCACTGCACAGAGGACTGTGCCCTGGAGCAGAGGGACTCACGAGGCTGTGGTTGGAGGACTGTGCACCATGGTCAGTAAAAGACAATTTCCTGTTTTCCTGCCCAGGTGGGACTCCATTGAAGTTGTGGCGTCCAAATGCAAGGCCCAGCGTGTTGCGAGAGGGAAGATCTGCACAGAGAACATCTGTTGCTTTGTCCAGGCCACTGCTACTGCATTCAGGACTATTGCCATCCCCCTCAGAGATTGCAAGAGCTACCCTGCTTGTGTTTCCAGTGTTATTATTTTGTTTTATTATTTAAAAGTTTCAGGTACTCACATTTACAATAACAGTACAATTCAAAACACCATGAGCAGCGAGCTCGCCGACGTCACTTCCGGTGCCTGTGTCCCCCCAACGCGTATCGTCGCGTGACTTCATCAGGGGGTCGATGAAGTCATGTGACTGTGACGATATGCGTGAGTACCTGAAACTTTTAAATAATAAAATGTTTTTTAAAATTGTACTACACCATCTGAAATCCTCCCATTCTTCTTCCCCATATACCTTATATACACACTAACTGAGGGAGTGATACCATTACCGCGATTGGCCGTAAAGAAGCAGGTATATACTATTATACTGGAAGTGCCAGATCAAGAGCACAATTGCCATCAAGATACACAGTGGGAATACCTGTGATCTCCAAAGCTATATATATATATATATATATATATATATATATATATACCGTATATATATATATATATATATATATGCTGTTACCTTACAGCCGTAAGGTAAGAGGCCACCTAACAGTATAGTGTGCCACACCGAAGAGGAGAGGTCACTTTGAGAAAAAGACACTTTCTATATCACTTTTCAGAGGGGCTCCGACGCTTGGGCTCACCAAGACTTTTAATTATATTTTCTTATGCAATTTGCACATGTGCACACTGTTATTTCTTTGCATTTAGCATTTTATTGTCATTTTCCTTTTTGATGAATTTTGTAGCACGTAGTCACTTTTATATCTAATTATGTATGGATTTTAGTTCACAGTAATAGTATAATATTATTTATATTAATTTTTTTAATTGGCGATTATACATAACAGCGGGGCACTATTTACTGTTTATTTATTTGATGGGTATAGTCATCTTTACATTACAATGTTTATGCTGTTCTTGACCACTCAGGCACTGGGGATCATTCTCCTTTGGTAAGATCCCACGAGTGAAACTGTGGTGCTGTGAAATCACAGAGGATTATATCTAGGGATAATACGTATAAAACTTTTAATAGCACTCTTTGGGACTTTTTTGGACTGAATTTTACACTTTATTGGCAACTAGGAGTGAAGTATACATATTTATGAGTGTTTTTTTTATTTTATTTTAGTTTTTTGCTTTTTGAAGAATTTTGAGTTTCACTGTGTGGCACATTGATTTTTATTCACTATGAATGTGTTTTTTTAAGGCAGCCGATCTCAACCTTTACACCTCCAAGGAACCCTTCAAAACATTTTTTTTAGGTCAAGGGGAACCCCTGCTATACCAATTTATATGGGGCAGTGGGAAGAATGCCCCTTACGTAGGTAGTCATTGAGAGGAATTTCCCCTTACAGTGGTGGTCAATGAGAAGACTGTGCCCCTTAATTTGGTGGCCAGTGGAAAGAATGCCCCTTAGGCAGCCAGTGAGAGGAATGTCCCCTTATGGTGGTCAATGAGAAGACTGTCCCCCTTACTTTGGTGGCCAGTGGGAAGAATGCTTCTTATAATGGTAGTCAGAATGCCACCCTTCAGATAGCTAAAAAGGTCATTGGCGTCTTGCCATTTGCTCCTTCAAGTGGCATTGAGCTCTAAACTATGTAGGAACAATCAAATGGGAGGTGAATCAACCACAGCTTAAGGAGCTCCTAGAAACCTCTGGAGGAACTCTAGGGTTCCATAAAACCCTTGTTGAGAATAACTAATATAGGGAATTAGTGACTATCATTGATGATAGTGTTAAAGAAGGTCCTACAAAGACCGCAGTGTTGAGATGGAGAGAGGGTTGGAGACAAGGACCATCTGAGAGTTTTGGGTGAAGAGTTTTGGGTAAAGGCCCTAAACACAATTTGATCTTTTGGATATAGACAATGCTCTGGCACTCGAAAGTCTAAACCTTCTAATCCAAAGACAGACAGAAACTCCACATTTCGATCCCAACATCCATGACATGATGAAGATGTTGCAAAAAAAATTTTTTTTTTTTTAAAGCACATACAACAATTGTGACCAAAATTGCAAAATGAAATCAATAAATTAAAACCCAAATTCTACCTTTAAAACCTAATCACTAGATCCAAATCTTTACCTTACCTTAACAATAAACAGAGTTAATGTGGTTCTGCTAGAGGAACTTGTCTTCCCAAGATATGCTGTACACGCCCCCTGCTGAATCAGAACTAGAGTTCTCTAATCAGAAGGGAGCTTGAGATTCGTTGATTAAAGAGCTATAGGTCTGACTCAGCAGGTGGGCGTGTTGGACCTCTGCAGAAAGATCACTGCTTCCACACAGAACAAAGGTCCTCCTTCTCTCACTTGTCTTATCAAAATATGCTGTACAAACTGCCCCTGTTGAATCATAACTAGAGTTCTTCAATGAGAAGGGAGCTTGAGATTTGTTGATCGAAGAGCTATAGGTCTGACTTAGCAGGGGTAGAGTGTTGGACCTCTGCAGGGAAGACCACTGCTTCCACGTATAGAACAAGGGTCCTTCCTCTGTCACTTGTCTTCCCAAGATATGCTGTACATGCCCCCTGCTGAATCAGAACTAGAGTTCTCCAATCCAAAGGGAACTTGAGATTTGTTGATTGAAGAGCTATAGGTCTGACTCTGCAGGAGGGCGTGTTGGACCTCTGCAGAAAGACCACTGCTTATACACATACAGTGCATCCGAAAAGTATTCACAGCGCTTCACTTTTTCCACATTGTATTATGTTACAGACTTATTCCATAATGGATTAAATTAATTATTTTCCTCAAAATTCTACAAACAATACGCTATAATGACAATGTGAAAGAAGTTTGTTTGAAATCTTTGCATATTTATTAAAAATAAAAAACAAAAACAAAAATAATGCCATGTACATAAGTATTCATAGCCTTTGCCATGACACTCAAAATTTAGCTCAGATGCATCCTGTTTCCACTGATCATCCTTGAGATGTTTCTACAACTTGATTGGAGTCCACCTGTGGTAAATTCAGTTGATTGGACATGATTTGGAAAGGCACACACCTGTCTATATAAAAGGTCCCACAGTTAACAGTCCATGTCAGAGCACGAACCAAGCCATGAAGTCCAAGGAATTGTCTGTAGACCTCCGAGACAGGATTGTATGGAGGCGCAGATCTGGGGAAGGGTACAGAAACATTTCTGTAGCATTGAAGGCACCAATGAGCACAGTGGCCTCCATTATCCATAAATGAAAGAAGTTTGGAACCATCAGTACTCTTCCTAGAGCAGGCTGAGCGATCGGGGGAGAAGGGCCTTAGTCAGGGAGGTGACCAAGAATCCGATGGTCACTCTGACAGAGCTCCAGCGTTTCTCTGTGGAGTGAGGAAAACCTTCCAGAAGAACAACCATCTCTGCAGCACTCCACCAATCAGGCCTGTATGGTAGAGTGGCCAGACGGAAGCCACTCCTCAGTAAAAGGCACACAACAGCCCGCCTAGAGTTTGCCAAAAGGCACCTGAAGGACTCTCAGACCATGGGAAACAAAATTCTCTGGTCTGATGAAACAAAGATTGAACTTTTTGGCTTGAACAGCAAGCTTCATGTCTAAAGGAAACCAGGCACCGCTCATAACCTGGCCAATACCATTCTTACAGTGAAGCATGGTGGTGGCAGCATCATGCTGTGGGGATGTTTCTCAGCAGCAGGAACAGGGAGACTAGTTAGGATGAAGGGAAAGATGAATGCGGCAACGTACAGAGACATCCTTAATAAAAACTTGCTCCAGAGCGCTCTGGACCTCAGACTGGGGAGAAGGTTCATCTTCCAACAGAACAATGACCCTAAGCACACAGCCAAGATAACAAAGGACTGGCTACGGGACAACTCTGTGAATGTCCTTGAGTGGCCCAGCCAGAGCCCAGACTTGAACCCGATTGAACATCTCTGGAGAGATCTGAAAATGGCTGTGCACCGACGCTCCCCATCCATCCTGATGGTGCTTGAGAGGTCCTGCAAAGAAGAATGGGAGAAACTGCCCAAAAAATAGGTGTGGAAAGCTTGTAGCATTATACTCAAAAAGACCTGAGGCTGTAATTGGTGCCAAAGGTGCTTCACCAAAGTATCGAGCAAAGGCTGTGAATACTTAAGTACATGGGATTTTTTCGTTTTTTATTTTTAATAAATTTGCAATGATTTCAAACAAACTTTTTTGACGTTGTCATTATGGGGTATTGTTTGTAGAATTGTGAGGAAAATAATGAGTTTAATCCATTTTGGAATAAGGCTGTAACATAACAAAATGTGGAAAAAGTGAAGCTCCGTGAATATTTTCCAGATGCACTGTAGAACAAGGGTCCTGCTATGGCAGAGCAAAGGCTTTTGTACTCAGGCTGTGGCTCTTTCTAAAGAAAACCAACAGTAAGATTTTTTATATCTTTTGTTTTCATTAAACTGGTATTTAGGTGATTTCAACTATCAGGCTTTAAAGCAAACCCAAACCCGGTTTGCTATAACGGGACAGTGAACAATGCACATCCTTTGCAATCAGCTTGAGCTCACCTTTAGTAAACAGGGGTGTGTATTGGTGTGCTCATGTACAGTATGTGAATACATGTATGGATGTGCACTCATATGTGTGCCTGTGTGTTATACCAAATCTAAAGAATACATTAATCACAGTGTAAATAGCATACCACAAAATATGTGGTATGGTCTGCGGGATGAAAAAAAATGAAAAGGCCAAATATTTAATACAATATATAATTGAAATATCACTAGGAAACTAGGCACTTTGACATGTAGCGTTTCAAAGCCATCACTGTGTAACATAATACACGACACGCCATTTTGTTTTGCTGATGTTGATTACGTAACAGTTTTTCACTGGCAGATCGAAGGTCAAGACTGTACGATAGGGCCCCTTGGAATATTTAACTTATATCAATAGTGAAAGCCCATCAGCAAAGATTTCTAGATGTGTCCCTAGTAGAAGTTATTCACATCCAGCTGGACTTGTTCTGTAATGTTGAAGGTTTTTCAATGTTCATCCAAGTGGCTTCCTCCAATAGGTGTCATGAACATAACTCATGTTTATAAATGTTGGGGACACTCGTGTGCCTTGACACATTCTATGCTGATTGGCTTAAAGGTGTGTGGGTTTATTTATTTTTTACAGGTATTTATATAGGACCAACATTTTCCCAGCTCTTTACAAGGAGCTCGAGGAGCTTACAATCTAAGCTCCCCATCTCACATACAAGGGCCAATTTAGACAGGAGCCAATGAACCTAATAGCATGTTTGGAATGTGGAAGGAAACCAGAGTAAACCCATGCAAACGCAGGGAGAACTAGCAATGGTTGGGATTTGAACTAAAGACCCTAGAGCTGCAGGGCAGTGCCAATACCCATATGGCTATAAATGCTGGAGTATGTTCCTGACACTCATCAGCCTTGACATATTCCATAGTGATTGGACTTGACTGAGATACTAGACCGCTACTCCCAGAGCATGCTGGGGTATGTTCCTGACCTTCATCTGCCTTGACATATTCCATGGGGATTGGACTTGATTGAGTTACCAGTGTGGCTAAAAATGCTGGGGTATAATCCTGACGCTCATCTGTCTTGACATATTCCATAGTCATTGGACTTGGTTGAGTTACCAGGCTAATCCTCCATGAACATGCTGGGGTATGTTCCCGACACTCATCAGCCTTGATATATTCCATTATGATTGAATTGACTGAGTTACCCTTGTGACGATATATGCTGGGATATGTTCCTCACCCTCATCAGCCTTGATATATTCCATGATGATTGGACTTGCCTGAGTTACCCATGTAGCTATAAATGTTGGGGTATGCTCCTGATCCTCATCTGCCTTGACATATTCCATAATGATTGGACTTGACTGAGTTATCAATGTAGCTATAAATGCCGGGGTACACGTTCATAACACTCATCAAACCTTGACATATTTTATAATCATTGGACTTGGTTGAGCTACCAGGTTGCTCTCCAGGAACATGCTTGGGTATGTTCCTAACTTTCATCTGCCTTGACATATTTCATGAGGATTGGACTTGACTGAGTTACCCATTTGGCTATAAATGCTGGGGTATGTTCCTGACACTCATTAGAGCTAAAAGGTATATGTCAGGGCAGAATAAAATAACATATTCAACACATTTCTGCAAAACATGCACATTTTCCAATAGGTAATCCTATGCAAATACAGAAAATACCTGTTGTTAAAGCTGTTTTTGCATGGATAGGGGAATCAATAGACTTCTCTCAATCTTTCAATCAGCCCATGGGGGGTAAACAAGAGAAATCTTACAGTGTATGGCCAGCTTTACCCAGCTAAACAATACTGCTGCCTTGACACCCAAGTGCCTGCCCACACACTGTTTATTGGAAAAGGGCTCTTGGGAAATGCAATGTGCCTACATCCATAGAAACTGACCTCCCAACAGTTGTCCCTTCAAAAAAAAAATTACAAGCCTGGTGATGATGTCAGAGGGAGAAATAAAAGCTGTATTCTTGCTATAGGAAAAAGGTAAAATAAAAAAAAATATTTCTGGGACATTCTTGGGTAGGATAAGGTAAAAAAAACAGTTGGTATTCCAAAAGGCAGAGGCTGAGGTGTGTAAAAGGATTGTGGTCGGTCTAAGGATGGACCAAAGTCGTGTTGTATGACGAATAACATAAATCTCTATTTTATGATTTCAGTCTATCCATTGACACACCACAATCCTATTACATACCTTAATTAGCGCCTCTTCCATTTGGAACACCAAAAGGTTTTTTGGCTTTACCCTACCCAAGAAGCATATCTCTCGCCTGAGAGTCCCCTAGAGGATTCAAGATCGGGAACCCCGAGGCTTTGAGAGTGACCAATTTAAGAGGGGCTATCCCCAACCTCAATTACGGAGGTTTAAGTGCCTTACGATATGGTGTTCCAAACAGCAGAGGTGCCCGTTGAGATTGTAATAGGATTGCGCTGGGTCTAAGGATTGATCAGTCATGTTGTATGATGTATAACATAAAACTCTATTTCATGACTCTGGTCTATACTTAGACACACCACAATCCTATTACACACCTTAATGGGCGCCTCTTCAGTTTGGAACACTGAAAGGTTTTTTGACCTCCTCTTACCCAAGAAGCATATCTCCCATCTAGGAGCCCCCAGAGGATTCAGGATTCAGACCCCTGAGGCTTTGAGAGTGACCGATTTGAGAAAGGTTATCCCTGCCTTTAATTATGGAGGTTTATGTGCCTTACGCTATGGGGTGACCACAACCACTCCAGAAGTTACTCTGATTTTCTTCTTCTACCTATTACCTGTTTATCTTTTTTTGACTATTATAAAGATATGCACTACACTATAAGGGCTCCTCTTTTTTTTCCAGTGGGAGATCTTAACCATCCTATGGGTCTTCATTCTGCTTCCTCAGCTTGACTTTCCTGACCTCTGAGGACCGCCACCACCCATATTCCAATCCTAGTGCATGATCCTGAAGGGGAGAGAGAGGATTAGTTGAAACTTTGGGTCTTCATTCTGCATTCTCAGCCTGACCTTCTGGTCCTCTAAGGACCACCACCACTCGTATCCTAATCCTGGGGCATGATCTTCAAGGGGAGAGGGAGGTTTAAGAGTAACTTTGGGTAACGGCTTGAATAAGAAATTACTTGGATGAGTAGTAAAACATCTTTAACATTACAGATCAAGTCCAGTTGAATGTGACCAAGTACTGCTAGACAGACCATGACCTGGAGAAACTTGAACCTTCACAGGCAAGTGTAGTAGTCAATTAGTTTGTCCTGATCTGAAGGCATTTCATTACCAATTGTTGACAGACTTAACTCCATAGAAAACTCCACAGAAAGCCACTCTAAGTAGAAAATAATATACCAACAGGTTTATTACCCTGATCTAGTCTATGATTTTTTTTTCTCAGTTGTGAGATACCTTCAGCTTACCATACGAGATAGTGAGAAGAATGTTGTGGGTACAAATTGATCCAATTGAAATTTACTCTGCACACCATTTATTATAAATAATTTCTGGTATTAGGATATAATAGGATTTAAATTCGGATCAGCTAAGCTACAATTATATTGAATAAATACACAAGTAGTATATTTTTGCCTTTCTCGCAGATTCTTTGGTCTATGCAGACATCCAGTACAATATAGAATGTTGTTCCTCCAATCACCTTCTCCTCCTATTGTTTTTTTTTTTTTTTTTTTGTAGCATTGTTTCAGTAATATAAATCTATAGCTTTCTGAAGGTGAAAGGCAAGACGAAAGCATGTCACAGTGGGACTGGTAGCTATGTACAGAGGCAATTAATAGTATTATTCGATTTTATACATGTGAAGGCATTGATGACTATCATAGAAACGTATTCACCAGAGGAACTTAGTGAGTTAACAGTTCTGCTCCACAATCTATCATTATTTAATACACCACCTTGATATTCTGCTCCTAAAAACATTTTTATTTTTTCCCATTCGCACGTTAAGGCTGACAGGCTAATATTAAGAGAGTTATGGGAATAATAACTTCCCTAACAAAAAATTGATCTGAACAAATTTAAAGTGTCTAGGCAAAATTAAAAAAAAAATAAAATCATATTTAGAACATTTTGTCCACCATGTGCACATTTCCCATGTTTAGTCTTTAAAATTACTGCAAGTACCTAAAATACCGTTGATCTTGCAAGAAGTTCAGTGAGCTTCTAGCCTTTTGTAGTGAGCTGACAATGCTGCCCTCAAATCCAAAGCTGTGTTGTCAGCCCTAAACTAAGGAATAAAATGTGACTACATAAAAGGAGCTGCAAACCAAAAGATAAAAGAGTCTAATTTCATTTATTGGTATTGTGCTAGAAGACATTCAATATTTTTCGGGGGGTCAAAGGCGCTCCCTCTTCATCAGGGCTACAAGAACACATAGTACACTGTAAAAATGATACTATGTTTTGTTGTAGCCCTGATGAAGAGGGAGTTCCTTTGACCCTCTGGATTGCGTGAAACGCGTTAACTGCTGTTCCCTGTTTGGAGTGTGTTGTTGTTTTGACATATTATACTATCAATAAAAGTACAAGATTTCCTTCTTCCATTAGAGTGCCGTACATCCTCTTTTTCTTCTTCTTGTACCTTCTTCTCCTTTTCTTGTTCTTCTTTGTATCACTGACGGCTGCGGACCGCACCCACACCCTAGGATACGCCTGAGCACTGGTCGACCAACCAGTGGTCCGTAATGATCCACAAGAAAATTTGGTGGTCCTCAGGGGTATCAACATTGTGGCGGATGTATACTGCCCAATGTTGTCTCCAGTGTTCTCAGTGCGCTCTGACAGTCCATGCTGTCTGCGCACATTGATACCCGATGCCTCCTCTGTACATTTGGCTCCCATGAACTCAGAGGGAGGCACCAGGAGTAGTGCAGAGAGCAGGAGATGAAGAAGGAGGGGACTTCCAATGGCAGCGCTGATCACAGACTGTGGGAGGGAGCATGGAGCTCAAACACTTGGCTGGATAAGGAGGTGGGAGCCAATGATGAGTCAGGGTAAGGCAGCAGTGTAATGCAGTGTGGGGGGGGGGGCAGAGAGCCGGAGCATTGTGTGTAAAAGGCAGCAGTGTGATCCAGGGGGGGAGGGGGACAGAAAACTGGAGCATTGTGTGTATAAGGCAGCAGTGTGATTCATGGTAGGGGGGCAGAGAGCCGGAGAATTGTGTGTTTAAGGCGTGTACAATTCATGTTAGTGGTCCTTGGGATTCAAAAATTGTAAGTTTAGTGAGGTCCGAAAGGTTGGCGACCACTGCACCGGAGGAACAGAAATTCTGTGGGCCAAATGCGTTGGCTGTCTTTTAGCACAATACCAAAAAATTAAATTGGACTCTTTAGCGTCTGGAGCTCCTTCCATGTGTGAACATTTTTTTCTGGTAACTTGCTGGTGTCCACTGGAGAGTAGCCTTGTCTATCGTGAGCAGCCTAACCTCAGTGAGCTCTTTAAATGTTTTTGCCCTCTCAATACTTTGTATAAACTTATATAAACTTATATCCAAGTCCCAACACCTCTTGGATGTCTTTCTTTTTTTCATTGGAGTAAAAACTACGGAATGCCTCCTTTCATGCATGACGAGAGAAGGACGTGCTCTGTGGTTGAGCAGAAGAGAACTGAGGAGGGAGTGACAACACTTGTTGGGATTTCAGTGCGGCAGTGAGGGTGTTGTCAGCTCAAAACAGGAACTAGGAACCCATTGGACTTCCTGCAAATCAATCAGTATTTTTCTGCACTTGTAGCATTTTTAAAGGGATAAAACATGGGGAAATGTGTACGTATTGGAGATATGCACAATATATGTTTTGTTTTTTTTTTACTTTGCCCAGACATGCACTTTAACCGTGCTTTCACTTACTGTTTGCTCATCAAAGATTTGATCGAACGAGAAAAAGTACTAACTGCCGTGGCTACAGTGGCAGACTGCTTGGCTAACTGTCCTACCACAGTATTACACTGTGCAACTGTCCGTGTACTAGATTCTTCTGCTGCCCGGAGCAAGAAAGTATAATTTCGCACCACTTCTTCTACTTTCGCCAAGAGCTCCTGGCGCTGGCTTTCGGAACGGATCAAAAACACCAGTTTTACAAAAGTCTCAATCAGACTGCAGAGGACCTGAAAGCTGCAAGTCACTGCGGTGAGCATGTGCTCTGGGTTTTTATCTACGCCCGCCATTCTTCGACAGGAAGCCCGGAACTCCTTAAATCGCATGGTCAGCTCTTGTTTGCGTTGGCTGAGATGCATGGAGTCTAGCTTGGGCTCTCCAGCCTCAGTGCTGACGACGCATTGGCGCAGCACGGTAAGGAGTTCGCTGGTATCACGTTGCACGGACATGAAGCCATCGGGAAGGGAATAGGAACGTCCATGCAGAGCATTCACCTTGGCCAGACTGCCCTCAAAGGTAGCTGTGCGAAGATCGATCTCTTGTGTCTGATTATCTTCGTGGGCACTGCACACACTGGCGTCTAGTACTTGAAGGGTCTGGCTTAACAGTGGGGTGGTCTCTGAATTTAAGCTTATTCCTGGAAGAATCTGCATGGGAATGGAGTATGATAATTCATCCCTGTCACTGCTCTCATCAGCCGAGGAGCACCGTCGACAGTTGAAGCAGTGGCGGATGGAGCAACATTTCTCCCCTGGAATTATGTTTTCCTCTGCAGGCAATTTTGATTGGACTGCAAACACTTCTTCCTCTACCGGTAGAGACACCAAAGGCTTTCTCTCCTCTCGGTTCCCCATCAAATCTGTCGTTTTGCTTTTAAACATGGGAGGCTCCACCTCTTTCTTTTGCGGTTTAGCACTGGGCGGGTTACATGGCACTTCTTTTTTTTTAACTTCACTGGAGCTAAGCTTTTGAGGCAGATTTGAAGAATCTCGCGTTTCACTGGTCGAAAGACATGAAGTTACCTTCTCAGATCCCCGTGACTCCAGACTGGAGGAACGCACGAGTCGTGGGTGACCTGTGCCCCGTGCTCTTGGCCTGTTCCTTGGTTCGGGCTCTACAGAACTGCTGGGTGGGACATGGATACCTCTTGTGATACGCTTACAATCACAGCTACGTCGTTGCTCACGAGACATTCCTGGCACTTTTTGAAGAGGACTGCTACGCACCTGACATGAGCAAGGTCTAGGCACCAGGGGGTAAAGGATTTCTTGACGTGGCCCGCCTATTTTGCCCTGTGGTCTAAGCAGTTCTTCAAGGAACTCCATCTCATACTGCTTAACTTTGCGCAGCTGGGCTTGCCGTTCATCGGTTTCACGTCTCATTCTCGTGGGAAATGTGGCAGAAAAAAGTTTTCGTAACTTTAAAGGTCCTCGGTTCCTAGGTTTAGCACATTCGTCCAGCTCAACTGGAGCAGGCACTTTTTCAGGAATAGTTGGGGCTACTGTTTTATCCGTTTCAGATTTGACCTTGACTTTCGCATTGTCAGTATTAAACATGAAGATGTTTGGAATGGATGGAACGTGTTCCTTTTTCTCATCTTTCTCAACATCTTCCTGCTTTCTTTTACTAACATTTTTCAAAGCTACATCATCAACATGAGTTTTTGTTATTTCTTTTTTATCTGGCCTCTTGTGGCTTAAGTGTTTTTCTTCAAGGCTCATGGCCGAGCAAGCTTTAGCATGCAGTCTCTCGTCATCTGTTGGGGACAAATTAAGAACTTCATGGTTCCCATTTACAGGTTTATCTAAGTTGACTGCAGAGGGCTCTCCTGGTGATAGTCTACACCCACATGGGCTATCTAAGGATTTTTTTTCTTTCTCGCTATCTCTATCATTTAACATGGCTGATAAAGTGCTCTGCACAATTGGATTTGCCGATAAAAAACCTGCCTCTGAAGAGTCTTCTGTTGAATCTGTGGCCGTGTTGGAACTCTTTTTTGGCAGATTCTGGGAAATCTTTGAAGGTTCTGTGGGAGTGGATGAACTCGTACCTTCTGTAGGTTTTTCAGGGGATGCAAGTATGGACACACCATTATTTAAGTTGAATTTTGGGCTTGAAGGGACAGACGCTTGCTGTAGGCTGATACCGGTCAAACTTTGTTGTAACAGAGCAGGTTTTAGTAAGGGGCTAGTTTCTCTGCCCAAAGAGTAAGGAGAAGCAAGGACAGCCTGAGCAGCGCAAGTCTGTATTCTAAATGGAAGGTCCTTCCGGGAAAGAAGACTTTCCTTGTTGAGGTGGTGGGCCAGGAAGTAGGCAGTGTTGTGATGTTGCTTTAAGGCAGTAACCATTTCTGATACATCAGTTAGCTCTGAAGAGTTAGTTTCATGGCCGGAATCCATGGAGGATTCTGGAGTGATAGCAGCAAGGACAATGAGGCCTGCAAAACAGAAATATATTTACCCTAGTTATGTAAAACAGACTGGCACAATAGGATAGAGTAGGGAACAGTTAAACCCTCTGCAAAGACTAAGATTTGAGGGGCAAATCCTCCAACAGGGTCATCCGTTTCTGACCTCCATGTGACCAAAATGTCAATAGATTAGGTGCAAAAAAAGTCATCTGACATATAATTGACCTGTGTAGAGAAACTGCTAACATCTGTATAAAAACAATATTCTGAAAGCTCCTAAAAAATTTTAATCAGCCTTTCTCAAGCTTCTTGTCCCAGAGGAACCGTTGAAATAATTGTTAGGTCTTGGAGTACCCTTGCTAATGTCAATTCATTGGGGGGCAGGTAAAAAATGCTCCTTACATTGGTGGCCAGTGGGAAGAACGTCCTTTACATTGTTGACAAGTGGGAAGAATGTCCCTTACATCGGTGCCAGTGAGAGGAATGCCCCTTACATTAGTAATCAGTGGGAAGAATGCCGCTAACATTGGTGGCCAGTGGGAATAATGTCCCTTACATTGGTGACCATTGGGAGGAATGCCCCTTACATTGGTGGCCAGTGGAAAGAATGCCCCTTACATTGGTGGGCAGTGGGAAGAATGTCCCTTACATTGGTGGCCATTGGGAAGAATGTGCCTTATATTGGTGGCCAGTTAGGAAGAATATCCCTTACATTGGTGGCCAGTGCGAAAAATGTCCCTTGCATTGGTGGTCAGTGGGAAGAATGTCTCTTACATTGTTGACAAGTGGGAAGAATGTCCCTTACATTGCGGTCAAGTGGGAAGAATGTCCCTTACATTGGTGGCCAGTAGGAAGAATGCCCTTACATTGGTGGCCAGTGGGAAGAATGTCCCTTACATTGGTGGCCAGTGGGAAGAATGTCCCTTACACTGGTGGCCAGTGGAAAGAATGTCCCTTAAATTGGTGGCCAGTTAGGAAGAATGCCCCTTACATTGGTGGCCAGTGGGAAGAATGCCCCTTGCATTGGTGGTCAGTGGGAAGAATGTCCCTTACATTGTTGGTCAGTGGGAAGAATGTCCCCCATATGGAGGTTGGTGGTGAGAATGCCAAAATTATAGATAGCTAAACAGAGCATTGGTGCAATGCAACTGGCTCTGCCAAGTGGCAATGAATCTATAACTAGGCAGACACCAACAAATGGGAGGACAATTTTCCACAGCTCAAGGAACCCTTAGCAACCTCTGAAGCAGTTTTTCTCACTTGTGGTGCCATGGCAAAATAAAAATTATTATTATTATTTTTTATTATTATAAAATTATGAGTTGTCATTGAAACAAAAATAGATGGGAAATCTTCCATTGGGGACATTTCATACGACAGATGTCTAAGAGGGCATTTCTCTTATTTTTCGTTACTTCCTGTTGTTTCTACAGGATAGGAAGTCGAGGTAATTTGCCCAAATGACAGACAGTTGGCAATAAAACCTGTCATGGGTTGTAATCATTCCCTACTGTATCAAAAACAAAAAACACTTTTGGCATTAGAGATACTTTAACACATTTCAACCTACCTGCTGTGGACTGAGGTGCAGCACTAGGATAATCCTCAGAAGCAGCAAGAGCCTCCAGAGCTTGAAGGGTGGACACTAGAGCATCATCCAGCTCCCTTGCATGGTCTCTGACTGTCCTTGTCTGGACGCTGTCGATTAAAGTGACTGGTAACTCTTCATAGCCAAACACAGGGTTCACATTTGCTTTTTTATGTTCCCTGCCCTTTTCATGGCCCTTTTCAATGGTCCGCTTTGGGTCCTCCTCATCAGAACTGTTGTCTCCAAATCCCGGTGGTGGGGGTGCAGCAGAAGGCAAAAAGGTTGCAGTCTCACCTACGTCCCGATCAACTGCCAAGCCCTCTCCTTTACGTCTACCTTCTTGTTCCTCCTTATGTTTCTTGTTTTCTGGAGGTGGTAAGGATATGAGGTCTACTGAATTGTCTCTACAGGTGGATGACCCACATGAATTCACACACTTCACATCCATCCCACCTCCCCCAGACCGATTCTTCAGTTTGGCTTTGCAGGAGTCACAGTAGAATTGGGTGCCCTCCACTTTCACCTGGCTGTCCATAGTGAAGGAACGGGACCTGCAGACTTCGGGCGGATCCGGTTCACCCTGCGATCCAGGTTGGCAGGATGCCCCCTTGGGTGTGGGATCAGATTTTGTTCTTGGTCTGGCCTCCTCTGCAACAACATTCTGGTTGACATCTCTCCCCTTCTTGTCCCGTAGATGGAGGTAGCACAGACTGATAGACTCCGGGTTCTCTGGTGGGGTGTGGGGTTCAGGAGCTGAGCCCTTTCCGGCGAAGTCTGTAGATAGGTTGGAGGAGGTTGTTGCCTTAGCAGAAGCTGACATGCGTGACACTGTGGGCAGACTGATGTGATCTACAAGGAAGACGTAAATTTGTAAAATTATTGCCACTTTAATAATTTTTCTACAATACGAATTACTATTTGAAAAGTCAACGTAGAAGAAAATATTTTTATAGCAAAAGTTTGCAAGTTGTCCCTTTTGATGATATTCTTGAATAGCAGGGCCTTATTATATATACATATACAAATGCATAATATGCATATATATATATATATATATATATATATATATATATATATATATATATATATATATATATTAAATACAAGTACAGTATATAAAAAAATTACATATACTTACCTATGCTGAGGGCACTCAGATGGAGTCACATGATTGAGTCCCAGTGTCAGCTGTCGTGCAGAGGAGAGATTGCTGACAAATCAGCTGTAGAGCCTGACGTGATGACGTCACCCATAGGCTTACTATGGGGCATCCGTTGTCAGCTGTCCCTCCTCTACACTGCAGCCAGGTGCTGGGAGCCGATATAGGTAAGTATACAGATGTTTCCTTTCAAAAGGTAGATAGAATAGGTATAAATGGAGGTGGGAGCAGATTTAAGTATAGTTAGTGTTTGACTGAACTTCCAGTTTAAATGTACTTTCCCCATTAATTCCAATGGATTTAGCCAAAATGGTAAAAATCTTCCAACATTTACCAGTTTTTATGCAATTTTTGAATGAAAAATCTCAAATTCGCTCCACCTAAATTGCAACACACCTGTTTGGTGAATGTCATGTGTGATATTGGGGGGGGGGTTAAGCTCTAGTGATAGATGCATTTTAGTGCAGTGAGTCCACGTCAGACAGACGTTATAGGTGAGGGCCCGGTAGCCCGCATTTATTAAAGAGAAAAAAACAAACCAAAAGTCCATCCAGGAATCCCACGCAGGGGTTTAAACTTCATTCAGACATAAATGAAAACATACCGAGCCTCCTTGTCAGCAGTACCTCTGCTTGCTCCCAACCGAGTTCAATTCCTTCCAGCCCCCTCTCCGTCACACATGTTTACTACTTAGTAAATATGCTCCTATGACATAATGACTGGATAATATACCATAACAGGGGCGGACTGACCATTCGGTCACTCGGTCGCCGACCGAGGGCCCGACGTCAGGAGGGGCCCCATGAGCTGCTCAGTCAGCAGCGGAAAAAAGCCGCCCGCCGCACCGCACGAAAACCCCGTCCTCCCGGTCACCGTGGCCAGCCCGCTGCCAGAGCAGACCTCGGCTTAGGATGAGAGAGGCTCTGTCAGCAGGGAGGGGCAGGGCAGAGAGCTCCACTGACGCTCTGACCCTGCCCTGCCCCGCCCCTCCTCATGTAGTCTGAGTCTGTATAGAGCGTCTCTCCTGCACTTCTGAGAGCTCCGCTCTGGACCACAAAAATCCCCGCCCCTACCGACGAAAGCCCAGCCCCCTACTGACGAAAGCCCCGCCCCCTACCGACGAAAGCCCCACCCCCGGACCTCTGAGAGCGGGAGGTGAGCCCGACTGGTCAGGTAGGTCCTTCTGCCTACCGTAGATACCCGGCCTGTAGACCCCTTTTTTTTTTGCTAAAGCATCCCTGGAAATGTTGTTTATCCCCCTGTATAGCTGTGCATTGCTGAAAGTTTGAATTTTAAAACTGGCTACCTGGTCATCTCCTGTAGTCGCATCCTCAGTCTGGTTATCTCCTGTAGTCGCATTCGCAGTCTGGTTACTTACTGTAGTCGCATTCGCAGTCTGGTTATCTCCTGTTGTCGCATTCGCAGTCTCTGGTTATCTCCTGTTGTCGCATTCGCAGTCTCTGGTTATCTCCTGTAGTCGCATTCGCAGTCTGGTCATTTCCTGTAGTCGCATTCGCAGTCTGGTCATTTCTTGTAGTGGCATTCGCAGTCTATGGTTATCTCCTGTAGTCACAGTCGCAGTCTCTGGTTATTTCCTGTAGTTGCATTCGCAGTCTCTGGTTATTTAATGTAGTCGCATTCGCAGTCTCTGGTTACTTCCTGTAGTTGCATTCGCAATCTGGTTATTTCCTGTAGTCGCATTCGCAGTCTGGTTACTTCCTGTAGTCACATTCGCAGTCTGGTTACTTCCTGTAGTCGCATTCGCAGTCTGGTTATCTCCTGTTGTCGCATTCGCAGTCTCTGGTTATCTCCTGTAGTCGCATTCACAGTCTCTGGTTATCTCCTGTAGTCGCATTCGCAGTCTGGTCATTTCCTGTAGTCGCATTCGCAGTCTATGGTTATCTCCTGTAGTCACATTCGCAGTCTCTGGTTATTTCCTGTAGTTGCATTCGCAGTCTCTGGTTATTTAATGTAGTCGCATTCGCAGTCTCTGGTTACTTCCTGTAGTTGCCTTCGCAATCTGGTTATTTCCTGTAGTCGCATTCGCAGTCTGGTTACTTCCTGTAGTCGCATTCGCAGTCTGGTTATTTCCTGTAGTCGCATTAGCAGTCTCTGGTTATTTCTTGTAGTCGCATTCGCAGTCTGGTTATCTCCTGTAGTCGCATCCCCAGTCTCTGGTCATCTCCTGTAGTCGCATTCGCAGTCTGGTTATTTCCTGTAGTCGCATTCGCAGTCTGGTTATTTTCTGTAGTTGCATTCCCAGTCTGGTTATCTCCTGTAGTCGCATGCCTAGTCTCTGGTTATCTCCTGTAGTCGCATTCGCAGTCTGGTTATCTCCTGTAGTCGCATTCGCAGTCTGGTTATTTCCTGTAGTCGCATCCCCAGTCTGGTTATCTCCTGTAGTCGCATTCGTAGTCTGGTTATTTCCTGTAGTTGCATTCGCAGTCTCTGGTCATCTCCTGTAGTCGCATCCCCAGTCTCTGGTTATCTCCTGTAGTCGCATTCGCAGTCTGGTTATTTCCTGTAGTTGCATTCGCAGTCTCTGGTTATCTCCTGTAGTCGCATTCGCAGTCTGGTTATCTCCTGTAGTCGCATTCGCAGTCTGGTTATTTCCTGTAGTCGCATCCCCAGTCTGGTTATTTCCTGTAGTTGCATTCGCAGTCTCTGGTCATCTCCTGTAGTCGCATCCCCAGTCTCTGGTTATCTCCTGTAGTCGCATTCGTAGTCTGGTTATTTCCTGTAGTTGCATTCGCAGTCTCTGGTCATCTCCTGTAGTCGCATCCCCAGTCTCTGGTTATCTCCTGTAGTCGCATTCGCAGTCTGGTTATTTCCTGTAGTTGCATTTGCAGTCTCTGGTCATCTCCTGTAGTCGCATTCGCAGTCTCTGGTTATTTCCTGTAGTCGCATCCCCAGTCTCTGGTCATCTCCTGTATTCGCATTCGCAGTCTCTGGTTATTTCCTGTAGTCGCATTCGCAGTCTGGTTATTTCCTGTAGTCGCATTCGCAGCCTCTGGCTATTTCCTGTAGTCGCATTCGCAGTCTGGTTATTTTCTGTAGTTGCATTCCCAGTCTGGTTATCTCCTGTAGTCGCATGCCTAGTCTCTGGTTATCTCCTGTAGTCGCATTCGCAGTCTGGTTATCTCCTGTAGTCGCATTCGCAGTCTGGTTATTTCCTGTAGTCGCATCCCCAGTCTGGTTATCTCCTGTAGTCGCATTCGTAGTCTGGTTATTTCCTGTAGTTGCATTCGCAGTCTCTGGTCATCTCCTGTAGTCGCATCCCCAGTCTCTGGTTATCTCCTGTAGTCGCATTCGCAGTCTGGTTATTTCCTGTAGTTGCATTCGCAGTCTCTGGTTATCTCCTGTAGTCGCATTCGCAGTCTGGTTATCTCCTGTAGTCGCATTCGCAGTCTGGTTTTTTCCTGTAGTCGCATCCCCAGTCTGGTTATCTCCTGTAGTCGCATTCGTAGTCTGGTTATTTCCTGTAGTTGCATTCGCAGTCTCTGGTCATCTCCTGTAGTCGCATCCCCAGTCTCTGGTTATCTCCTGTAGTCGCATTCGCAGTCTGGTTATTTCCTGTAGTCGCATTCGCAGTCTGGTTATTTCCTGTAGTTGCATTCGCAGTCTCTGGTCATCTCCTGTAGTCGCATTCGCAGTCTCTGGTTATTTCCTGTAGTCGCATCCCCAGTCTCTGGTCATCTCCTGTATTCGCATTCGCAGTCTCTGGTTATTTCCTGTAGTCGCATTCGCAGTCTGGTTATTTCCTGTAGTCGCATTCGCAGCCTCTGGTTATTTCCTGTAGTCGCATTCGCAGTCTGGTTATTTTCTGTAGTTGCATTCGCAGTCTGGTTATTTTCTGTAGTTGCATTCGCAGTCTGGTTATCTCCTGTAGTCGTATCCCCAGTCTGGTTATCTCCTGTAGTCGCATCCCTAGTCTCTGGTTATCTCCTGTAGTCGCATTCGCAGTCTGGTTATTTCCTGTAGTCACATTTGCAGTCTGGTTATCTCCTGTAGTCGCATCCCTAGTCTCTGGTCATCTCCTGTAGTCGCATCCCCAGTCTCTGGTCATCTCCTGTAGTCGCATCCCCAGTCTCTGGTTATCTCCTGTAGTCGCATTCGCAGTCTGGTTATTTCCTGTAGTCGCATTCGCAGTCTGGTTATTTCCTGTAGTTGCATTCGCAGTCTCTGGTTATTTCCTGTAGTTGCATCCCCAGTCTCTGGTTATTTCCTGTAGTCGCATCCCCAGTCTGGTTATTTCCTGTAGTCGCATTCGCAGCCTCTGGTTATTTCCTGTAGTCACATTCGCAGCCTCTGGTTATTTCCTGTAGTCGCATTCGCAGTCTGGTTATTTTCTGTAGTTGCATTCGCAGTCTGGTTATCTCCTGTAGTCGCATCCCTAGTCTCTGGTTATCTCCTGTAGTCGCATTCGCAGTCTGGTTATTTCCTGTAGTTGCATTCGCAGTCTCTGGTTATCTCCTGTTGTCGCATTCGCAGTCTCTGGTTATCTCCTGTTGTCGCATTCGCAGTCTCTGGTTATCTCCTGTAGTCATTTATGATATCTATGGCTATGCATATTTATTGAATCCATATTGAGCGTTATATTTGATTGGCTGTTTGCTTCTGCTTAGGCCTGGCAAACACGCACAATCGCACATGATGATGACTTCATCATCATGTGCGTGATTGTGATTGTGCGTGTGTGCCAAGCAGAAGCAGCCAATCAAATATAGTGCTCAATATGGATTAAATAAATATTGGGAAGATTGTTCCTTCCATTGGTGATCAGTGGGAAGAATGTTCCTTACATTGGATGTCAGTGAAAAGAATGTTTCTATACATTGGTGGTCAGTGGGAAGAATGTTCCTTACATTGGTGGTCAGTGGGAAGAATGTTCCTTACATTGGTGGTCAGTGGGAAGAATGCTCCTTACATTGGTGATCAGTGAGAAGAATGTTCCTTACATTGGTGATCAGTGAGAAGAATGTTCCTTACATTGGTGATCAGTGAGAAGAATGTTCCTTACATTGGTGATCAGTGAGAAGAATGCTCCTTACATTGGTGATCAGTGAGAAGAATGTTCCTTACATTGGTGATCAGTGAGAAGAATGATCCTTACATTGGTGATCAGTGGGAAGAATGCTCCTTACATTGGTGATCAGTGGGAAGAATGTTTCTATACATTGGTGGTCAGTGGGAAGAATGTTTCTATACATTGGTGGTCAGTGAGAAGAACATTCCTTACATTGGTGGTCAGTGAGAAGAATGTTCCTTACATTGGTGATCAGTGGGAAGAATGCTCCTTACATTGGTGATCATTGGGAAGAATGCTCCTTACATTGGTGATCAGTGAAAATGATATAAAGTTAATAAAAAAAAAAAAAAAAAATGTAAAGCACCCCCATGATCCCCACACATGCTCTATATGAAAAGCTTTATGTAGGATGAGCACATGTATGTAAACGTGTCTATAGACGCAAATGCTGGACACGGGAGCCCACCTGCAAGGTAACCCCCCCCCCCCCCCGGGAGAGCGCTTCTCCTAGGGAGTTATCTGATGTGGGGAGGAGCCGCGAGAGCCACCCCCAGATGTCAAGGTTCGTAGCCATTCTGTGCAAAACGAGCTGCACAGTGGAGGCAAGTATGATATGTTTGTTATTTAAAAAAAAAAAAAAAAAAAAAGAGCCTTTACAATCTTTTTAATTTTGGAAAGGTACCATTGTTGCACTTTCTTTAATGTAATTCTGTGACGAACGCATGTAGTGTGGGCAGTGCAAAATGTAGGTGGGGATTTGTGTGGGTGTGGCTTGAGTGTGGGTGGGAACACATGAGCGGGGACAGGGGGCCCCAGGATCTCCTATTGCCCGGGGGCCCCATGAGTTGTCAGTCCGCCCCTGTACCATAAAACCCCCTATTATCAGACATTCCTCTCATAAATGATAAGTGTAACCCCCTAATAAATGTTTAATGGGGTATCACAAACTTCTCTGTCTGTGGCTGAGTGAGCAAAGTAGTGTAGGTGTCAGTAAAAGCTTGTGAGAAACCCTGATATAACCTGAAAGTGTAAACTTCTCTAATTGTAAAGCCTTGTATTTCCAATGACCATGCATTTGGAATGCGCTGAGGAACGCATAAGGTGTGCATGGACCCCACAGCCTAAAAAACTAGACGGTTATGAGCAGAGTAGTTCGAGTGCGGTCACACTATGACTTAATGATGGTTAGCCTTGAGAGTGGGACCTATCACCGAAACATCCTGTACAACCTCCACGGGGCAACATCTGTCACAGTAGTACAGTACACAAAAGAAGAGAGCGCAAAGCCGCCCTACTGTAACTCGGCTTTAATATGGTAAAGTTAAAAACACTGCAATGGTCAAACTCACATTGTGTGAAGATAGATACAGCATAAGGATTCTGTAACGGAACGTCCCACACTCCGCTTGAGTGCTTCCGTCAGTATACCACTTCCTCCCAGTCTGGATACAGATATCAGATATTCCAACTGCTCCCAAGCACAAAACAAGGCGAGACTTGCTTCACTGCTAACATGGACTAACTCTTTATTTGAGATCTCACACAAATATATACAGCAGAATGATTAAAACCTAACCTAATTAACATGAGCTAATTTACTAAATCATTTACCCAGACCAGATGACTCAGAGACATGACCTGTAGGAGTAGACTGTTCGTCTCCTAGCCAGTCCTGGAGGCTAATGTGATCAGCTCACTCAATTAACAGGTTGAATTCAGAATCAAACAAACCAATAATAGTCTCTACATACATCCTGGGAGATTTTGTGGACAAATATTACTGTCCCATTTTAAGTAGTCCAAGATATATTTTCTCACTCACCCTGTGCCACGTAAGCACAGGGTGACTTAGACATAAGAGGTGTATGGGGAGCTGAAACAAGGGCATCCCCTACTTTCCAAGGGATTCTGAGTTCCACTGGCCCTCCCGTCACATCTCTCCCCTTTCGGCAGAAGACTAACACAGGAGGAGACCCCAGACGGGTTGACTCCGAAATTAGTCAGTAGTTCCAGTCCTCTAATGCCTGTATCCACACAGTACCCCAAATAAATTGTTCCAAACAAAGCATTACTCACCCAGCCAACCTCTGCCTCTCTCAGAGAACATATCTGCCGCTGGGGAGAGGCCTTCTCCCTGGAGTCCTTTCTGCCGCTGGAGAGAAGACAGGGTGACTGGGCTCACTCCGTCATGCTGTTGGGGATCTGGGCCGACTGCCCAGCATCCCTGGGGTATACAGGTAGAGACTGAAGTCCCATCCACCTTCACAGGAAATCCATCCTCTGTTAGTTGAGGGCAGAGTCCAGCAGTTCTCGGCCCTGTTGCCAGCCCTTCTACTGGAAACCCCACACCATCTGCTCCGGCTAACTGTTGGGGAGGGAGGCCGACTGCCCCGCCTCCCTGGAACTCTGTAGTTGTTGCCGGTGCTGGGCAGAGGTTGGTAGCACTCTGCCCGGTTGCCAGTGCTTCAACTGGGGAAGTTCCTTGTAACTCCACAGATACTGCTGTTGGTGCCGGGCAGAGCACAGTGAAGTTTGGCCCCAATACCAGCTCTTCTGCTGGAGGATCATCAGGTTGTTCTTCCTCAGCAGAAAAGTCTATTAAGTCCCCTACCTCTATAACTGGTGTCTGGGGATAGAGATTCACCATCTCCTGTCCATGGAGCTCAGAAGATGCTATCAGTGCTGGGCAGAGGTTAGCAGAGCTCTGCTCTGTTGTCAGCACTTCAGGTTTGGGGACGGCAATCTCCAGATTTTCCACTGCCGGTTCTCTGGCATGCTGCTGGACAGGCACATTCCTCCATCCAAGATAATCCCATGCAGAAACAGGATCATCAAGGTCAGTCAGCACTTGCTGCATCCGCCATAAGACCTCCGCCTCCATAGCTGCTGGGGCAGGTTGGCAAAGCACACTATTACTCTGCCACATTGCCGACTCTTCAGCCAGGATTTCAGAGTTGTCAACTGGTAATTCCTGATAGTCCCAGGCAAAGGGAGTCCAGCCCTGGCACCGAGCAACATCTAGCAGCAGTTTGTAGGCGATCCCCAGCTCCCATTCCTGAATGGCCAGAAACTCCAAATCTTCCTGTGCCCAGTGCACTTCCGAAATGTTCAGTAGCCCTTCTCTGAAATCCATGATTTCATCCACTCGCCACTCCAAATCACTCTCAAAGTTAGGGTCCCCTGTCAGCTTCATATACAACAGTCCCAAGCCGCCGTAGCTTAAGCCTTCCATTGGGCTGTCATCCGCTATCCAGGGACATGCTTGGGATACATGCCACCGGAGGGCTCTGTAGCTCTCATTCAGCTACATCTCTGCCCAGACCAGCCTGCTTAATTCAGCTGTCTGCTCCTTGTGCGATTTTTCTCCCAAAAGCCGCACCCACAATCCGTACTGCGACCAGTACCTTTCCTGGATGGAGGGGAGAACTTTTCCCTGGTGTTGCCGTCATGGGCTAGCGCTTCTTTCCAGAGTTTGTAGCGAATAACATCACACCATCCCAGCAGGACCTGCTCTGATACTGGTCCTCTGTGCTGTATCTGCATCTCTCACAACCTCCTTCTGAATTCCTCCTCCATGGCGGCTGGTATCTGTACCTCTCCTCTCCTCCCCTGCTATCCGGACCTTGGATCCAGGTGGAAGTTTGGATGTCCCAGACTGCAGGAAGCGTCCCGCTGCTTGCCACCAATGTAACGGAACGTCCCACACTCCGCTTGAGTGCTTCTATCAGTATACCACTTCCTCCCAGTCTGGATACAGATATCAGATATTCCAACTGCTCCCAAGCACAAAACAAGGCGAGACTTGCTTCACTGCTAACATGGACTATCTCTTTATTTGAGATCTCACACAAATATATACAGCAGAATGATTAAAACCTAACCTAATTAACATGAGCTAATTTACTAAATCATTTACCCAGACCAGATGACTCAGAGACATGACCTGTAGGAGTAGACTGTTCGTCTCCTAGCCAGTCCTGGAGGCTAATGTGATCAGCTCACTCAATTAACAGGTTGAGTTCAGAATCAAACAAACCAATAATAGTCTCTACATACATCCTGGGAGATATTGCGGACAAATATTACTGTCCCATTTTAAGTAGTCCAAGATATATTTTCTCACTCACCCTGTGCCAGGATAGCACAGGGTGACTTAGACATAAGAGGTGTATGGGGAGCTGAAACACGGGCATCCCCTACTTTCCAAGGGATTCTGAGTTCCACGGGCCCTCCCGTCACAGATTCCACTGTGGCCACACTCCTATAACCATGTCAAGATCCCTACAGGGGAAGGGGGAGTCGTGGACGTTCAACCTAGCTGCCTGGATCCTGGCAGCACATCTGAGGCTATCCACCACAACCCTCGAAGTGCAGATCCTAATGCGCATGTCTATGACCTGAGGAAGGAGGCCGTGCCTCCAAAACACGTTGTCATGGCAACTATTTGATGTCCTCACTCTCTTCCCCCTTGTATCCGTTTTGTGTGTCCTCGAAGAGCAGCGCTGGCTGGAATGGACGCATGCACATTAGAATCTGCACGTCAAGCGTGGTGGTGGATAGCTTTGGATGTGCTGCGAGGATTCAGGCAGCTGAGTTGAACGTCCAAGGCTCCCCCTTCCCCTGTCGGGATCTTGAGGAGGTTATAGGAGTGCGGCCACAGTGGAATCCTTATGCTGTAGCTATCTTCACACAATGTGAGTTTGACAATTGTAGTGTTTTTAACATACCATATTAAAACCGAGTTACACTAGGGTGGCTTTGTGCTCTCTTTTGTGTTTTGTCTTGATGTGTTCCTGCCACCCAGAGGATCCATAGAGAGCAGCAGCACCCTTTGACTTGTCTAATTATCAGCAATAGCCAGCTGGAGGGCTATATGTACTTTTGTGTGTACAGTAGTACAGTATAACGTTAAATTAATAATCTAGTGGTTGGGCTAAGGAAGAGCAAGTTTGTGGGGTCAGAGTGTGACAGATGGAGAAAAGTCATGGGAAGTGACAGGAAGAGCCATGATGATAAAAAAAAGTGCTGCTCAGATGTGTTCACATGGCAATGGTGGACAGAGGCTGCTGAGGAAACATCTCCAGGGTTGTGATCTGTCATGAGAGTACTGGTAAGGGTGGCCATGCAGACCAGGAGGTTGGTGTGGAAACATCTCCATGTTTGTGATCTGTCGTGAGATTACAGTTAAGAGTGGCCATGAGGGTGATACTTTTAGTGCCATGCAGATCAGGAGGTTGGTGAGGAAACATCTCCAGGTTTATGATCTGTTATGAGAGTACTAGTAAGGGTGGCCATGAAGGTGATACCTTTAATGCCAAATGGACCTGAAGTGCCCCATCATTGTTTTAGTGAAAGGAATAGTGCCCTATTGTTGGTGTCAGTGGAATGAATGGTGCTCTATTATTGGTATTTATGAAAGGAATGGTGCCCCATCATTGGTGTCTATAGGAGAAATGGTGCCCCATCATTGGTGTCTATAGGAGAAATGGTGCCCCATCCTTGTTGTCTGTGGGAAGAATGGTGCCCCATTATTGTTGTCTGTGGGAGGAATTGTGCCCCATCATTGGTGTCTGTGGGAGGAATAGTGCCCCATCATTGGTGTCAGTGGGAGGAATTGTTCCCCATCTTTGGTGTCAGTGGGAGGAATGGTGCTCCGTCATTGGTGTCAATGGATGGCATGGAGCCCCAAGAGCTGGATAAAGGCAAGCAAAGGGCCACATCTGGCCTGTGGGCTGCAGTTTGGAGACCACTGCTCCAGAGACAGGGAGGTGGGAAAGTGTCATGTTGCCACCACATTTGAAGGTGAAACTGTTATTTGTAAGTGAAGGGAGGGTGCTAAGAGAACTTTGGGTTGTGGTATGGTAGGTACAGAAGTGTCACAGGGGTACATCTGTTGGGATAGACCATGAGATTCATGCTCTAGAGACATGATGGTAGGGAATGGTCATGTTGCCACTGCGTTTGAAGGTGAAGCTGTTCTTTGTAGGTCAGTGGCTGTTGGACAGACAACAGTGTGTTGTGGTATAGTATATGGGCAAGAGTCATAGGGGTAAAGGTATTGGAAAGGACCATGAGATTCATGTCCAAGGGAAGAATGGAAGTGTTTCTACCACATTTGAAAGTAAAGCTGTTCCTTGTAAGTGAAGGGATGTTGGTCAAACAACAGCCAGTTCTGGTATAGGAGATGGGAAAGGGTCAGGGGGAGCAGGTATTGGCAAGGGCAATGTGATTTATGCTCTAGAGAAACAGGTGGGGAAGGATCATGTTGCCACCACATTTGTAGGCGAAGATGTTCTTTGTAAGTGAAGGAATGCTGAGCAGATAACAGTAGGTTGTGGCATAGTAGATGGGGAAGAGTCATGGGGGTACACGTATTGGGAAGGACCATGAGATTCATGCTCTAGGGAAGAAGGGAAGAGTTGCCACCCCATTTTAAGAGTGGGGGGAAAGAGTCATGAGGGTACAGGTATTAGGAATGGCCATAAGATGCTGTAGAGAAAGAAAGGTGGGGGAAGGGTAATGTTGTCACTACATTTGTGGTCTTTGTAGGTGAAGGGAGGTTGATGAGGCAACACTAGATTACTGTATGGTAGATGGGGTAGAGTCATAGGGGTACAGGTATTAGAAAGAACCATGAAATTTATGCGCTACAGACATGGAGGTGGGGAAGAGTTTTGTTGCCACCACGTTTGAGGAAGAAGCTGTTATCTCTAAGTAAGGGGAGGTTGGTGGGACAGCAGTAGATTGTGGTATAGTAGATCAGGAAGAGTCATGAAAGTACAGCTATTGGGAAGGACTATGAGATTCATGTTCTATAGACAGGAAAGTGGGGAAGAGTCATGTTGCCACCACATTTGAGGATAAAGCTGTTTTTTGTAAGTCAAAGGAGGCTGGTGAGGAAACGGCTCAGCTGTTCCATCTGCCAGCAGCAGAGGACTACAGGGGGCAAGTCATGTCTGTGCAATTGAGGGCCTTGCTGCTCCTCATAAGTGGGCTTTTCTACAATCTCATGTTTACTGGTTGTTTTTCACCACCTGAATATGTACCATGGTATTGGGTAGCTCCACATATGCTTTTCCATGCCAAAATAGAGGCAGTATTGTCACATATTTCAAAGAACACTGAGATAAGATTTTGACCTTTAACTATCAATTGCAAGCCCAACTTTAGCAATCAGCTTAGCATCCCGTGAGAAACTGTAGTCAATAATTTGTAGGAGCTGGAAGTGGACTTTCCATTGTAATTGACATCTCATTAGCCTCTGCCCCAGAATCTTGCCAGTACTGAAGTTTTTACAGTACTTAAAGCTGTTTACTAGATGTCATATGGATTTTGCGTTGTCTTCTTAATACCAGGAGACATGAGGTTTAGGTTATTTTTAACTTTGCTGGTTGTCGCAATGGTAATTCTGATCCTACAACACTTACGGAAAAAAATTTTCTCCACTATTATAAAATGTTACTTTATAAGTCGTATCTTGGACACATTGCCTAAAGTTATTATAGACTTATGCTGACTAATGCTGTGATTGTCCGGAGGAAATGCTGCCAATGTGATGTATGTTTTGTGTATAATGAGATGGCCATATGTCTCTTAGTCCCACGCTTTCTATTTCAGTAAGTGTCATCATTACCAGTAAACACAAATGTCTTCTCGAGTTATTCATAGTTTGATTGGACATGTCCAGCTGAAGTCGAAAGCCTACTTTTGATACACCATTTCTATTACTGCCCCGAATTTGTCTAAAAAGCACTTCAGAATCAGAACATAGCACTGCTGTTTAAAGAGGAACTTCACTTGCCCCTCTGTTATTTTAACCTTTTCCTCCTTTACCTGATATGCAAGGTTGTTCCTGATTCAGATACTCACCTGCCCAGCATTGCCCTGCTGTGATCCGCTGCTCAGGTGCCACAACCTGGGTTCCGGGCCTCCAGCTTGGTCCTTCTTAGTCATCAGAAGCCAACTGCCTTTTATGGGTTCAGGCCGCTGGCCCCTTGATGATATGCTCCAGCTCCATTCATTGGCCGCTGTGTGTTTCTACTACTGAAGCCTCCTGAGATATGTTATGGGGCAAGACGAAGAAGTTGAGGGAGCAGGGATACATTATTCTAACCTGGGCAAGAATGGAGGTGGGGATATGGGCCGGCCAAGAAAATAAAAAAAAGTAACAAATGGCAATAATATAAGTTCTTCCACTTGGCTAGTTCCTCCACAGCATCCAATAATGCAATAGCCACATTAAGAGAGAAAGGACTCAACATACAAAAATACTGTAATAACTCTCAGATTTATTAAAAGAATAAATATTCAGGTTGTGGCACCTGAGCAGTGAATCACAGCAGGACAATGCTGTTTTTCGCATTTACACATTTGAATAGCAGAGAATATAGCTGGAGAACATTTGATTTTGCCCCATTCAACTGAACAAATTTACATGCAGTTTTGATGGACGAACAGCTATGCAATTTTTTTAATAAATACATAAGTGTAACTTTAGGTTTTGTAGGGAAGTTTTCTCCTTCAGGAAGTGGAAAGCACTAGGGCAAGGGTATTCATATGCTTACTTGCCACCTTCAATAAAGAGATAACATTGTGGACAACTATGCATCTGGCTTCTGATGGTCTGGGGGTGCCAGGGCTCTGGTATTGGTTAACAGTAACCTGTCCCTGATAGGGGTTGGAGAGGAGGGGACAGTCATACTGCTGGAGATAGACCAAAGCAGCTAAGAAAATATAACCGTTATGACAGCACTCCCTACCCCACCCTGTTTTTTTTTAGTGCATGAACAAGCACAGTCAAGAGTTCTACAAGGAAAATGGAAAATGACAAGGAAAACGATAGTTGCAAAAATCCTGTGTCACATTTTTAAAGTGGAACTTAACTGTAACTGAGCACTACAAACTGAAAACGTGATTCCATAAAATTTTAATGTTCAAAGCAAACTCCCCCATCCATCCATGTCTCCATGCTTTATTTTGTTGAGAAATCAAAATACCCCCCCTAGCTGCGGCCATCTTGAGTAAGGGCAGACGGTTCTGCATGGTTGTGGATATCTTCGGATGTTGCTGTTGGTCTTTGGGATTTTACTTCTTGGGCAAACGGAAACCAATGGAGGGATTGGCAGAGAAAGGTGGCAGACACCCATCCATTTAAACATTAGGTTCTAACCCATCCATAAACTGTGCATTCCTTTATTCATCTGTCCCTCACCACCCCCCATCTAACCAACATCACCACCAACATCACCATCTCTATCCAACCAATATCACCACCTCCATATACCCAACATCACCACCTGCATCTAAGCAACATCACCACCTCCATCTGACCAACATCATCACCATCTAGCCAACATCACTACCTGTATCCAACCAACATCATCACCTCCATTTAACAAATTACACCATCTTCATCTAACCAACATCTAACCAACTTCACCACCTCCATCTAATCGACATCCAACCAACTTCACCACCAACACCTAACCCACATAAGCACCAACATCGAACCAACATTACCACCAACATCTAATCCACATCACCACCTTCAACTACCCCATCTATTAACTGTCCATTCCTTTATTCATCTGCCTATCACCACCTCCATCTAACCAACATCACCTCCTCCATCCAACCAATATCACCACCTCCATCTAACCAACATCACCATCTGCATCTAAGCAACATCTAACCAACATCACCACCATCTAATCAACATCACCACCTCTATTCAACCAACATCATCACCTCCATCTAACCAATATCACCATCTGCATCTAACCAACTTCACCACCTCCATCTAATTGACATATACCCAACATCACCACCAAAACCTAACTCACATCACCACCAACATCATCACCAGCATCTAACTCACATCACCACCTTCATCTAACCAACATCACCACCAACATCTAACCCATTTCACCACCTCTATCTAACCAATATCACCACCAACATCTAACCCACATGACAACCTCCATCTAACCAACCTCATCACCAACATTTAACCCACATCACCACCTTCATCTAACCAACTTCACCACCAATATCTAACCCACATCACCGCCTTCATATAACCAACTTCACCACCAACATCTAACCCACATCACCACCTTCAACCAACCAACTTCACCACCAACATCTAGCCCACATCTCCACCTTCATCTAACCAACATCACCACCAACATCTAGCCCGCATCACCACCTCCACTTAACCAACATCACCCACAGCATCTAACCAATTCTAGATCTATTTAGTCCTAATCCATCCATACGCCCATGCTCTACCCCTCATTGTTTTCAATTTCCTCTTTTTAGTTTTCTGTCAACTGAGCCAGTTTATATTGAAAGACGGTGCACAAGGACAATTCCTTGCGTCAATGTCCAGGGAAAGTCCTATAAATTAAAAAGACACATATATGTTATCACTCTCTATGGATTGTATGACATATACATAACATTGGCTGAATCCCTTTCATTTAGCCAAACTTTCGAGTGGGAAAAACACGTTTTTGACCATGATTTTAAAAAAGTCTAAAGGAGCAAATAAAACTGTTTTAAACTTATTATTTGTGTTGTCTTTTGTTAACTTGAAACCGGGTTACCAACAGTAAAGAAACAATTTACAAGTACAATATAACCCATCAGTGCATGGATGCAAAGAAAATGTTCAGGGACATACCTAATTATCTTTAAAATGTAACTGTAGCCAGGTTATGAACATTAAAATATTTTTTATATTCTTAACAGGCAGTAAAAGAACTTTAAAACAAATCCTCAATGACCCCTGTAGCTGAAGTCACTGAGGGCCAACTCATCCTAAAATTTCATAGCAGAAGCACTGATGTTGTCCATGTCATTCAGTGACCCAGCAGTGACCAAGAAGCCCTCAATGACCCCTGCAGCTAAATTAGCTGTGGAGCAATTCATCCTCAAGTTTCACAGCAGAAACACTGAGGTTGTTCAAGTTATTTAATAACCAATCAGTAGCTCAGAAGCCATCAGTGACCCCTGCAGCTAAAGCAGCTGTGGAGCAATCCATCCTCAAGTTTCACAGTAAAAGCACTGAGGTTGTTTAAGTCATTTAATGACCCATCGGACACGCTTCATCATCTGCATTCTAGATAAAACATATTTTAGATGAGCCTTTCTCAACCCTTTCAACTTAGAGGAACCCTTGAAACAACTTTCCGGTCCCAGGGAACCCCTTGCTAAAAATTACTGTATCTAAAACTCATGCTACATTAGTGTGATGGTCAGTGAGAAAAATGTTCCTTACACTTGTGGTCATTGGGAAGAATTACCCCTTACAGATAGCTAAAAAGATCAATGGAGTCAGTGGGAACTTATCTAAGAGGCAGAAATTGCTCATTGCTGATGGAACCCCTAGCAACCTCTGGAGGAACCCTAGGGTTCCATTGAACCACTAGTAACCTCTGGAGGAACCTTAGGGTTACATGGAACCCTTAGCAACATCTGGAGGAACTCTAAGGTTCCATGGAAACCCTAGCAACCTCTGGAGGAGCCCTAGGGTTCCATGGAATGCCTAGTAACCTCTGGAGTAACCCTAGGGTCCCATGGAACCCTTAGCAATCTCTGGAGGAACTCTAAGGTTGCATGGATCTCTTAGCAACCTCTGGAGGAACCAGAGAGTTCAATTGAATGCCTAGCAACCTCTGGAGGAACCCTAGGGCTCCATGGAACCCTGGTAGAGAAACTCTATTAAAGAGTGATAGCTACATTGATTTTAGGAAGATTGGCAGAAGAGTAAGAAGTACAATTTAAATGCCAAAGACGTAGTAGATCGGATATTCTCTCACCCGATTATCTCTTTCTTTCTGTTGATTCCCCAGTAGGCAAGTGGGTAGTCTTGCCTACTTTTGGTGAGAGAAGTCATGACCCTCATGACCCTCATGAGAAGTCATGAGCATTTTGTAGAACTTCACACACAGCAGTAATATTCATTTCTTGAGCGTCCATTTCTTGACCATCACCAGTCCTTTGATGTGCAGTGTTGTACTAGACCTCAGGTTCAGTGTTCAGATTCACCATATGGGTTGAATCCAAGACAAGTATCCACATCTCCCATTTCCTGAAAAGCATAATAAAGAGTTACATTTGCACTATTTATAAGGTGAATGAGAAATAGGAGAATTAAAAAGATTTTAAAAAAGTGGAAAAGTTGGAAATGGAAGTAATAAAAGAAAATATATCAAGACAAAACTTTTTTCTTTTGTTTTGTATAGACTAGTGAAGTGTTAGAACCTCTGGCAGGTCTTTATTACTGGACTCAATTAATCTGGCCATGCATGACACAATTATGTCAAGCTAGATGGTGCTTGTAGGGCCACCAACGATTCAACTTTGGCCAATTCAGCCGGAATTGGACAAAATTTGAGTCACCTATATAAAGTTTTACTATCTCTATTTGTCCTGATGTTCATCAGCACTGGGACTGATAGTGAGGGAACATCTAAACTTTTGAGTTGTCACCAGGGACAGAAGGAAAATCTTTTAAGGAGGGCGCTTTATTCCAGTGACCTCAACCATAAAAAATATTTTCTTCCTACAAGACAGAAAGTGAAGAAATATGTCTCCAATGGGACACTAATGGTCACAAAAAAGCCTGGCAAGGTTTTAACCCTTAACTACTCCATTCAAAATGAAAATAAAATTGGCTTTTAGATATGCTTTAAAGAGGAACACCAGCTTTCCATATAAATGCTGAACTCATATAGCTAATGTCCTCCTATATGCTGCCTTTCTTAGTCTTAGTCAGATTTAAGATACAAATTTGCTGCCCCATACATGATCAGTTTGAGACCCTTATTGGCTAGGATCACAATGCAGTATAGGATCCTATAACATGCAACTCAAATTACAATTTGGAAGTTTTTCCTCCGCTTCCCTCCCAAAATCTGCTCATAGAGGAGAAGAAGGAGACTGGAGTGGTCAGGTGGACACAACTTTTAACCTAATTAAAGATATTTGATGGTGGAAAAAAGGTGAACCTGGGTTGGAAAGAATATTTCTAGCTGGAGTTCTGCTTTAAAGATGATATAAAAGAATTAAAACAAGAAAAAGAAAGTTTATAAAAAACAAAACTAGAAAAACTGTTGAAAAAAAAACCCATAAGGGTCAAGAACAGAGAAAAACTTATAATTACCTCTCACCCATCCATCAGACAGATGTCCCTTTTCGTACAGAGCAGATTAGAAATAGAGGATTTTATGACAGCCGTCTGGGAAAACAAATCTTCTGCCCTTGATGTGCTGGTTGAAGTCATACACAGCCGGGACATTAAGAGCATAGAAGCTCTTTCTCTGCTGTGGAAATGCTCTTCACAGTTGGATAGTTATCCAGTAATGCAGATACTAATGCAGGGAATCGGTCTTAGCAGTGAGTCATTCGCAAAAGCTGGTACTACCAAGCCTTGGCTTCCTGCAACTGTGCGCTAATGTGAAGAGAAAAGCCCAACTTTGATGACTTCCACAGTCCCTGGACACCCGTTCTGGTGACATGTCCAAATGACTTCCGAAACCTCAAACTCTTGACTTTGGCCTCCTGAAACTGTGCATTAATACAATGAGAAAAGCACTGTGTTGAGGGAGTACCACATGGATTGCCGTGTACAGTGCCAGGACAAGGTTATAGAGCCCAGGACAAACATGCCAAACTGTGTAATCCCCCCTCCCAGCTCAAATCTTCATTTTCTTCAAATACCCCCAGCACAATTCGCCCCCCCGCCCAGAAAAAAACACTCCTCCAATTCCTCCACCCCTCCGAGTACACATCCTCTCCTCCCACTCCAAATCCCCCTCCCCTCCTAGAACCCCCCCCACCATATCACCACTTATAGCACAAACACCTCAAATCCTCCTTCTAGCACAAATCCTCTTTCCTCCTCCCAATACAAATCCCCCCAAATCACCTTTCCTAGCACCCCCCCCCCCAAAATCTCCTCTCCTAAAACAACTCACCTCCTGCTGCCCCCTAAACTCCCCCACCCTAAAATACGGCTTTAGATTGGCCTGCTTGTGGGACATGGATACCTACAATTTGAAAACTGCCTCTAGGAAAGAAAATGCAACACTGCCAGTGACTCTGCCACACCTTGAATAGCATGGATGTGCTCTGTATGAGATTCCAGTTCTTCTACAAATCAGTTACACAATCCCTTGGCATCCTTTCTGGTAAAGCAGACCATCTTGAAACTCTTGACATTGGCCTCCTTCAACCCTGGACTAGTGTGAAAAGAAATGTTCTGCAGTGAAGGAGGACCTTGGTGACTGACTCTAGAATATAGTATTGGATTGGTCTTCTTATGCCAAGTACCCGGATACCTACAAGTTGAAAACTGGAGAAGAAATGCAATGCTGCCAATGACTGCCATAACTTGAAGGGCAGAATGTGCTCTGTAGGAGATTCCAGTTCTTCCACAAATCAGTTACACAATCCCTGGACATCCTTTCTGGTAAAGCAGACCATCTTAAAACTTTTCACATTGGCCTCCTGCAACTCTGCACTACTGTGAGGAGAAATGTTATATGGTGAAGGAGGACCTTGAGGACTTACTGTAAAAGATATTTATAGTTTGATCTTCTTATGCCAAGTACCTGGATAGCTAGAAGTTGAAAACTGAGGAAAAAATGCAATGCTGCCATAAAATATGGTTATGGATTGGTCTTCCTATGCCAAGTACCTGGACACAACAAGTTGGAAACTGGCGAAGAATTGCAACGCTGCCAATGACTGCCACACCTTGAAGAGCATGGATGTGCTCTGTAGGAAATTCCAGTTCTTCCACAAAGCATTTGCAAAGTCTTTGGACAGTCTTTGTGGGTCTTGCAGGGTCCATGTCCAAATGTTGCCTAGAGAAAGAGACCCTACAAGGCCCCAAAACATTGATTTCCTATTCCTTAAGTGTCACTGTCATCACAATAAACATGTGAAATGCTTCTATTTAGCTTGCTGTTCCTCAAAAGATAAAAAGACAAAAAAAATAAACATCCTTCCTTGAAGTGTTTCACTGCCCCTTGTTTTCTCCCCTATCTTTGTGAGCAACTGGGGCACTCAACTCAAATTGTGTATAGTAGGAGGAGCGACTCTTGAGTGGTGCTATAGATCTGGGTATGTTTCTACTATTTGGCATGCTGGTCACTTTGAATCTTTGCAGTTAGTTCTGGAATGGCACTATCTATGGCATGGGTGTCCGACCTGTTACAACCTCCAGCTGTTACGGAACTACAAGACCCATGAGGCATTGCAAGGAAAGTCCCATGACGTATGCAAGGCATGATGGAACTTGGCTCCCAAAAGCAGAGGTATGATAGGACTTGTAGTTCCACAACAGCTGGAGGGCCGCAGGTTGGACAGCCATGATCTATATGGCATTTACTTCGTACACCCATCATGGCAAGGTTGGAGCCCAGGCTGAGGCTGTCATACACCTTCTTATGGGGTTGTGCAGAGATGTGCAACTTCCAGGACTTTTCCCTTTTCCATTAGGTATTTTTTTTTTATGTTTTCAAACACAGGGAACAGGGAAAAGGGTGGAGATGGTGATTGGTGTACATAACCTGTATTCGGGGTTCAACCAGTCCCAGTCCTGGCCAATTCTGACATTTCTGTCTCAATATGTAAATATCAGCATTTTTCTGCAAGAAAATTACTTAGAACCCCCCTCAATTTTTTTTTTTTTAAGCAGAGGCCCTGGAGAATAAAATGGTTGTTGCAATTTGTTATGTTGCATGATATTTGCATAATGGTTAATCGACACAAATTTTTAAGAAAGATACACTTTAACAAGTTTTAGTGCACACAAACACAATATAATACCCAATTTTTTTGGCATAAAAGATGATGTTATACTGAGTAAACAGATACCAAACATGTCAGACTTTAAAATTGCATATGCCTGCACCAAACAACAGTACCTAAAAATCTTCGTAGACACTTTAAAAGCCTTTATAGGTTACCAGTTTACAGTTACACAGGAAGTCTGATACTAGAATTATTGCTCTCGCTCAGGCGTTCATGTAGATACTTTGCATGTGTGGTGCTATCGTCGTTGACATATGTGTGCGTGACCAAAATGCACATTTGTATTTGCACATAAGACAGGAGGATAGGGGCGCATTCATTTTTTTTTTTTTTTAACAACATCCCTTGTGGTAGCATAAACCATGATAGGTCCTCTTTTTGGAGAGATCTGGGGTCTATTAGACCCCAGATCTCTCCTCTGGCCTCCAAAACATCTGTTCAAACTGGAATCGGTTTGATAAGATGCTTTCACAAGACGGTAACGGCTTGTTTACTTGAAACCAAAACTGAAAATGAAAACTCCTTGTTACTTCCTGTTTCTGACGTCATACAATGTGAGGAACAACATTCCTTGTGTAGCATAAACCATGACAGGTCCTCTTTTTTTGAGAGATCTGGCCTCTATTAGACACCAGATCCCTCCTTTGGCCTCCAAAACATCTGTTTAAACCGGGATCGGTTTGATAGGATGCTTTCACAAGACAGTAACGGCTTGTTAACATGAGACCAAAACTAAAAATTACAAAGTCCTTGTCACTTCCTGTTTCTGATGTCATACAATGGGAGGAACAACATTCCTTGCGGTAGCATAAATCATGACAGGTCCTCTTTTTGGAGAGATCTGGGGTCTATTAGACCCCAGATTTCTCCTCTGGCCTCCAAAACATCTGTTCAAACTGGGATCGGTTTGATCGGATGCTTTCACAAGCCGGTAACGGCTTGTTTACATGAAACCAAAACAGAAAATGACAAAGCCCTTGTCACTTCCTGTTTCTAACATCATACAATGGGAGGAACAACATTCCTTGTAAAGCATAAACCATGACAGCTCCTCTTTTTTGGAGAGATTGGGGGTCTATTAGACCCCAGATTTCTCCTCTGACCTCTTAAACATCTGTTCAAACTGGGATCAGTTTGATAGGATGCTTTCACAAGCCGGTAACGGCTTGTTTACATGAAACCAAAACTGAAAATGACAAAGTCCTTGTCACTTCCTGTTTCTAACATCATACAATGGGAGGAACAACATTCCTTGTAAAGCATAAACCATGACAGCTCCTCTTTTTTGGAGAGATCGGGGGTCTATTAGACCCCAGATTTCTCCTCTGACCTCTTAAACATCTGTTCAAACTGGGATCAGTTTGATAGGATGCTTTCACAAGCCGGTAACGGCTTGTTTACATGAAACCAAAACTGAAAATGACAAAGTCCTTGTCACTTCCTGTTTCTGACGTCATACAATGGGAGGAACACCATTCCTTGTGGTAGCATAAACCATGACAGGTCCTCTTTTTTGGAGAGATCTGGCCTCTATTACCTCTATTAGACACCAGATCCCTCCTCTGGCCTCCAAAACATCTGTTTAAACCGGGATCGGTTTGATAGGATGCTTTCACAAGACGGTAACGGCTTTCAGTTTTCGAAGCCAAAACTGAAAATGACAAAGTCCCTGTGACTTCCTGTTTCTGACGTCATACAGTGGGAGGAACAACATCAGTTCCTCTCACTGTGTCCAGGGAAGCTGATGCCGGCAGTCGCCTTAGAGGTGGGGGGACCCCCCTTCAATCACCTGTAAAAATGATCCAGTGGCTGTATAGCCATGTGAATCACTTTTAGGTTGGAGGGAATCACCTGTTTTAAAATATAGTACCGGGATCATGGTTGCAGTCTCAACCATGGTCCTGGTATAACCACTTAAGCCTTAGGCCATTTATAAATGGCCTAAGGACTGGAAGCAGTTAAGAAAATATTTTTTTTTATGGTTAGTAAAATTTCCAATTTCCAAAAGCTGTATGGAATTTTACATTGCACCTACAGCATGTTGGAATGTAATCTATTACCATCTACACAGCTGGTAAGATGTTTAAAGAAGACCCCTTTACCAGGTCACAAACCAGAAGATCAGTTGGGTTGGGTGGATCTGTTATCAGAGGTGAGCTTCTGCTTACCACCATTCGCCCCAATTTCGAGCTAATCCAGTATTGGGTGTATTGACCCATATACGTTGGAAAGCCTAATCTTGCCTTAGATCAGTGATCTCAAAACTGTGGCCTGGGGGCACTATTCCACCAACTGACACCAACGATGGAACATCATTTCCCCCACTGATACCATCAATGGGGCACTATTGTTCTCATTGGTATCAACAATGGGGCACTATTCCTCCCATTTGAAACCAATATTGAAGAACTGATGCCAGAGCATTCTCTATTCCCACTGGCCACAGTCTGGCCCTCCCTAAAGCCTGAAGGACACAAAAATTGGCTCTAAGGTTAGAAAGCTTCGAGACCCCTGTCCTGATGGCCAGATTATCATCTACAAATGGTGGAAATTAGATTTTTTTTCCTGGAAATTATTTTTAAAAAATGTACAACAAATATATACGCAAGTGAACAACTTAGATATGTGTGTTGAGTTTGGACGTCTGGTGTGGTTATTCGAGGGAGGAGATGAAAGTCATACCTGCCTTGATAATCTGAGGTGGAGGCAAATGACCAGTAGCTCTGTAGAAAATTCCTTTCTTAGAGTCTACTAGCAGCCGGTAATACCCTGCGACCAAACAGGCAAAACTGGTAGCTTCGGGCCAATCCATGAGCAACACCAGAGACTGGAAAAGAAAAGCAGATCAATATTAAAGTCTATGGGCATATTAGATGTTTTTTTTAGTAACTTGACAAATGTTCAGGAATAATTTCCTAATGTAGTGAGAAAAAGCTCCTTTTAAAAATTAAATTGCATAACTCATCCCAAGAGCCAGCCAATTGTTCGCATCAGGACTGAGGCCTCTTGAGAGGAGTACTGAGGCAGGGTGCTGTGATTTTTTTTTTAGGAAGCTTTGTACACCAGTGGTTCTCAACCTCAGTCCTCAAGTACCCCCCAACAGGCCACGTTTTGGGAATTTCTTTTAGATAAAATAGCTGTCCAAAATACCAAGCCATTGACTCTGATTTAAAGCACATGTGCAAGATAAAGGAAAACCTGCAAACATGGCCTGTTGGAGGTACTTGAGGACAGGGTTGAGAACCAGTGATGTACAGCACCCTACCGGCCCCTCCATTGAACGTAATCTGCCTGCACTGCATACAGAAGCAATGAAAACGGAAAGATTTTATTTAAAAATGTCATGTTCAGGGCTTTTTTTTTTTCAGCGGGAACGCGGGGGAACGCAGTTCCGGCACCTCCTGGACTGACTGTATGTAATGGCAAGGGGTGCTGGGGTGTGCTGCAGGGTATTAATGCTCACTGCTGGGGGATCTATTGTAGCTGGAGGGGATCTATTTTTGCAGGGGGGTCTATTGTTGCTGAGGAGGTCTATTTTTGCTGGTGGGGGACCTATTGTTGCTAGGGGTGGGTCTTATGTTGCTGGGGGGTCAGTTGTTGCTGTAGGAGATCTACTGTTGGGGGAGGGATCGATTGTTGATGGCTGCCAGAGAGTCTATTAATGCTGGCTGGGCGGAGATCTGTTGATGCTGCCGGGAGTCTATTGTTGCTGGGGGGGGGGTTTGTTGTGGGTGGTACATTGTTGGATCTATCGTTTCTGGCTGAAGGGGATCTATTTTACTGCTTTCATTGATATCATTACCAAATTCCATACAAATTACTTAGCACCACAAAATGATACTTGGCTCTGTATGTCTAAAAGGGACGGTACTGGGAGGTGGGTAGGGGATGGAACCAAGGGACGGTGCTCGGAGGTGGGTAGGGGCGGGGAAAAGGGGTGACTCGGAAAAGGGGAGTTCCTGCACCTATTGTCTGAGAAAAAAAGCCCTGGTCATGTTGATGAGGAAAGAAAGGATATGAAAATATTTCGAATGCCCAAACACCCAGTCACAGAAACTTTAAATTCATTACAGTATGTTGAGCATACCTTAGTATCAGTGACACTTGTCTCAACACGTGCTACTCCTTGGGACTCTCTGAATAACTGGATCTTCGTCACTTGGCTGAATTCGAATAGAACTGTTGTGAGATTAGTCTTCAGGTCTATGACATGGCTAATTCCATGGCGAGGACCGACTAGAAGCGTGGTTGCTGGCGTTTTTTCATCCTGCGATGAGCAAAGCAAAATGTAAAATTATAACATGTTCTCTTTTATCTGCAAAGTATGGCCATAATAATCCCTGGTGATCCTGCCATGAAAGTCCTTGTTCAGGCACTTCCTGTTATAGGGTGACAATGTACCAGGAAGTAAAAGGAGAAACTGTGGATTGATAAGCTCATCTTTCTGTCATGCTGCTCTCTCCTCCTATCAGCATGTTACTTGTACTGATTGGTTTCTGTTTGGTGCTGATTCTCCCTCTCCCAATCTAAGCTCTTCAGTACAGGATTACCGAGTCTAATTCAGGTACTTACACTGCTTGCATCAAAACATCCTTCTATTGCATAGTGCAGATCAGTGACCAGACCAGAGTCTGTAGCTCTCCTCCAACTATGTATGTCTACTCTATATTGGCACTATATGTTCATAAAATGATGCTATAAGCAAGTTAGTATGTGGCATTTTGTTCAGAGTAGAGTAGGACCTGACCTGAGAGGGGTCACTTTGACACAGTTAGCCAAGGAGAGATTACTTTGACGCAGTAGGTCAGAGAAAGATCACTTTGAAGAAGTTAGCCAGAGAGGGATCACATTGACACAGTAGGCCAGAGAAAGATCATTTTGACACAGTTGGCCAGAGAGGGATCACTTTAGCAAAGATGGGCAGAAAGGCATCACCTTTGCCTAGTTGGCCAGAGAGGGGTCACATTGACACAGTTGGCCCGAAAGGGATCAATTTGACACAGTTGGCCAGAGAGGGATCACTTTGATGCAGTTGGCCACAGAAGGGTCACTTTGACACAGTTGGCCACAGAAGGGTTACTTTGACACAGTTGGCCAGAGAGGGGTCACTTTGATGTAGTTGGCCAGATATGGATCACTTTGACACAGCTGGCCAGAGAGGGGTCACTTTGACACAGTTGGCCAGAGAGAGGTCACTTTGACACAGTTAGCCAGAGGGGGGTCACTTTGACACAGTTGGCCAGAGAGGGGTCACTTTGACACAGTTGGCCAGAGAGGGGTCACTTTGACACAATTGACCAGAGATGGGTCACTTTGATGCAGTTGGCCATTGTAATAGCAATGCATGATCAATTTGACACAGCTGGCCAGAGAGGGGTCACTTTGACACAGCTGGCCAGAGAGGGGTCACTTTGACACAGCTGGCCAGAGAGGGGTCACTTTGACACAGCTGGCCAAAGAGGGGTCACTTTGACACAGCTGGCCAAAGAGGGGTCACTTTGACACAGCTGACTAAAGAGGGGTCATTTTGACACAGCTGGCCAGAGAGGGTTCACTTTTACACAGTTGGCCAGAGAGGGTTCATTTTGACACAGCTGGCCAGAGGGGGATCACTTTGATACAGTTGGCCAGAGAGGGGTGACTTTGACACAGCTGGCCAGAGAGGGGTCACTTTGACACAGCTGGCCAGAAAGGGTTCACTTTTACACAGTTGGCCAGAGAGGATTCATTTTGACACAGCTGGCCAGAGGGGGATCACTTTGACACAGCTGGCCAGAAAGGGTTCACTTTTACACAGTTGGCCAGAGAGGGGTCATTTTGACACAGCTGGCCAGAGGGGGATCACTTTGATACAGCTGGCCAGAGAGGGGTCACTTTGACACAGCTGGCCAGAGAGGGGTCACTTTGACACAGCTGGCCAAAGAGGGGTCACTTTGACACAGCTGGCCAAAGAGGGGTCACTTTGACACAGCTGGCCAGAGAGGGGTCACTTTGACACAGCTGGCCAGAGAGGGGTCACTTTGACACAGCTGGCCAGAGAGGGGTCACTTTGACACAGCTGGCCAGAGAGGGGTCACTTTGACACAGCTGGCCAAGGAGAGATTACTTTGACGCAGTAGGTCAGAGAAAGATCACTTTGATGAAGTTAGCCAGAGAGGGATCACATTGACACAGTAGGCCAGAGAAAGATCATTTTGACACAGTTGGCCAGAGAGGGATCACTTTAGCAAAGATGGGCAGAAAGGCATCACCTTTGCCTAGTTGGCCAGAGAGGGGTCACATTGACACAGTTGGCCCGAAAGGGATCAATTTGACACAGTTGGCCAGAGAGGGATCACTTTGATGCAGTTGGCCAGAGAAGGGTCACTTTGACACAGTTGGCCACAGAAGGGTTACTTTGACACAGTTGGCCAGAGAGGGGTCACTTTGATGTAGTTGGCCAGATATGGATCACTTTGACACAGCTGGCCAGAGAGGGGTCACTTTGACACAGTTGGCCAGAGAGAGGTCACTTTGACACAGTTAGCCAGAGGGGGGTCACTTTGACACAGTTGGCCAGAGAGGGGTCACTTTGACACAGTTGGCCAGAGAGGGGTCACTTTGACACAATTGACCAGAGATGGGTCACTTTGATGCAGTTGGCCATTGTAATAGCAATGCATGATCAATTTGACACAGCTGGCCAGAGAGGGGTCACTTTGACACAGCTGGCCAGAGAGGGGTCACTTTGACACAGCTGGCCAAAGAGGGGTCACTTTGATACAGCTGGCCAGAGAGGGGTCACTTTGACACAGCTGACTAAAGAGGGGTCATTTTGACACAGCTGGCCAGAGAGGGTTCACTTTTACACAGTTGGCCAGAGAGGGTTCATTTTGACACAGCTGGCCAGAGGGGGATCACTTTGACACAGCTGGCCAGAAAGGGTTCACTTTTACACAGTTGGCCAGAGAGGGGTCATTTTGACACAGTTGGCCAGAGAGGGGTGACTTTGACACAGCTGGCCAGAGAGGGGTGACTTTGACACAGCTGGCCAGAGAGGGGTCACTTTGACACAGCTGGCCAGAGAGGGGTCACTTTGACACAGCTGGCCAAAGAGGGGTCACTTTGACACAGCTGGCCAAAGAGGGGTCACTTTGACACAGCTGGCCAGAGAGGGGTCACTTTGACACAGCTGGCCAGAGAGGGGTCACTTTGACACAGCTGGCCAGAGGGGGATCACTTTGACACAATTGACCAGAGATGGGTCACTTTGATGCAGTTGGCCATCTGGAGCATGCATTGTAATATATGCAAACTGAAAATCCCTGTTTTTATGCAAAGGTTTATTAGAAATATGGTGTATAGGAATAAGGGTGTACAGCAGTGTGCAGAGGGGTTAATTCAGAATTTTCAGTGAATTCTGAATTGCATTAATTTATGTCTTATACATCTGCCTGGAGCACTTGTACAGTATATGTTTAGCAGAGAATATACTGTAGTTTTCATCTAAAACATGAAATGGAAGAGCGAACTCATAACAGACCTCAAATGAAAGTATGAGATATGGAATCTGATCTTCCTCTCACGTTGTGGCATGGCTGAGATTGCAAGAAACTACGTTACCATGGCAACCGTGTTGAAGAGGACACCGGCGAAAGTCGGCAGCTCGTTAAGGATACGCAGGTAGCGAAGTTTGGCCTGAATGATGGATGCCTACGGCAATACAAAGGTAGACTTAGATGTCTCTGTGTCAAAGGAGTCTTTGCACAGTGTAAGTGTGTATAGAAGGTCAGACAGATCTCTCTTACCTTGTTGCCAGATAACTGGTTTTGGTGGATCTTGAGGTGCTGCGCTAACGCTTTACGCAAGGTTTTTTCCTTGTAGTTCTGAAGAAGGGATTGTGGAAGAAAAGGATCCAAGCCCCACTCTTTCCTAGAAAGACATTTTGAAATGGAAAGGAAACTAATGAGATAAAGTCAACCCAAAACCTATAACTATATATGAGTATTGTCAACATTTTCTTTCTTCGGAAATATCTTTGGAGAGAATAATGTGCAAGTGCAGGGGTTCTTGTACTGACAAATATAGGGTCCCTCTATTACTTGGCCTTTTCCCAGATTCATGAAGAGTTCTGGATTTGGCAAAACGTATTATGCTCTAGGGCAGGGGTTCTTAACCAGGGGTATCTATACCCATTGGGGATCTGGGGATCAAATGGTTGGTGTATGATCTCTAAATAATTCAAAGTGACTCTGTCACTACACAATACAGTCATGTTAACTTGAAGTTTTATTGCCACATTTGGTATTCTTGTGGCCCTCAATAATTTAAAGATTAAAAATGGGAGGTTTTCTCCAGTTCCACTTTTTTGCAGCTCCAGTTTGTCATGACTCCTTTCTCTTGGATTAAATAATTCCAGTTGCAATTATTTACTTTCAAGTTCCAAAGTGGCATCATCTTTTTCTGGAATCACTAGGTGTGGCTCTCAGTAGACAAAATGTGCTGCTGCCAGGAGCATGCCTAGAATAATTCCTGCCTGAGGGGGCCATTTTTTATCCCCCCCCCCCCCCCAAATAAAAAACATTCAAAAGCAGGTACAACCTCCAGCTGGTGTCCCTATTAACATCACAATCCACCAAACAAGAAGCAAAAACAACGTTTCCACTTTTTGTTTGGTAGATTGGGAGTGGGTTGCCAAGTTAATGGGGACACCAGCTGGAGGCTGTACCAGCTTTTGAATGATCCTGTTATATTATGGACCATGGACATTCCAGATACCACCTCATTTTTTCTGCTCTCCCTTTGGTTGTTAGGACACTGGCACAGCAACCAAAGATGCCATGGCCTGGTCGCCAAAGCCCTAGCAGTCAATGAGGCTGCGAAAGTGGTTGCTAGGATGCTGGTGGCTGGGCTGCATAGCATCATTGGTTGATAGGGCACAGGCAGCTGGACCCTACAGTGTCACTGGTTGTTATGGTGCAGGTGGCCCAGCTCCCAATGTCCTTACACCAAACTGTTGGGGCCATATAAATCCTGTATTATAATATTAGTTATGTGACCCTCTTAAGGATTTCACAATTTGGTCCCAGGTTTATCTGGGTTTGACATGTCTCCTGTGATGAAGGAGGCAATATCCACTGAGTACTGCACCCCACCACACGTTGAGGTTTTTCTCAGCTAATATGTTACTACAGGATGTATGAGTCGGCATGATGAACCACAGGGGTAGTGGATATTAAACCTACCCAAAGGGTCAAATGGCTGCTGCAACTGGGGAGAATCAGGAGGAGTGGCATTTTAATTTTTGAGCTGCAAGAAAAGTAATTACATTGCCTGTTCTTTTAGAAAGCTTGCATTGCATTCACATCACCCTGCAGTGACGTAGCTGCTTCCTCCTCCCTGGCGCTGACATCAGCCAGGTTCCTGCCAGTTGGTTGAGTATCTCCAGGTGGTTTGTTGAGCTAGCATCTCAAACCTCAGGGCAGAGGTCTTGACTCATGGGATGGGGTGGAAGAAATTGGGTGCCAGTTACTTTAGAACATTTTAAAGGGATTTTTTAGAACTCAAAGAGAGGGTTAGGAAACAAAATACCCGAAAAGTGTCAAAAATACAACTCCAGACTTTTCTGCTAGTAAGAGTCAGTACAGGCTATGGACCTTTAGGCCCAGCCTAGACTGTGGGGCAGCTGCAAACACCCCAATACCTTCTGGAGCAAGTAGACAGGACTGCTCTTCAATGTCTACTGGCAAAAGATTTTGCCCAGCTCTCTAGGACACTGTTCAAGCAGGTCATTGTTTCCCAGATGCTCCAGCAAGGCTGAACAACCTCGTCTAGGCCCCAGGACCAGGCTTCTATTCTAGCAAAGGCCCACTCCAGGCAGCAGGCCTGGGAGACACCAACCTCCAACTCTGGCAACAGCCCCGGAGACAAGGACCTTTTTGGAAGGTCAACCATAATATTGATATTCTTACTGATCATGCACCACTAGGAATAAATCTTCTAGCGGTTGTGTAGGCAGGTCTTAGGCCCAAAGGTAACCATTCAGGGAAAGACCACATACTAGTCTTTGATTGAGTACTTGTCTTGTACGTATATTGAATATATAGCAGGGGTCTCCAAACTATGGCCCTTCGGTTGTTCAGGAACTACAATTGGCATCATACCTAATCATGTCTGTAAATGTCAGTTTTACAATTCCTCATAGGACGTGTAGTTCCGCAACAGCTGGAGGGCCATAGTTTGGAGATCCCTGATATATAGGTTAGCAGTAATGAATAATGGCAGTTTTTGTAGGCCTTGATATAAGGTGTTACCAGGCTTGGGCCTATAGTACCAGAGGAGGAGGGGTAATGGTCTGCAGTGCACCGGGATGGCCATGTAATTGTGCTAGAGAGCTCTCCACATTGTTATTCCAGATACTGGGATGCTTCCTCTATGAAGGCATTGTCCCTGTTCTGTCCCTACTCACCAGGAACCTATCCCTGCGCTTATTACTTTCCCTAGCCAGCGAGGTCTCCATCCCTGACCTACCACTTACTTCAGGTGTTCCCAAATGACATGGGTACCCTATTACATAAGGTCCCACAGCAACATGGCCGCTGGAGATCTCTTTTTTGTCTTGCAGCGCACCAAAAAGATCTAAAAATTTTCACGTCACACCGGTAAAAGATTTAACAATTTTTGTGGTGAAGAACTTATTTATTTTTACATATATATTTAATTTTAAATTAATTGGGAAGGATGTGCCTGCTTTTGAGAGCAAATCAGATTGAAGTGATTGTAATCTTCTTTGTACTTTCGATTGCTTCCTTGCTTTTCATTCAACGGTTTCTCTTTCAGAGTTGCAGACATGATTAAGTATTTCTCCATCACCAAACAATGAGCAAACTTTATTTATAAGCATCAAAGTTGGAATGGAACGGTCTCTATTATTATAATATAATTAGAGCGATCGAGTTCTCCCGATATCTCGCGGTACGAAAGAAACCAATGAATGACAGACTGACAGAGATTGCGTTTTTATTTACAGTTGTGTAAAAAAGTATTTGCCCCCTTCCTGGTTTTTTTATTTTTTTGCATATTTCTCACATTTAAATGATTCAGATCATCAAACTAATTTTAAATATTACATAAAAGATAACCCGAGTAGATACAAAATGCAGTTTTTAAATTATTATTTCATTTATTAAGGGAAAAAAAGCTGTTCAAACCTGCCTGGCCCTATGTGAAAAAGCAATTGCCCCCTCCCATGCTGAATCATGAATGAACTGTAATTAACCACAATTTTTTGGAAAGCTGAGTTAAATTTCACTTGCCACACCCAGGCCTGATTACTGCCAGACCTGTTGAATCAAGAAATCACATAAAAAAAACCTGTCCGACAAAGTGAAGCACGCTAATGCCTCGTACACACAATCGGACATTCGGACAACAAAATCCATGTTTTTTTTCCAACGGATGTTGGCTTAAACTTGTATTGTATACACATGGTCCCACAAAGTTGGTCGGAAATTCCGAACGTCAAGAACGCGGTGACGTACAGCACGTACGACGAGCAGAGAAAAATTAAGTTCAATAGCCAGTGCTGCTCTTCTGCCTAATTCCGAGCATGCGTGGCACTTTGTGCGCCGGAATTGTGTACACACGATCGGAATTTACGCAAACGGATTTTGTTGTCGGAAAATTTGAGAACCAGATCTCAAATTTTGTGCGATGGAAATTCCGATGGAAACTGTCCGATGGGGCCAGAAGTTCCAACAGAAGGCTCCCATCGAACATTTCCCGTCGGAAAATTCGACCGTGTGTACGGGGCATAACAGATCACAAAAAGCCACACATCATGCCACAATCTAAAAAAATACAAGAACACATTAGAAACAAAGCAATGTACATGTATCAGTCTAGGAAGGGTTTCAAAGCCATTTCTAAGGCTTTGGAACTCCAGTGAACCACAGGGAAAGCCACTATCCACAAATGGAGATAACTTGGAACAGTGGTGAACCTTCCCAGGAGTGGCCGGCCTACAAAAATTACTCCAAGAGCACAATGACAACTCTTACAGGAGGTCATAAAAGAACCCAGAACAACATCTAAAGAACTGCAGGCCTCACTTGCCTCAGGTAAGATCAGTGTTCATAATTCAACACTAAGAAGAAGACTGGGCAAAAATGGCATCCACAGGAGAGTTCCAAGGCCAAAACCACTGCTGACCAAAAAGAACACAAAGGCTCATCTCACATTTACCAAAAAACATCTTGATTATCCCCAAGACTTTTAGGAAAATATTCTGTGGAGTGAAGAGACAAAAAATTTACTTTTTGGAAGGAGTGCACCCCGTTACATCTGGCATAAAACTAATACAGCATTTCATAACAAGAACATCATACCAACAGTCAGACGTGGTGGTGGTAGCGTGATGGTCTGGGACTACTTTGCAGCTTCAGGACCTGGACGGCTTACCATAATTGATGGAAACATGAATTCAGAGCTCTACCAGAAAATCCTAAAGGAGAATGCCCGGCCATCAGTTCGTGACCTCAAGTTTAAGTGCACTTGGGTTATGCAGCAGGACAATGATTCTAAACACAACAGCAAGTCCACCTCCAAATGGTTCAAACAAAACAAAATTTAGCTTTTGGAGTGGCCTAGTCAAAGCCCGGACTTAAATCCAATTGAGATGCTGTATCATGACCTTACACAGACTGTTCATGCTGGAAAACCCTCCAATGTGGCTGAATTAAAACAATTCTGCAAGGAAGAGTTGGGCCAAAATTGCTCCACAGCGATGTGAAAGACTCATTGCCAGTTTTTGCAAAGGCTTGATTGCAGTTGTCGCCGCCAAGGGTGGCACAACCAGTTATTAGGTTTAGGGGGCAATTACTTTTTCACATAAAGCCAGGCAGGTTTGGGCAGCTTTTTTGCCTTAATAAATTAAACCATCATTTAAAAACTGCATTTTGTATTTACTCGGGTTATCTTTGTGTAGTAATACAATTAGTTTGATGATCAGAGTCATTTAAGTGTGACAAATATGCAAAAAAATAAAAAATCAGAAAGGGGCAAATACCTTTTCACTCAACTGTATGTTACTTTTTTTTTACTTTTTTTTTTGCAACATTGATTTGCCATTACATTTTTCGATATGTTCAAGGTTTCAAAACGCTAGCAATTTTAAATATTTTTCAAAACTCCCACGGCACACCTGCAAATCTGAAAAGGAAATGTCACCAGCGCATCAGGATCTCCAAAAAATGGGTCCAAAACTTTAATCACATAGTATCAAAAAGTAAAAGTGACATTTCTGAGCTACCTCACCTCACCTCGTCACATGCCTGATGAAGGAGTCCTGCGTGGCTCCGAAACGTCTGGTGTGCTGGTGACATTTCCTTTTCATGAACGCATTCGGTTCCAGCCGATGGTCATTTCAGCACCCAATGTAAAATACAGCCGTTTGTGCAGGAACGTGTGCGTTGGGAGTATTGCATTGGAGGACACTTGCAAATCTCACATGGCACACATTTTGAGAATCCCTGGCCTAGCTGCTATACTAGATTTAAGCTAGGGACACTGCTGTTAAGGGCAGGGTCTGTACACAGATCACTTGAGGCAGAGCCTCCGACACTTCCTCCTATACTTCTGGCTCTTCAGACCAGGTCCTAAGGTGAGCAATTCCTTGATTAGCTCTGGAAGGGATCCTAAGAGATAGCCCCCCCAGCTCTGCCACAGCTGGGACCATGATTCATGGCTGCTGATACCGGGGTAGTGGCTGCAGGTGGGGGTAGCCACCCTCACCCAGACGGGTGGATTTCCTCCAACAAGGAGATAGAATAAAAGACCCATGCTGCTGTAAGTCTCAGACTTCTTATATGCCTCTCCAGCCACCTTCTGGGCACACCTCTCCAGGGATTGGCAGGAGCACAATAAATATTCAGTCCTTCCAGTATCCACCAGACATTTCTCAGGGAACTCTCCAGACCAGGTTCCCAGGTGAGGAATCCCTTGACTAGCTCCAAAAAAGGGATCCCAAGAGATAGGCACCCAGCTCTGCCACAGCTGGGACATCGGTGAATGGATGCCGATACCAGGGTAGGTGCTGCAGATGGGGGTAGCCACTCCCCACCAGGACGGGTGGATTTTACTCCAACAGGGAGAAGAAGAAAAAAAAACCTTCTGCTGTAAGTCTCAAGTCTCTTTAACCTTGGCCCTGTATCATCTGTCTGGCATGCGACAATAAAGGTTTCTTTCAAGCAAACTTCTCGTTCCAGTGTGCGGCCACTTTCTTCTACACACTCCAGCAACGGTGGTGAGCCGGGGCAAGCACCTGGACAGACATTGCACCTCGTTGGCCTGAGCGGTGTATGCTTTGTGTCGTGGATTTTGCTCTAAGTCTCAGACTACTTATATGCCTCTCCAGCGTGAGAGGCATATAAGTCAGTCCTCAGTGAATTCTGCAGACCAGGCTCCCAGGTGAGGAATCCCTTGACTAGCTCCAAAAAGGGATCCTAAGAGATAGGCCCCCAGCTCTGCCACAGCTGGGACCTCAATGACATCAGGATAAGTGCTGCATATGGGGGTAGCCGCCTTCACCCAGACGAGTGGATTCCCTCCAACAAGGAGAAGAGGAAGAACCCTATTTATTTAACTATTTATTTGCCTCTCCAGCCACCTTCTAAGCAAGCCCAACAGAACACTATCAATATTCATGCTGAGATTTGCCTTGCCAAGCCCTCAATGTTCCAGAAGCATCTGGAAGGCAAGGGAAAGCAATCAAACCTGCAGTCTGTGAGACCCAGAGCAGCCAATAGCAATCAACAACTGCTCCACAGAGGAGCCAAAAAGTCGTAAATTTGCCTAGCTTCCTAGCAACCTAAGTAGAAGGGTGCTACATCCTAATAGACAAGGCATGATGACAAGGTATCTTTAACTACTTCCCGCCGGGAGGGCGTACATGGACGTCCTCCCGTTTCAGTGGTTATACCGGGATGATGCCTGCACCTACAGGCATCAACCTGGTATCATTCTCTTCAGCCGGCGATTCCCTTCACCGGTTCAGCCGTTTGATCTTTCTTACAGGTGGCGGGAGGGATCGTCCCCCCTCCCACCACCCTCCGGTACTTCTCCGGGCTTGCCCTTGCGATCAGCGAGCCAGAGAAGGAATCCACCGGCGGTGGAAGTTGACCATACAGATTTCTGGGGAACAGCTGGTCCCCGGTCATCTCTATGACTCTCGGAGGTCCGGGCGTGACGTTATGGCGTCACGCCCAGCCTGGCAGTTGGAAATACTGCCATATAAAAAAAAAATTGAAAAATTGCTGCGCAAATGCCGTGTGACATAAAAAGCCAGAGAAGGAATCCACCGGCGGTGGAAGTTGACCATACAGATTTCTGGGGAACAGCTGGTCCCCGGTCATCTCTATGACTCTCGGAGGTCCGGGCGTGACGTTATGGCGTCACGCCCAGCCTGGCAGTTGGAAATACTGCAGTATACCCAGCTGGAAAGCCAAGATTGTCCTGGTTTTTTGATATCAGGCTTTCCAGCCTGGAGGAGAGATGTGGGGTCTTATTGACCCCACATCTCTCCATAAAGAGGACCTGTCACGCACTATTCCTATTACTAGGGATGTTTACATTCCTTGTAATAGGAATAAAAGTGATCAATTTTTTTTTTTTTAAAAGGGAAAATCAAATGCCATATAAAAAAAAAAATTGAAAAATTGCTGCGCAAATACCGTGTGACATAAAAAGCCAGAGAAGGAATCCACCGGCGGTGGAAGTTGACCATACAGATTTCCGGGGAACAGCTGGTCCAGGGTCATCTCTATGACTCTCGGAGGTCCGGGCGCGACGTTATGAGGTCACACCCGGCCTGGCAGTTGTAAATACTGCCATATACCCAGCTGGAAAGCCGAGATTGTCCTGGTTTTTTGATATCAGGCTTTCCAGCCTGGAGGAGAGGTGTGGGGGTCTTATTGACCCCACATCTCTCCATAAAGAGGACCTGTCACACACTATTCCTATTACAAGGGATGTTTACATTCCTTGTAATAGGAATAAAAGTGATCAATTTTTTTTTTTTTAAAAGCGAAAATCAAAAATTGAAAATAAAATAAACATAAAAAAAATTTACGCGCCCCCGTCCCTGCGAGCTCACACGCAGAAGCGAACGCATACGTACGTCGCACCCACATATGTAAACAGCTTTCAAATCACACATGTGAGGTATTGCCATGAACGTTAGAGCGAGAGCAATAATTCTATACCAAGACCTTCTCTGTAACTCTAAACTGGTAACCTGTAAAAAAATTTTAAATCAATTTAATTTGGCGACTTTCAACGAGTGAGCGCAATTTTCAAGCATGACATGTTAGGTACCTTTTTACTCGGCGTAACATGATCTTTCACATTTTACAAAAAAATTGGGCTAACGTTAATGTTTTTTATTTTTGTGTTTTTTTGTATTTTTATGTTTGTTTTTTTTAATTTAAAATTTTTAATTTAAATTTTTTAATTTAAATTTAATTTATTTTTTTTAAATTCATGAAAACAAAAAAGAAAAATTTGAAAAATTGCAGCTCAAATACCGTGTGGCATAAAAAGTAGCAACAACCGCCATTTTATTCCCTGGAGTCTCTGTTAAAAAAAAACATATATAATGTTTGGGGGTTTCTGAGTAAATTTTCTACCAAAAAAAATGATGATTTTTACATGTGGGAGCGAAGTGCCAGACTTGGCCCGGATGGGAAGCGGTTGAGGATTCATGCTGTATTGCGACTATATGCATAAGCTACCATCCAGTACAGGGTGGAGGTGTGACAGTGAATATAGTAGAAGAACTGCAGAATTATATTGTCCTTACTCGACTCCTCGTAGTGAAATCTTCTGACCTGGATGAGAGGAGCTGACACTGATGTATATATGCAGAGCACACAGGCCCAGGAGCAATTCTGGCTTCAGTTCTGATCCCAGCCTCTCTCTTATCACATCATTACGGCTCTAAGAAAACATAAGAATGAATGCATTAAGCTTCTTCTTTTTTTTTTTTTTTCTTTTACTGGTTAAATACATACCTTATTTTAGGCCGAGTGACATCAGCACTGGGTCTCTGTGCTTCTCTATGCAATGCAGGCAGACCATATCTGATGGGAGGGGGGGCAACAGGGTTCTGTACATCAGTATCCATCAACTCCTGTCCTCAGGGCCCACTAACAGGCCAGGTTTTATGTATTACCTTGGGGGTGATGCAGACTAGAACACAGCCATCACTGAGCAGCAAATGATATCACCTGTGTTGTATTTCAGTTATCTTGCAAACCTGGCCTGTTAGTGGGCCTTGAGGACAGGGGGTTGATGACCACTGCTCTACATAGCTTCCTGAAATCAGCACCCTGCCTCTCAAAAGTCTTCAGCCCTGATGTAAGCAGTGGGCTGGCTCTTGGGAGGAGTTATGCAAATATCAAAACGCCTGGATGGGTGGGTAGCAGTCTGGAGCAAGGGGGTGTTTCTAGGCAGACCGCCCCTAGGTAATGCCCAAAGCTGAGCATCCATGTTCCAGAAACAGAGAAAAGACACTCCAGAGCCACGTCCGTAGTATAGGGGGAAAAAGGGGTAATACTGGCGGTATTACCAAAATCGGACTTTATGGGCCAGGAAATGGAAAAGGAATATTACAAATAAATCATCATATTTATTGAAAATTACAAAATGTACACATAATTATTGTAAAGGTAAAAACCATCATACGTATGCATTATACAGTTGTACAGTGAGCCCTTGTGCGTCTACGCGTTTCGCCGTTACAGCGCCAGGCTGTCTCCCAGGGGCCACGCTTCTTCAATATATGCTGCATGCACAGCATGTCTTGTTAGTCCTTGCCAGCTTCAAGCAGCATTTAATTCCATCAAAGGTCTCCTTGTTTTGTGATATACACTGTGTATTTGTGCTCTGCTGGCCGCGTATATCCTTGTAGTGAAGCCATTACAGGGGGTCCCCGGGTTACAAACAAGATAGGGACTTTAGGTTTGTTCTTAAGTTGAATCTGTTTGTAAGTCGGAACAGGTACATTTTTTAAGTTTAGCTCCAGCCAAAAAATCTATTTTTAAGTTTTGTAGATAGCATAGGGAAGGGTTAACACCCCTGTAACATTTGTTTTGCTGTCTGTGCCCCTGTTCAGAAGATTTCACCTCACTTTCTGTCCCAATGACAATTGGATTTTGAAAATTTGGGGTTATTAGGGAAATAAGGATAGGTGATAAAGCATCAGTGGAGACACCTTTTTCCCATATTAACTCTTACAGGAGTGAATTTCCCTTTCTAGGGGTAGATTTCCTCTCACTTCCTGTTGTCTCCCTCCGTTTGTAAGTAGGAGTCGTTTGTAAGTCGGATGTTTGTAAGTAGGGGACCCCCTGTACTTGCTAATTACTATGCTAATTTAGCGATTATTTCGAATTATGAATACCCATCGCTTACTCTAGGCTTTTGAGAGAGATATATATATATATATATCAGTATACTCCAACTCCAGATAGTGAGATTTTTTTCTCTTATCTGTTGCATCTTCGAACCTTGGTCGTGTCCTGAAGAAGCCTAACGGCGAAACGCGTAGACGCACGAGGGCTCACTGTACAGCTGTATAATGCATATGTATGATGGTTTTTACCTTTACGATAATTATGTGTACATTTTGTAATTTTCAATAAATATGATGATTTATTTGTAATATTCCTTTTCCATTGCTTCCTGGCCCATAAAGTCCGATTTTGGTAATACCGCCAGTATTACCCCTTTTTTTTTCATCCATGTTCCCAGGTTTGGAAAGAAAGAGCAGACTATATTGAGCTTAGGTAACAGGAGTAAAAGCTATACATTTTATATTTCGTCTATAATATTTCCTTATTAGGGCGCAGATATATGAAGGGACATTATATTATGTATAACTGTATATGTAATATTACTTGATTCAAATGACTGATGTTAGATTATTTCAACATCTAGGTGACATTTACGATATTCTAAAGTGCAATTCCTTTTTTCGGGGCCCTTCTGCCAGACAGTGGAGGCAGAACCCAGCTGGCACTATTCACCATGAATGACTTCCGCAAGGCGGAGCCGGGCTAAAGGCAAGGATTTACCACTGCTGGTTGGACGGGGGGGGGGTAGTAGGACTACAAAGAACAACGTCATCATAACTGATTGAAACATTGTAATTTATTTCATATCTGTTTTTATCTGTTACCTGAATGTACAGATACTCAAATGCAGCAGGATCAGAATGCAGAATGTCGGCCGGGTCTTTAGGGAAAAAACAGATTCGAAACAAGCATTTCATACCCTGATAGTGAGTTCGATGCACAACCTGAGAGGGGGGGAAAGAAGAATTATATTTGTATGTTGTAAGAAGTCTTTACTCATACACAGAACAATACCATTATATTATATATCCCCATATATGGGACCTGAGGGCAAAAATGAAAAAAAATGACACGTACGCTACAATTATAGTATTAACACATTCATTTTTGCTTTTCCCGCTGTAACATAGTTTTATTGCCTGTTGATCCCGCCAGTGGAGCCATTATTTTTCCACTTCCTTTAACAGGGTGACAACACTATGTAAATGAGCAGGGCCGCCAACAAAGAGGGTAGTGCTGGCCCTCCAGTATCAGTCCTGGCCCTGCCAATTTAGCAGTGGAATGGGTCGCATTCAGCCACCAAAGGATCATTTTCGTCAAGGCATCATGCAAAGCTAAGCCGCTCTAGCCCCATCTGCTCCCTTTGGCTGTGTGTTAAACCTGCCCCACCCTTGAACTCTGTGCAATACATACTCTTTACCCTGCACCCTAAGAGTTACCCACTCCTGACCCCTACACTCTGTACATTACCCACTCCTGATCCCTACACTCTGTACATTACCCACCCCTGACCCCTGCACTCTGTACATTACCTACTCCTGACCCCTACACTCTGTACATTACCCACCCCTGACCCCTACACTCTGTACATTACCCACTCCTGACCCCTACACTCTGTACATTACCCACTCCTGATCCCTACACTCTCTACATTACTCACCCCTGACCCCTACACTCTTTACATTACTCACCCCTGACCCCTACACTCTTTACATTACTCACCCCTGACCCCTACACTCTCTACATTACTCACCCCTGACCCCTACACTCTTTACATTACTCACCCCTGACCCCTACACTCTTTACATTACTCACCCCTGACCCCTACACTCTGTACATTACCCACTCCTGACCCCTACACTATGTACATTACCCACTCCTGACCCCTACACTCTGTACATTACCCACTCCTGACCCCTACACTCTGTACATTACTCACCCCTGACCCCTACACTCTTTACATTACTCACCCCTGACCCCTACACTCTCTACATTACTCACCCCTGACCCCTACACTCTTTACATTACTCACCCCTGACCCCTACACTCTGTACATTACCCACTCCTGACCCCTACACTATGTACATTACCCACTCCTGACCCCTACACTCTGTACATTACCCACTCCTGACCCCTACACTCTGTACATTACCCACTCCTGATCCCTACACTCTGTACCTTACCCACTCCTGACCCCTACACTCTGTACATTACCCACCCCTGACCCCTACACTCTGTACATTACCCACTCCTGATCCCTACACTCTGTACATTACCCACCCCTGACCCCTACACTCTGTACATTACCCACCCCTGACCCCTACACTCTATACATTACCCACTCCTGATCCCTACACTCTGTACATTACCCACCCCTGACCCCTACACTCTGTACATTACCCACTCCTGATCCCTACACTCTGTACATTACCCACTCCTGATCCCTACACTCTGTACATTACCCACTCCTGATCCCTACACTCTGTACATTACCCACCCCTGACCCCTACACTCTGTACATTACCCACTCCTGACCCCTACACTCTGTACATTACCCACCCCTGACCCCTACACTCTGTACATTACCCATTACTGACCCCTGCACTCTATGCTCTATTCCCCCCACTGACACCAATGATGGGTCATTATTCTTTCCACTGACACCAATGATGGGGCACTTTTCCTCCCACTGATACCAATGATTGGGCATTGTTTTCTCCCATTAACATTTGGACATTTTCTACTCCCACTGGCCACAATCCGGCCCCTTGAAAGTCTGAAGGACAGTAAACTGGCCCTTTATTATTTATATGTACTCTTACCAATGATGGGGCACTATTCCTCCCACTGATATTAATGACGGGGCACTATTCCTCCCACTGATACCAATGATGGGGCACTATTCCTCCCACTGATACCAATGAAGGGGCACTATTCCTCCCACTGATATCAATGACGGGGCACTATTCCTCCCACTGATACCAATGATGGGGCACTATTCCTCCCACTGATACCAATGATGGGGCACTATTCCTCCCACTGATACCAACGATCAGGCACTATTCTTCCCACTGATACCAATGATGGGGCACTATTCCTCCCACTGACACCAATTATGGGGCATTATTCCTCCCACTGATACCAATGAGGGGACACTATTCCTCCCACTGATACCAATGATGGGGCACTATTCCTCCCACTGATACCAATGATGGGGCACTATTCCTCCCACTGATACCAATGATGGGGCACTATTCCTCCCACTGATACCAATGATGGGGCACTATTCCTCCCACTGATACCAATGATAGGACACTATTCCTCCCACTGATACCAATGATGGGGCACTATTCCTCCCACTGATACCAATGATGGGGCACTATTCCTCCCACCGACACCAATGATGGGACACTATTATTCCCACTGATACCAATGATGGGGCACTATTCCTCCCACTGATGCCAATGATAGGACACTATTCCTCCCACTGATACCAATGATGGGGCACTATTCCTCCCACTGATACCAATGATGGGGCACTATTCCTCCCACTGATACCAATGATGGGGCACTATTCCTCCCACTGATACCAATGATGGGGCACTATTCCTCCCACTGACACCAATGATGGGGCACTATTCCTCCCACTGATACCAATGATGGGGCATTGTTTTCTCCCATTAACATTTGGGCATTTTCTACTCCCACTGGCCACAATCTGGCCCCCTGAAAGTCTGAAGGACAGTAAACTGGCCCTTTATTTAGAAAGTTTGGAGGACCCTGCTATAGATAGTGCTGTACTCTTGGCAGACCTCTGAACTGAAAATGTGATTATGAAGGGTCAATCCTCTAGCACAGCCTCCTCCCTCCTTCCATAGCACAGTCCTCCCTACTTTTGGGAGTGTCTAATTATTGCCTGTGCTGGCCCAGCTCCTACACCCCGCCTTCACCTCCCTACATAACCTTTTCTGTAGCTGTTGGGCGAGGAGCATGCTACTGTATTACTACAGAATGTCAATGGAGTGACAACTCCGAGCCAGCTGGGGCTGCCGACATCACATCCAAGATGGCAGTGCCCTCCAGCAGTCTCTGGGCTTATGAATGGCCTTTACAGGTAATAGCATGGGAGGATTGGAGTTGGAATGAATGGTCTGGTGAAAGGGTTTCTTTAGGACTAGGAACTCAAGCAATACTGCGGGCCATTCCAATATTCTGATAATATTAGGCTTTTAGAAATTGCAGGCCAGAGATTGATGTGCGTTTGTAATCTGCAGCCATGAAGTGGCCCCATGTGACCCCCTCCATCTGGCCGTAGGAGCTGTTCAGAAACAATAAGTCCCACGCGGTCAGCATATTGATTAGGCATCAGAAAGTAAAAGTCAAGTCAGCACACTCGGTGGGTTGCCGGTTCTTTGATGGCTTTCCAAGTTCTTTGTAAGGGGCAGAAGCTATGGGGGGGGGGGGGGGAGGCAGACTGATGAAAGTATAGGGATCAGATTTTTTTGTCATTTTAATCATCAAAAGGCTCCGGGGCGGGTTGTAGAATTATAAAAGGAACTCAGAAATCTAATTTTTTGCTATGAATTATTTACCATTCACAAAAAAAAAAAAAAAATGTGCGCAGTAGGCACATGTGCAGTGAAGATCAGCATTATATTCATACTGCAGTGACTTCTAGTGCAGCTCTAAGCATCAACAATGTGACAGTTAGGGACCTGCAGACATACTACAAGGGATAGTCAGACCCTCTGGAGATGATCAGAGACTGCAGACATGATACAGGAGATGATCAGAGACTGCAGACATACTATATGAGATTGCCAGAGAATGCAGACATACTACAGGAGATGGTCAGAGACTGCAGACATGATACAGGAGATGGTCAGAGACTGCAGACATGATACAGAAGATGGTCAGAGACTGCAGACATGATACAGGAGATGGTCAGAGACTGCAGACATACTACAGAAGATGGTCAGAGACTGCAGACATGATACAGGAGATGGTCAGAGACTGCAGAAGTACTATGGAAGATGGTCAGGGACTGCAGAGTTCGTAAAGGAGATGGTCAGAGACTGCAGACATACTACAGGAGATGGTCAGAGACTGCAGACATACTACAGGAGATGGTCAGAGACTGCAGACTTACAACAGGAGATGGTCAGAGACTGCAGACAGGATACAAGAGATGGTCAGAGACTGCAGACATGGTACAGGAGATGATCAGAGACTGCAGACATACTATATGAGATTGCCAGACAATGCAGACATTATACAAGAGATGGTCAGAGACTGCAGACATGATACAGGAGATGGTCAGAGACTGCAGACATGATACAGGAGATGGTCAGAGACTGCAGACAAGGTACAGGAGATGGTCAGAGACTGCAGACATTCTACAGGAGATGGTCAGAGACTGCAGACAAGGTACAGGAGATGGTCAGAGACTGCAGACATTCTACAGGAGATGGTCAGAGACTGCAGACAAGGTACAGGAGATGGTCAGAGACTGCAGACATGGTACAGGAGATGGTCAGAGACTGCAGACAAGGTACAGGAGATGGTCAGAGACTGCAGACATTCTACAGGAGATGGTCAGAGACTGCAGACAAGGTACAGGAGATGGTCAGAGACTGCAGACATTCTACAGGAGATGGTCAGAGACTGCAGAATGCATACCGCAGACGATGGTCGGAGACTGCAGACATCCTACAGGAGATGGTCAAAGACTGCAGATGTCCTACAGGAGATGGTCAGAGACTGCAGACGTCCTACATGAGATGGTCAGAGACTGCAGATATACTACAGGAGATGGTCAGAGACTGCAGAAGTACTATGGAGACCATCTCCTAAAGGAGATGGTCATACTACTGTAGACATCTTACATGAGATGGTCAGAGAATGTAGACAGGAGATGGTCAAATACTTGTAAACACATGCATCCCAACTTATATATTTTTGGAATTTGTTCTTCCTGGCTAAATAACTGGGAATAACCAAAATTTTGAGTTTTTTCATTTCCCTGAAATTCTGGTAAAAATAAGGAGATATTGGCACAATGCATTGGATTGAATTGGGAAAACAAAATTAGGGGATCAGTGGGGGACAATTTGCTTTAAATAGAAAACACTAAATCAATTAAACTAAATTAATGATTGCTCAAAAAATGAATTAATAGAAAATCGAAAAAAAAAAAAAAAAAAAACAGAAAAAAGATTACAACTTTTTTAAAGGGAAATTTCACCCAAGCGTGTCAATGGGCAAAATTGAGAGTTTCCACTTCAGCAAAATTTTATAGATGGCGAAATGGGAAATTGTGCAGCGATATCAATTGTGGCAGAACCACTACGCTCATTTCTTGGCAACCAGAACAGGAAACAACAGGGTAAGGCCACCACAAAGATGCAAGCAGCAAAAAGATGTCTACCCCTAGAGTCTCTACACCTTCCTTACTTGCCCAATCCAAAAAAAAACATTTTGGATGAAGTTCCACTTTATTAAGATAACATATAGAGCAATGCCAAATTGTGCAAACCTTAGAAGCCCAAAGCCACTATTTTTAGACTTCAGGGCCCCCTTCAGACCAGGGCCATCCTAATGCATGGGCACACCTGGGCACTTCCCAGGGGCCCCAGGTGCATGGGGGCCCCTTGATCACGGCCAGGACAAAGGGGGGGGGGGGGCTGTGCACTGTGTTGGCAGGGGTGCACTGGCTTTTTGGCCACACATGCTGCTCCTTTTTAAAAGTAGTGAATGCTATGTCACTCCTGTCAATAGGAGCAGGGGCTGGCTCCTGCTGGAGAGATGATTCAGCTTTCTCCTCCCTCCTGCAGTGGATGGAAGAGAGACGGCACTGAGAACTCACCTCAGTCTCGGCGCGGTAGAGGAAGAAGGAGCTGATTTCGTTGCAAGTGGGAACAGCATTTGTCATCTGTGAGTACAAAGGGGAAGGGGGAACTATGATGGGGCAACCCGATGTATGGGGACACTGTGATGAAGACACCTGATGCATGGGGGTGCTGGGATGGGGACACCTGATGTATAGAGGTGCTGTGATGGGGACACCGGATGCATGGGGGTGGTGTGATGGAGGACACCTGATGTGTGGGGACCCTGCTATTGGGACTTCTGATGGGGGTGCTGTGATGGGGACACCTGATGTATGGGGGTGCTGTGATGGAGACACCTGATGGATGGGGACACTGTGGTGGGGATACTCATGGGATGGGGGCACTGTGATGGGGATACCTGATGTATGGGGCCACTGTGATGAAGACACCTGATGTATAGGGGTGCTGTGATGGGGGACACCTGATGTATGTGGCGCTGTGATGCGGACATCTGATGTAAGGGGGACACTGTGATGAGGACATCTGATTTATAGGGGGTGCTGAGATGGGGCCACCTGATGTATAGAGGTGCTATGATGAGAACACTGGATGCATGGGGGTGCTGTGATGGGGGACACCTGATGTATGGGGATGCTGTGATGAGGACACCGGATGTATGGGGGTGCTGTGATGGGGGCACCTGATGTATGGGGACCCTGCGATGGGGAAACCTGATGTGGGTGCTGTGATGGGACACCTGATGTATGGGGGTGCTGTGATGGAGACACCTAATGTATGGTGGTGCTGTGATGAGGACACCTAATGTATGGGGGTGCTGTGATTAGGACACCTAATGTATGGGGGTGCTGTGATTAGGACACCTGATGTATGGGGGAGCTGTGATGGGGAACACCTGATGTATGGGGATGCTGTGATGAGGACACCTGATGTAAGAGGAACACTGTGATGAGGACACGTGATGCATGGGGATCCTGTTATGGGGACACCTGATGTAAGGGGACATCTGATGTATGGGGATTTTGTGATGGGGGACACCTGATATATGTGGGAGCTGTGATGGGGGACACCTGATGTAAGAGGACATCTGATGTATGGGGGTGCTGTGATTAGGACATCTGATGTATGGGGGTGCTGTGATGAGGACACCTGATGTATGGGGGTGCTGTGATGGGGGACATCTGATGTATAGGGGTGCTGTGATGGGGGACATCTGATGTATAGGGGTGCTGTGATGAGGACACCTGATGTATGGGGGTGCTGTGATGGGGGACATCTGATGTATGGGGATGCTGTGATGAGGACACCTGATGTAAGAGGAACACTGTGATGAGGACACGTGATGCATGGGGATCCTGTTATGGGGACACCTGATGTAAGGGGACATCTGATGTATGGGGATTTTGTGATGGGGGACACCTGATATATGTGGGAGCTGTGATGGGGGACACCTGATGTAAGAGGACATCTGATGTATGGGGGTGCTGTGATTAGGACATCTGATGTATGGGGGTGCTGTGATGAGGACACCTGATGTATGGGGGTGCTGTGATGGGGGACATCTGATGTATAGGGGTGCTGTGATGGGGGACATCTGATGTATAGGGGTGCTGTGATGAGGACACCTGATGTATGGGGGTGCTGTGATGGGGGACATCTGATGTATGGGGATGCTGTGATGAGGACACCTGATGTAAGAGGAACACTGTGATGAGGACACCTGATGCATGGGGATCCTGTTATGGGGACACCTGATGTAAGGGGACATCTGATATATATGGGGGTGCTGTGATGAGGACACCTGATGTATGGGGACACTGCTATGGGGACACCAAATGGAAGGGGACATCTGATGTATGGGAATGCTGTGATAGAGACACCTGATGTATGGGGGTGCTGTGAGGGACACCTGATGTAAGGGGGAAACTGTAATGGGAATACCTGATGCAGGCCAGCAGGTACCCCACTGTATTACTTTGCCCATGTGCCCATGATGCTTATAAGATGGCAATGCTTCAGACCTACCTATCCATTGCAATGCAGAAATGTACAATGCATCCCAGCGCCATTTAGCTTTTGCACTTTGCTCCTTTTTACTGCATAAGTCATTTTTATTTGTCTGTTCTCCATCTTTATTCCCCTTTTGCCCTCTTTCCCAGTACTTACATGAGCCAGCGGTTGCTTGTCTTGCAGTAGTAGAAATTTCTGGCCTTGATCTGTTGCAGAATATTGTAGGACGAGGGAGAAATGATCACGATGGCGAAGAGAGATACGGTCCTGAAGGGTAACCATGACATCCTGTATATGAGAAATAGATTTCAAATATATACACATACGCACACTAGTAAAAATAGTTTTATGAAAGCAATAGTATTCAACAAGAAAACTAGAGGTGACGAAGAACAGCAGTGCCAATCAGATGAATTAGGAGGCAGTTAGGTGCAAATAATTATCTTTTATTATCAATTAAAAGCCGACATGTTTCGGGGGTAATGAAATCCCCCTTCTTCGGGGCCTGGATGTGCAGCAGAGTAGCTGACTTGTCTGCTACACCAGACATTCATTGCATTTCTGGTATTGAAGTCTTATTAATCAGACATGTGCGATTTGTTCCGTTACAAATCAAATTCCAGACTAAATTTTCGTTATTCTATTCTATTCTTTTCTATTCTTCTCTATTCTAGTCTATTCTATTCTTTTCTATTCTATTCTATTCTATTCTATTCTATTCTATAAAACAACCTAAATAGAAATCATCATCTTATTTCACTTTTTTTTACCTTACTGTATTTATTGCAATATGTTTTAATTTCTAATTCAAATTAATTTTTGAATTTGAATTAATTTTCGAATTCTAATCCTTTTTTAAATTCAAATTCAACTAATTCGTTTCGGTATAATTTATTTTGGATTCATTGAAATTCCTACTATTGTGATTCGAAAATTCGGCTTCATCCGAATCTCCAAATAACAAAAAATTCCATCCGAATTTCAATTTGTAACTAAAAATAATGGCACACGTCTATACGTACATATTCATTTGTTTCATTCGGATGTCTGAAGCGTCTGAAATAACGTAAACGAAGTAATGAATGATTCAAATCCATTTCGTTTTTATTTTCCATGAACTTTTGTTCTTTAAGAAATGCACTACATATGAAATGGAAACATTTTGCAATAAATATAATAAGGTATAAGGTATAATAGGTATAATATAAGGTATAATAAGGTATAAAAGTGAAATAAGATGATGATTCCTACTTATTGTGTTTGGGTTGGATGGAGGTGGACCCATCAGAATCTCCGGATGACAACCAAAATAATATAATTAATCACAACCGATATAAAATCATAATCTGAAATTCATTTAATTCCATTCTTCATGTTTGGAGATTCTGATGGACTCACCTCCATCCAACCCAAACAGAGTACATAAGTAATCTCCCGAAATAATGAATTCACGTAAAACCAATATAGCCAATCTTCCGAAATAACTTCTGAAATACGAATTAACTCGGAATAATGAATATACGAAATGAATAAATACACAAAACTATTCCTTGTAGATTTCCTGAAAATGAATCAATCTAACATAACGAATATGACGGAAAAAAAAAAATGATTAACTTAACAAACTAATCTGAAACGAAACAAAACAAATTTTTCCGTTGTGCACAGCATCTATATTGATTTAATATAGGATGGAAAAGGACCTGGAGGTCCTAGTAGATGATAGGCTCAGCAATGACATGCAATGCCAAGCTGCTGCTAACAAAGCAAACAGAATATTGGCATTAAACAGGGGATCAACTCCAGAGATAAAACGATAATTCTCCCGCTCTACAAGACTCTGGTCCAGCCGCACCTGGAGTATGCTGTCCAGTTCTGGGCACCAGTCCTCAGGAAGGATGTACTGGAAATGGAGCGAGTACAAAGAAGGGCAACAAAGCTAATAAAGGGTCTGGAGGATATTAGTTATGAGGAAAGGTTGTGAGCTCTGAACTTATTCTCTCTGGAGAAGAGACGCTTGAGAGGGGATATGATTTCAATTTATAAATACCGTACTGGTGACGCTACAATAGGGAGGAAACTTTTCCGCGGAAGGGAGTTTTAGCAAGACTCGTGGCCACTCATTAAAATTAGAAGAAAAGAGGTTTAACCTTAAACTACGTAGAGGGTTCTTTACTGTAAGAATTCCCTTCCACAGGCGGTGGTCTCAGCGGGGGGCATCGATAGTTTAAAAAAACTATTAGATAAGCACCTGAATGACCGCAACACACAGGGATATACAATGTAATACTGACATATAATCACACACATAGGTTGGACTTGATGGACTTGTGTCTTTTTTCAACCTCACCTACTATGTAACGATGTAATTGCAGATACGCAAACAAGCACCAGGGATAAGGATGGGTTCCCTGCATATACAAGGTGATAGGGATATGTTCTGACCATAACTTCTATCTATATGGCCAAACCTATGTAGACAACCCTCAAGATAATTGAGTTCAGGTGTTTCCAGTGACATATACTGTTCATGCTACAGCGCACAAAGATATTTTAGACAACTGTGCATCTCCAACCTTTGGTGAAGGCTCTTTTCTGTTCCAGCATGAGCCAGATCCAAGAAGATATCGTTTGGTGTTGAGGAACTTTTCGTGGCCTGCAGAGAGCCCCAACCTCAAACCTCCTGATCACCGCTGGTATCAATTGGAACACCAACTATAATGCCGCGTACACACGAGCGGACTTTTCGTCAGACTGAACTCTGACGGACTTTACGACGGAGTTCCGACGGAGTTCCACTGAAACGGACTTGCCTACACACGATCACACCAAAGTCCAACCGTTTAGAACGTGATGACGTACGACGGGACCAGAAAAAGGAAATTCAATAGCCAGTAGCCAATAGCTGCCCTTGCGTCATTTTTGGTCCGTTGGACTAGCATACAGACGAACGTTTTTTTTCAATAGGAATTGAGTCCGTCGGAAAGATTTGAAACATGTTCTATTTCTAGGTCTGTCAGAATTTTGGACAGAAAAGGTCCAATGAAGGTCCTATGAAGCCCACACACGATCGGAAAGTTCGAAGGAATCGCTCCGTCGGACCTTTTCTGCCGGAAAGTCCGCTCATGTGTACGCAGCATTAGGCATGTCTTTTAGTCTAACATTAGTACCTGACCTCACAAATTTTCCTTTGGCTGAATGGACACAAATTCCAATGGACACACTCATAAATCTTGTAGGAAGCCTTATTGGAAGAGTAGAAACTGTTGTTACCAAGAAGGGAGCAAACTACACCTTAATGGCCATCATTTTTTAATAGGATGTGCAACACGCTCATATAGGTGTTATGATCAAGTGTCTACAAATTGTTTGCCATACAGTGTACTTTGTCAGTACGGCAGTCCAAGACAATTGCGCATATGATTGCTGCTATATAAACCTTGTTAAATAGGGTCCATTATTTGAGGCTGGATTCACATATGAGCAGGCAGCGGCTCACAGAGTCCGGTGTGTCCTCGTTCACCGATTCAGGTCCGATTTCAGCCTGAATTTTGCAATTCGCACTAGTGTGAACCCAGCCTAAGGCCTTTCTTAAATTAATTCAATTTTCTGTTGAGTTCTCTTACTCATGCAGCTGTGGTCTTCTTCCATAGTAGCTGCTCCTTTCCCACCATGCATGATCCAGACTTTTAAGGTATTTCAGGTACCAGATGTTAAAATTTACACAACTTTATTTGATCCTGGCACAGCAGGCAGAAGATCAATACTGCCAACGCAGAACAATTCTAACTGGAGTTGGGCTTTAAGGCTTTTTTTTTTTCCCAAAGAGTTCCTTGAGAGCTCTTTATTACCCTACAGACAGTCCAGTGTTATCTGCTGCTTCAAAAATTAAATGTCAAGTGGATCAGGTGCCATTAGTACCTCAAAACTAATTTCTATTTTTTAGCTATAGATTTGAAATAGATACATTTAGTGTGATTGCTAGCATACTGCATTTTGGTAGGATGGAACTATCTTGCCTTAACTGTTGTTCTCCCATCAAAAGTGAAGGATTTTATTTGTCCATTCTCCAAAAATACTTTGAGGACATTCGGAATGAGGAGAAGGGGAGGAGAGTCTTTCATCTTCAACATGTCCTAGGATAAAACAAAAAAAAGAGTTTTCAAATGGTAAGCATAATAAAGAAGCAACACACTTACTAGTATAACCAAAGAACAAATAATCTCTGATCTATTACAAAGTATTTCTTTTGTATGAAGTCTTTTCATACTGTTTTGTTAACTGTAATGTATAATATGAGTTAGTATCCCAATCTCCAATGTAGTCAAAGAACTTCATGAGTGAGAAAAATGAATCATTCCCCCTAACTTTCTGCTCTCTAGGGCCCTATATAGTCTCAGTTAGAGAATGTGAGAGTCTGAAAGAAAGCAGCTTCTGCAATGCTTGGTCTTTAAAGAAAAAAATACATGAATTCTACATCAGCTCGTTTAATTAAGCTGTAACCCATGTGTTATTTTTTATGATACTCAGTATTGTAAGATATGACCTTAAAGGAGAAGTATGGGGAAAGCTCACTTGGCTGTTCTTCTCCCGTGACCCGTTTTCAGCACTCCTATGACCCGTTTTCAGCAGACAGCGGGCTGAAGTCCTCTGTCGGCTGATGTCACAGAGCCGGTCCAGGCTCCGGAAAGATCATGACCATATGGATATCTGCCCACATGCCTGGACTGGCACCCAGCTCAGCCTCTCAGTAAGCCGATGAGAGCCTGAGCCAGCCTCCACAGCCCAGCGCTTCAGTGAGCAGGGGGGGAGGTTGAAGAGCAGAAAGTCATTGACTGACAGTTATCAGCTCTCTGTTCAGGGAGCTGTGAGAACCGAGTGATGGGTGGTGTTTGATCGCTCGGTTCTGTCTTCTCTGAGCTGGCTGCTTCGCTGTCGGCTAATTTCTAGCTTCTATCTCTCCACCGTGACTCACCTGTTGATGATATCCTGCTCTTCAGTCCTGCCTACTTAAGCCGTCAAGCCCAAGTGATCTCTGCATTCGCCTTGGTGACATCTCTAGAGACTCTCTACTGTGTTCCTGTTAAAGACTTGCTTGACTGACATTCCTTCTGGCTCCAGATCCTGCTTGCTGTTCTACTACACTGTTCTCTGGCTCCCAGATGTTTTGGCTTGTCTGACAATCCTTTCCGGTTCCTGAACCCTGGCTGTTTTGACTACGTTTACTCTGTTTGCCTTTTTTTCTTCTTATTAAACAAGTAAGATTTAACTGTACTTCTGTCTCAGTCTGATTCCGGGTTTCTGACAGGTTCTCAGTGTTAGAGTCGACAGGGGACAGATGCAGCACTGGTCCGATGCTGCATCCAGCTAGGTAAGTATGATTCTACAAAAAAAAATGGATTCTCATACATCTCTTTTAATGTTAAATAACACATGGGTTGCAACCATTTCTCTGTTGTATCTAAGGCAGCCATGGTTGCCACACAGGATTGGCTTTAAACATGTCTGCCTTTGTTCATCTCTATTACATAATGGATCGATGGGGCTAGTAGTTAACATTATAAAGATAAGGTTCTTTGTGATTTCTTTTAAATATTTTGACAGTGGCGGTCCGTAACACAGGGCGCACAGGCGTGGCTCACATCCAAGTGTCCGGTCCTCTAATCTACATGCGGGGTGCCGGACGCATGGATTCCTATTGGGGTTTTTCTTTTTTAAGCACGTTATTAGAGACATAGGCTCTAATAGGCTTCAAATAAGGGTGGGCTCGGGGCGCAGAGCACTGTGCCCTGAGCCCACTCAGTTGTGTGACAATAGCGAATGAACATTTGCTATGTTCTTCCTGATTCTCCTCCCAGCCAATCAGGAAGTGGGTCCTGTTTCCTGATTGACCGAAAGAAGAAGCAATCCTATTGGAGGAGGGAGGAGACGCACAGTGGAAGCCATTGTGATGCTGAGAAGGAAACCGCCTGGAGGGATAACGCTGCCTGTGCCATAGATGGGGTAAGTGCGGGGCTGGTAACTGACCTACGGGGGGGGGGGGGTGACTGTGACAAAAAAAATATACCGCCAGCCGCCACTGTATTTTGGATAGAGTAAGTTTATGGTGCCATTGGTGTCCCAATCGGGGAGATTTCCCTTAACTTCCTGATCCATGGCCACAGCAGGAAGTGGGCAGAAACTCTTCCAAAGTGAGGGAATCCCTGGTTGCCATCAGAACTAGTATTTCCCCTGGGAGATTTCCCCTCTACTCCAGTTCTGGTGACAACTCCAAACTTGGGATTTTCTTTCACTGTCCCTGGTCACCAGGACAAATAAAGAGGGTGACTCTCCCTAATGGGGGCAGCAATAAAAACTTGACAAATTTTGTAACCCCTCTCCACTTTATCTAAAACTAAAAAAAAAAAAAAGAAAGTTTTGCTCTCATTACTTACTGCGTCTGTATCGCCAACAGTGACCAACTCAGAAAATCGGACCCTGGTTGGGTTGGAGCGAAGCTTCTCCTTCTTGGCTGCGCTAATGAATGCGGATTTTGGAGACTACAAGAACACAAATCAAATATTGGAATTCATTGCAAACACACACACAAAAAAAAAAACTATTTTATTACTGCAAAACCAAATCTTTTTTATTTGCTAAATATATAAACCAAAAGGATTCCTTCAAGCAAAACCTTTTCAATGGAACTCGCAGTGGCTCTCCAAGAAGGGACATTACTTTGCCCTCTCTTCCTCATGAGCCAATGTCAACCTCCTGTTGCAGCATAGGATCGGCTATCACACTGGCAGGGGAACCCCTCTGATTACACTGGGAGACCACCACTGCTATCTGCATTGCTGGGCTATGAGTTTGGCAGCCAGGTCCTTCAGAAGGCAAGAAGCAGCCAACCTATGTAGAGCCAGGAGCGGATCTCGCCATAGCTGCCCCCTCTCCTTCATCCTTTCCTGCCCCACCCTGATCATGTGACTCGTTTCCCTTAGGCACCCAGTGGCAGCTTAGACACCCAGTGTAAATGGTAAATGAAGGCACAGAAAGTCATTAGCCCCGTATAAGTTCCAAGTGATAGCTTACACATGATATCTTCTCTTGGCTTTCAATGGCCGAATGCAGGAGGAAAACGAGAAGAAGGTGATTAGTAGTGGTGATTTAGACTTTCCTGGGTTCAGTTCGGGGCAGGTTTGGCGAACATTACCATGCCGAATCCAAACCCTTTTGAAGCCAATGGGAGCCAAAATTTAAAAAATAGTAATAGCCATTTTCTAGGCTAATATGCAAGGGATTATCAAAAAAAAATGACATGTGGGAATGGACATTGCCCTGGGGGGCTATATACTAAAGCAAAAAAAAAAAAAGATAATTAAATTAAGTTTTTTGGGGAGCAGCGAATATACAGTAATGTTTATAGTGAAACTTTAAAACTGCTAAATTGCATTAAATAACATGCCTGGGTGTGTCCTAATCTTTAACACCTCAATAGTGCAGTGCAAATAGAAAAGTGAATAAATCACTATAAATGAACATACGGTATACTAAATATCTATACAATGTATGCAACCCACTACAGCAACAATGACAGAGCAGCCAGGGATTCCATTCACCTATGCCAGACCCTTATCCTAGATGGTATAAATGTTATTGGTGCACCCCCACAAAAAAAAGGGCAAGTCTGGTATGAATTTTTAATGGGGTCCCTACACAAAAAGCAAGAAAAAGAAAAGAGAGGGAAGCCCCTCCAAAAAATCCATACCAGACCCTTACCTGAGCATGCAGCCTGGCAGGCCAGGAAAGGGGGATGAGCATGTGCCTCCCCCCCCTGAATCATACCAAGCCACATGCCCCCAATATGGGTGAGGTACCAATGTTGATTAGCGCAAAGGGCATCCTTCCCACAACTCTGGCCTGGTGGTTGTGGCAGTCTGCAGGTAGGGGGTTTATAAGGATCTGGAAGCTTCCTGTAACAATAAAGGGTCCCCCAGAAACCGGTTACCCCCCCATGTGAATGCATAAGCATATAGCCCCCAGGGCAATGTCCATCCCCACATGTCATTTGTTTGATAATCCCATGCCTTTTAGCCTAGAAAATGGCCATTACTATTTTTTTTAATTTTTGGCTCCCATTGGCTTCAAAAGGGTTTGGATTCGGCATGGTAATGTTTGCCAAACCTGCCCCGAACTGAACCCAGGAAAGTCTAAACCATCACTACTAATAAACCCTTACTGATTCACAAAAAAAATGTGTTAGCAAACACACAGGCACAGTGTTTGATCCATCCTTTAATTAAAGAGAAGTCCCATGATGTGCATAAGTCATTAATGACATTCTCCAGTAATGCAGATCCATGACATGTCCATATATGGTCAATGACATCACTCGGAGTCCTGCCCCATTGTTATATCAACTGTCATCTGCCTTGAACTGTGATCTGGCAGGAGTAAAGCGACAGGACCAGATGTATGTCAGCGGTCACCATTTTTTATTCTTTTGGTGGGTGTCGGGCATCGGGATTAATGTAGAGCTGCATCACTGGACAAAGTACTTCATGCTTTTTTTTTTTTTTTGCGGGGATCCCTCTTTAAATTATGGAGGGATACCAAAGTCTCCGTTTTTATTTTTGTTAAAAATAACAAACCTGTTATACTTACCTGCCCTGTACAGTGGTTTTGCACAGAGCAGCCTGGATCCTCCTCTTCTCGGGTCCCTCTTCAGTGCTCCTGGTCCCTCCCCCCCGTTGAGTGCCCCCGCAGCAAGCAGCTTGCTATGGGGGGCACTTGAGCCGCAGCTCTATGTGTCTATTCAGACACGAAGCCCCACCCCCTCTCTCTCCTTATTGGCTCACTGACTTTGACAGCAGCAGGAGCCAATGGCCCTTTGCTGCTGTCTCAGCCAATGAGGTGGGAGAGTCCCGGGCAGCCGAGTCTTTCGTGTAACATGGCTAGATGAAGAAGGGGCTTTAGGTAAGTATTAGGGGGGCTGATGCACACATAAGTTTTTTTTTTATCTTAATGCATAAAAAATCTTCTGCCTTTACAACCACTTTAAGGACTCATCGGTGTCTGCACCCACTGGTGTCCTTAATAGCTACTGACAGCGGGATAATCATGGTAGTAATGGTCGTCCATGTGGGCTGCTATGGCTATTGTTATGCCACTGGTAGGGGGTTCTCAGTGCAAGGGTAATTTTTTTCTGCTGCCCAGAGTTTGCCCTAAATCATAAAATACAGTCAGGACGTTCCAGCCAATTATCCCACTTTTTGATTTGTCATGATCTTTCAAGGGCTTTCCAACCATCAACAGCCATCCAACATTATGATAAAGGGATGATTAAGGAAATGATGTGCAGTATAACAAAACCCAATCACTTACTTGATGAGGTTGTAGAACTGTCAAAGTGATGGACTCCTTTGCATTCCTGCAGCAACCAAAGAAAATAATGTATGCACCATTTTCTGTTTTTAAAAGGGCTATCCAAAGATCACAGTATGAAAGCACATCAATGCCAAACTACAAACTCTAAAATGAAGGAGAACTGAGCAAAATTGCCTTTCGGAAGGGTTGAAATCGAATCTGGGGTTGAGCATACAACTAAAATATTGTTTTACATGTCAATTATTTTTTTTTGCTAATTAAAGATGCACTATATTACCAAAAGTATTGGGATGCCATTACACGCAATGGGATCCCAGTTTTAGTCCGTAGGGTTCAATATTGAGTTGGGCCGCCCTTTGCAGCTATAACAGCTTCAACTCTTCTGGGAAGGCCGTCCACAAGGTTTAGGAGTGTGTCTATGGGAATGTTTGTGTTCTGTCGTGTTGAGGTCAGAACTCTGTGCAGTCCAGTGAAGTACCTCCACCCCAAACTTGCTCATCCATGTCCTTATGGACCTTGCTTTGTGCACTGGTCCAAAACATTTGATGGAGGGGGATTATGGTGTGGGGTTTTCTTTTTCAGGGGTTGGGCTTGGCCCCTTAGTTCCAGTGAAGAAAAATCTCTTAAGGCATCAGCATACCAAGACATTTTGGACAATTTCATGTTCCCAACTTTGTAGGAACAGTTTGGGGATGGCCCCTTCCTGTTCCAACATGACTGTGCAGGCCTTCTCGTTCAACATCAGTGCCTGACCTCACAAATGCGCTTCTGAAAGAATGATCAAACATTCCCATAGACACACTCCTAAACCTTGTGGACAGCCTTACCAGAAGAGTTGAAGCTGTTATAGCTACAAAGGGTGAGGCAACTCAATATTGAACCCTACGGACTAAGACTGGGATGCCATTAAAGTTCATGTGCGTGTAAAGGCAGGCTTCCCAAAACTTTTGGAAACACCTATTGGGTCATTACTGCTACCTGGGCCTCCATTGTAGATATTTACCCTTCCCAAATGACATCAGAAAACATTTGATTTTCCACAAGCCACAAAATTGTTGAAGTTTTTGGTAAAAAAGCATCCTTTAATAAAGTTAAAACACTTACCAGTCCATTCTAGTTTACTAATTGTAAAGATCAAAACACAAAAAGACAGCCATGCTAATTTTCTGCAGGCATCTAGCCAATGCTTTAGGCCTTCTTAATGGTAAACCCCATTAAACTCAAACTTGTGGAATACAGTTTATAGACTGGTCATTTTTCCCACCTTGCTTTGGACACTATTGTTCATTACAGGGCCCAATGCAACCCTTTTCTTAATGCTTCTTAAAGGGCCCTTGAAGAGTGGATATCCGCTACAGCTTTTCTCAACTTTTTTACCCCAGAGGAGCCTCTAAAATAACTTTCAAACTCTCAGGGAACTCTTAGTAAAACCAATTCATTGGGGATCAATGGCGAGCACGACCCTTACAGAGGTGGTTAAAATGCCAACTTTACAGATAGCTGAAAAGACAATTGGTGTCTTGCTATCGGCTCTGCCGAGTGGCATTGGTCCTGCATGTATGCAGGCACCATCAAATGGGAGGTCAATCAGCCACAGTTCAAGGAACCCCCCCCCAGATTACCCTCAAGGGCACAACAGCCTCCTTAGCACTCCATCTTCAGTTTCCATCTGCCCCTGCTGGCATAACCCAAAAGTATTCCCCCTGCCAGCCCACTTTTCTGGGGATTGGCTGAGGCCCTCATCAATACTCTAGGCAACTCCTCCTAATCACTGGCTTCTCCAAGGTTCCAGCAAGTAGGGGGAGGTACCAAAGGTGCTGCCTGATGAGTCAATCAACCTCCCTGAGTCACTCGTCCCTGACCCAGATTCAACCCAGCCTGGCTCTCAGCCAGGCTAAATTTACCTACAGCTTACAACTATGTACACCTAGCACTCTACACTAGATGGTACTACATACAACTTACTTACCAACAATTAAAATGATCTTTGACTCTTTCGTCCATTTTTGGTCTGGCGCTCCTTTCAGTAATACTGTGGTTTGAGCTGCTGTTGGGTGCCCATTGCTGCATAAGAGCCGCCACGCAAGAGCTTGTGAACATTGTTTGATGTTGGCCTTCATCTGACTATACGTACATGTTTAAAAAGGTTCTACAGGCCATGTCAAGTCAGGCTCTCCTACTCCCGCCACTTTTTTTTTAACATTCATTAAAATAGATAGAGTTTAACTTGAATCAGAGGGGGTGATTTACTAAGAAGAAGGCACTGCACCAGTTCATACATTAATTGGTGCGCTAGGGTAACTGCGGTTTCTCATTGATAATAGCACACACCCAATACAATTGGTTAATTTCATTTCATTGGATGTATCTTGTTAGGCAATCAGTAGGTGTTCCCAGTTAATTAACCCTTTTGATGCTAATCTCATTCCTATCACTTCTAATATATCTTTGAAATGTGTTTTTTTCTTTTTTTTACCCAAATCCTTCAATACATTACAAAGAACAGAGAAGTGTTTCTAAACCCAATGAATTAATATTTTCAGGTCTTGATCTTTAAAGGTGACCATACACTGCAATCAGTTAGATCTTAAATAAATTAGATTTAGTGCAAGAGCCTGTTTGATTTCCTATACTTTGAATTCATTGTTCAAGTGCGTCTTCCTATTACCTATTTTACCTAAAAATCGAGTTGTACAGAGATTGGCCAATGACCATCTTAAGTGCCCAATTTGGAATGTAGATGTGCCATGACCCACTTGTATTTTCCTAACAATATTTCTTGGGCATTATACAAGGCACATGAGAAACCACCTTTTTTCAAGACATGCTAGAGTGATCGGGAATCTTCAAACTACGGCTCTCTAGCTGTTGCGGAACTACACACCCCATGAGGCTTTGTAAAACTCTGACAGTCACAGACATGACTAGGCATGATGGTAATTGTAGTTTCAGAACAACTGGAGGGCCGTAGTTTGAAGACCCCTGTGCTAGACCAGTATTATGCCTCCAGAATTGGGAGTGTGGCATCTACCCAACTTCTCTCTGCTGGTGGACATAAGAACCTACATCTATAAATATATATATATATATCAATATATACACACACACTGAAGTAGGAAGCAATATACATTGGCCCGGAAGTGAATCTGTACACAGGAAGTAGGTGTGTGTTTTGAGGCCAAATCGTTTAGACATACACACATGACAAACACCACCCCATGTAAAAATAAATCAAAAATTATCTTAATTTGCAAATAAGGATCATCTCTTCCTCAGAGAACAGTGAGTGGGGAATGGTGGTGGGAAGAAATTAGCAGCAGTACAAGCAATTTCCTGGAAGGGCGTGATGCAGAGGGATTAGAAGTCTTGTCAGTTTTTGGGGGATGTCTGCACCCCTGATAGGGTGAAGACAACTCCCAAATTTTGCCAGTTTCTCCTTCAAATTTATTCACTTCCTGTCACATAGCCAAACAGGAAGTGAGGGTAAAACCCTACCAATGTCTTTCCTTGGGGACACACAGGTCAATCTACTGTAAATAGTTTCCCCATTAGGGTAATTGCACTCTAGCATTTTTTTGTGTACACCCCAAATTATTAGGTATCTTGGACTTTGGGGTTTATTTACTAAAGGCAAATCCACTTTGCCCTACAAGTACACTTGGAAGTGCAGTTGCTGGAGATCTGAGGGGGACATGAAAAGAAAATAAAAAAACAGCATCTTTGCTTCTACATGATTGGATGATAAAATCACCAGTGCTTCCCCTCAGATTTACAACGAGTACACTTGTATTGCAGAGTGCATTTGCCTTTAATAAACCCCCAAATACCTAATCATTTGGGGTGTACACAACAAAGTGCTAGAGTGAAATTTGCCTAATGGGGACACTAGTTAGATTGACCTGTGTGTCCCCAAGGAAAGACATTGGTAGGGTTTTACCCTCACTTCCTGTTTGGCTGTGACAGGAAGTGAAGCCAATTTTCTGAAAAGGGACACAAAGCCCAACCTAAAAAAGACAAGCAGGGGTTCTAACACTCACTTAGTTTCCCTCAAATGCCCACAATTAGAATAGGATTGTCTTGAGCTAGATTTTAGCTCAGTGCTCTAAATCAGGAGGTTCTCAACCCTGTCCTCAAGTACCCCCAACAGGCCATGTTTGCAGGTTTACCTTCATCTTGCACAGGTGCTTTACATCAGAGTCAATGGCTTGGTATTTTGGACAGCTATTTAGCTAAGATAAATTCCCAAAACATGTCCTGTCGGGGGTACTTAAGGCTGAGAATCACTGCGCTAGAATTGAAAATCGAATACTTACCTCTCTGTAATTTTCCTTTCCTGGTGCCTATCCATGGCAGCATACACACAACCCATGCATATGCTACCATGAAGGCACCAGGAAAGTAACTTTTAGACAAATCAAACCTTTTTTTGTTTTGCCATGCCAATCAGTTAAGCTTCAGCTGGGAAATCTGTTGCATGAAACTAGTTTTGGGGGGGGGGGGGTGTAAAATGCATTAATTGGATTGAGCATGCATCTGCAAAACAAATTATTAACAAAACACATAAAACATAAAAATTTGCTACAAATTTTATTGGTCAACAAAACAGAAAAAAAACACATGTATGTTAATTTGAGACACTAACAGAATATGGTTTTGAGGTTTGACTCTTTTGCAGAGGAAATTAACAGGATTTAAAAGCACTGAGCCCACAAATGGACATCTATTAAGGATTTAAACATTTAGTAGTCACAACAGCTTGAGGAAGATTTTGCAAAATAATTCAGAACAGACAAATAAATCAAAGTGAAACTAACAACCTACAAAAAACACAGATTGACAACATCAAAAATATTTCAGTGAAAAATATCCCCCCCCCCCAAAAAAAAAAAAAAAATACTTGCTCTAAAACACATCTGTTTTGCAAAGACATAAACAAAATACAAATAGAGAATACATGTTACAAATGCTATAAAGACACCCAAATGTACTCTCCTGACCCACTTGCCTCTTTTCAGGGCGAGGTAAAGAATGCTATCTGCAAGCTTCATATAACATAGGTTTGTGTGCTAATGAGGCAATTGAAAACACATGCACAGTCAATGAAACACACAAAATGCAAGTTCACCCAATGTAGAGACAGAACTTCAAAGTGGGTACACCTGTTAAGGATGTCCTTAAATTACTAACCTAAAAAACACACTCTCTGAGCATGCCCAGAAAAATCCAAGTGCTGTTCACACACAAAAAGCACCAAAAAAAAAAAAAAAAAAACAAAGTCTCTGAGCATGCCCAGAACAACACAAATGCATTTCACACACCAAAAGCCACAACAACAAAAAAAAAAGTCCCTGAGCATGCCCAGAACAACCCAAATGCAGCTAGCACAAAATAAGCCACCCCCTGTCCAAAATTAAGCACATCATCCAGCATGCTACAAAATTACAGATGGGACAAACACCCCCCAGTCCAGGGGGGCAAACAAAGAGCCTAACATGGGCAAAAGTTATACAACAATACCAATACCATTGCAGTCTATGGGAACTGACTTGTCAGTTTTGCTAGTCCCAACTTGGCTGGCGTATCTTCTAGTTATTGGCCTTAAAATGGATATGGGGGCCAAGGTCCCACCCTGAGGGGCATATATCAATGTCGACAATTTGGACAACCCCAAAAACAGAACAAGGAGAAATGCCTTTAAAAATGCAAAATTGCTTAAAAGCTAGTAACTTGGGGGGGGGGGGGGTTACTCTGCATGTAAAGTGGTGCATCTGTAGCATGTATCCAAAATGCTGCTTCAAAGATGTACGGCTTTAGAGAAAACTTACAGCTTGCAGCTGCAAGATTTTAACCCGAAACAAAAAATAGCCCCCCCCCCCCCCCCCCCCCCCATACATACAAGGTCATTTGGGTCTGTTAAGGCTTAAAATGAGAACCCCCACGTTAAAAATACCACCCCAAACTAAAAAAATATTGTGCCCATCCCACATACTAACAAACCCCTATCCAAACACACAGCAAGCCAGCCCATGAAAGAAGGGTGGATGCTTGGGGGCAGGAGGGGCTCGGGTACCCCAAAAGTCAACCACCTTGTTCCCATATTCAGGGGGACAAGGGCCTCTTCCACACAACCTTAGGCTGGGGTTGTGGGGGGCTGCAGACAGGGGGGCTTTACGGAATATGGAAAGCCTCTTTAAACTAGTGGGTACAAGGTGCTTTGTGGTTGGTATCGGGCTGAGCCCAACATGCCCCAAAGGCAGCCAGCTATGTTGAGTGCATGTGGCCTTGTATGGTTCAGCAGGGGGTTGGGCGATCGCTCTTCTCGCCCCTTTCCTAGCTGGCCCTGTTGTATGCTCTGAAAAAAGGATGTGGTTTGGATTGGTGAAGGCAGCTCACAGCCTTTGGAGAATAGAGTGGAGTGTGGAGTAACCCTTTAAAAGCAAAAGTTAGACCATGGAAATCCAAGGAGTTAGAGGGTGGGAGACAAGAGCATTGGAGAATGGAGTGTGGAGTTCCCCTTTAAAAGCAAACGTTAGACCATGGAAATCCAAGGGGTTAGAGGGGGGGAGAGAAGAGCATTGGAGAATGGCGTGTGGAGTTCCCTTTTAAAAGCAAACGTTAGACCATGGAAATCCAAGGGGTTAGAGGGGGGGAGAGAAGAGCATTGGAGAATGGAGTGTGGAGTTCCCCTTTTTTAAAGCAAACGTTAGACCATGGAAATCCAAGGGGTTAGAGGGTGAGAGACAAGAGCATTGGAGAATGGAGTTTGGAGTTCCTCTTTAAAAGCAAACGTTAGACCATGGAAATCCAAGGGGTTAGAGGGTGAGAGACAAGAGCATTGGAGAATGGAGTTTGGAGTTCCCCTTTAAAAGCAAACGTTAGACCATGGAAATCCAAGGGGTTAGAGGGTGAGAGACAAGAGCATTGGAGAATGGAGTTTGGAGTTCCCCTTTAAAAGCAAACGTTAGACCATGGAAATCCAAGGGGTTAGAGGGTGAGAGACAAGAGCATTGGAGAATGGAGTTTGGAGTTCCCCTTTAAAAGCAAACGTTAGACCATGGAAATCCAAGGGGTTAGAGGGTGGGAGACAAGAGCATTGGAGAATGGAGTGTGGAGTTCCCTTTTAAAAGCAAACGTTAGACCATGGAAATCCAAGGGGTTAGAGGGTGGGAGACAAGAGCATTGGAGAATGGAGTGTGGAGTTCCCTTTTAAAAGCAAACGTTAGACCATGGAAATCCAAGGGGTTAGAGGGGGTAGAAAAGAGCATTGGAGAATGGAGTGTGGAGTTCCCCTTTAAAAGCAAAAGCTAGCCCAAGGAAATCATATGCATTAGAGGGGGAAGGTTAAATGCCCTTTTAGGAAAAGCTAGAGGAGCGAGAGTCTTTTTACATAACTTTAACAAGGTGCATGTCACCCCCAGAGTCTCAAAAGAAAAGAAAAGCGGTAAGCACATTCGTAAAGCACAGTAAGGCCATAACGCAGCTTCATAAATATTCCCCTAAGTGTATTACCTGCTGGTAGTTCAGGACTATAGCAATTGTTATTTAACATGTGTTTGTACATTTGTATTGGTTTAATTGGATTGTTCTGTTCCCAAAACCCTCATAAGCTTGAAGGTCTCCCCTTGGAGAGTAAAGACTCCCACTGACTTGTAAAGAAAAATAAAACCAAAGTACGAACCGATCGTCAAACTGACCTGGAAACATCTCCGCACTATCGGTCAGTAATCACTTTTGAAATCTTTTCAATAGAATACCAATAGGCTGAGCTCTGCAATAAAATTACAACGGAGAAGTAGCTACCAACCCATTAATAGAGCTATCTCCTTCTTTTTTTTTTTTTTCCTTACCTGACCAGCTCGATGAATCTCTCCCTCGGAGACCCGCTCACATCCTCATTATCGATGGCTAAAATCTGATCTCCTGAAAGCAATTTGTTCTCTGAGGGTCCACCTGAAATGAAAAAAAAAAAAAGATTTGAACGGAGTCCATATTTTCATTAGTATTCTGTTCAGGGATGACATACGGAGAAGGTGAGACAAACACAGACAGTTATGTTGCTAATAAAATATCCAGAATAGAGTTTTAGCGCTGGAAGGGGAATAGTTCTAAAGTCCATAATAGTTCGCCAATTATATAAAAAAGAAGCAGTGTATGTCTAGCCAAAAACTATTTTTTTAACGTTTTAGATGGAGTGGGGGAGGTTTTAGAACCCTATGTCGGATTTTTACCGTTTTCTGGAGCTCTGTAAAAGCAGTGCTGTTTGGGCTCCCCATGGGGTTGCCGCCAGCACAGGACCCAGTTGTTCCTGGATTGGTGGTCATTGTTGAGTTGCATGATGTAGGTTGGCTGGCCTCTAGCACCATAACCAGCAATGACACGGTAGCACCAAGACACACATTGTCAATCATTGCTACGGTGTTGGCAGGCCCGGCCCGTCTGCACCATGGCAATGCGTGATGCTGAGCCAGGGCAGGAGAGGATGGAGGTCAACCTTCTCCAGACTGGGAGGGTTGTGTGATGGGGGCTCTGCGATGGGAGGACTATGTGATGGGGGGCTCTGTGATGGGAGTACTGTCTGATTCGGGGGCTCTGTGATGGGAGAATTGTGTGATTGGGGGGCTATGTGATGGGAGGACTGTGTAATTGGGGGGCTATGTGATAGGAGGACTATGTGATGGGGGGCTCTGTGATGGTAGGACTGTGTAATTGGGGGGCTCTGTGATGGGAGGACTGTGTGATTGAGGGGGCTATGTGATGGGAGGACTGTGTGATTGGGGGGCTCTGTGATGGGAGGACTGTGTGATTGGGGGGGCTATGTGATGGGAGGACTGTGTGATTGGGGGGCTCTGTGATGGGAGGACTGTGTGATTGGGGGGCTCTGTGATGGGAGGATTGTTTGATTGGGGGGGCTATGTGATGGGAGGAATGTGTGATTAGGGGGCTCTGAGATGGGAGGACTATGTGATGGGGGCTCTGTGATGGGAGGACTAAAAAATGGGGGGCTCTGTGATGGGAGGACTGTGTGATTGGGGGGCTCTGTGATGGGAGGACTGTGTGATTGGGGGGCTCTGTGATTGGAGGACTGTGTATTTGGGGGGTGGTGTGATGGGGGAATGTGTGATTGGAGGGCTCTGTGATGAGATGAATGTGTGATGGGGGGCTCTGTGATGGGAGTACTGTCTGATTGGGGGGTTCTGTGATGGGAGGATTGTGTGATTGGGGGGCTCTGTGATGGGAGGACTGTGTGATTGGGGGGCTCTGTGATGGGAGGACTGTGTGATTGGGGGGGGGCTATGTGATGGAAAGACTTGTGATTGGGGGCCTCTGTGATAGGAGAATTGTGTGATTGGGGGGCTATGTGATGGGAGGACTGTGTGATTGGGGGGCTCTGTGATGGGAGGACTGTGTGATTGGGGGGGCTATGTGATGGGAGGACTGTGTGATTGGGGGGCTCTGTGATGAGAGGACTGTGTGATTGGGGGGGGGCTATGTGATGGAAAGACTTGTGATTGGGGGCTCTGTGATAGGAGAATTGTGTGATTGGGGGGCTATGTGATGGGAGGACTGTGTGATTGGGGGGCTATGTGATGGGAGGACTGTGTAATTGGGGGGCTCTGTGATGGGAGGAATGTGTGATTGGGGGGCTATGTGATGGGAGAACTGTGTGATTGGGGGACTGTGTGATGGGGGGACTGTGTGATTGGGGGGGCTCTGTGATGGGATGACTGTGTGATGGGGGGGGGGGGCTCTGTGATGAGAGGACTGTGTGATTGGGGGGAGCTTTGTGATGGGAGGACTGTGTAATTGGGAGGCTCTGTGATGGGGGGAGGGCTGTATTTGGATGGCCTCTGATGTGATGAGAGTACTCAAGGATGGGGGGGAATCTGTCATGGGAGGTACTATGATGTAATGGGGGCTTTGATGTATAAGGAGGTCTCTGACGTGATGTGGTAATACAGTGGCTTGCGAAAGTATTCGAACAAAAAACACAAAACCTCTGCGCTTAGGACAGAAAGAGGGGGACAAGATATGGAAACAAGAGGGAGGAGGAAAAAGACCAAGGGGGTGGGGAGGGGGGAGGGGAAGGGGGTTAGTAATAGAAGGTGCAAGGGGTAAAGAACCCCAAAGAGAGAAAAAGGGGGAAAAGGAAAAAGAAAAAAGAAAGAAAGGTATGCTGCCACCTTTAGTTAAGCCCTCAAAGAGGACTAACATATATATGAAATTTTAAATAGAGGTATGGCGCTTCCTTATAAAGTGTGTACTTGATAATAATGTGACCGATATGAACTATACCATACACAAACAGTGATAAATAATCATATAAGTGCCCCCATAACTGGTAAAATATATGTGATACGAAACGTGAAGAAGACCCTAATTGGGTACCATATACCTCTATGCCCAGGTAATTTCCAAAAAGTACCACTAGGTGTGGCTGCTGATACACTATGCAGCTAATATGATGATTCCAACATATATATATGCAAAAAATATAAAATATACCAGTGCAATCAAATCCAAAAAATTATTATGTACCCAAATGATCTGCAAAATGTGTAATAGCTTATATGGATAGAAAAAATGTTCTGTCACAAGTAATGCATCCCAAACTGCAAATAGCAGAAAATTATATGTATATAAATATGCAAAAAAGTTGTATACCAGTGCAATCAAATCCAAAAAATATGTATCCAAATGATCTACACAATGTGTCTCAACATATTGAATAAAGAAAAAATAATAAAAAATATTAAAAAATAAAAAACACAAAAAACTGTCACACGTGATACGTCCCAGATTGCAATTAGCAGATGAAAAAAAAAAAAAAAAAAAAAAGTTCCAAGAGTTTGGTGACTGTGGTGCCCTTATAGATGAAAAATCCGTGACTTCTGTGCTCCCCCTTTTGGCTCCCCACTCACCGACTCCCACTGCCCCTGCAGGGGTAACAGACACTTCAGGATCCCAATCCCGTCCTCTTGGCCGATATCCCGTGGTCACTGAGATAGGATGTCCTCTCTCCCAGGCGTTTCCAAATAGCCTCTTTGTACCACCTCCTTATACCACGTCCAAGACAGGGATCCCCAAAGAAATCCTCATAAAAAGAGATGCCACCTCATAGTGTAGTAATTAAATTAAAACTTTATTACCATAAAAAAGCTCCCCACATGGGAGAAATTAAAAGCATGTAACACTACACTATGGGTGAAGCCGAAAGCCAGGAAGTAATTCACCGCAGCGTGCGGTCCAGCTGCGTTCCAGGCTCTCTCGCTCCGTACCCGGAAATGACGTAAGTGCGTAGCTCCGCCTTACGTCATTTCTGGGTACGGAGCGAGAGAGCCTGGAACGCAGCTGGACCGCACGCTGCGGTGAATTACTTCCTGGCTTTCGGCTTCACCCATAGTGTAGTGTTACATGCTTTTAATTTCTCCCATGTGGGGAGCTTTTTTATGGTAATAAAGTTTTAATTTAATTACTACACTATGAGGTGGCATCTCTTTTTATGAGGATTTCTTTGGGGATCCCTGTCTTGGACGTGGTATAAGGAGGTGGTACAAAGAGGCTATTTGGAAACGCCTGGGAGAGAGGACATCCTATCTCAGTGACCACGGGATATCGGCCAAGAGGACGGGATTGGGATCCTGAAGTGTCTGTTACCCCTGCAGGGGCAGTGGGAGTCGGTGAGTGGGGAGCCAAAAGGGGGAGCACAGAAGTCACGGATTTTTCATCTATAAGGGCACCACAGTCACCAAACTCTTGGAACTTTTTTTTTTTTTTCATCTGCTAATTGCAATCTGGGACGTATCATGTGTGACAGTTTTTTGTGTTTTTTATTTTTTAATATTTTTTATTATTTTTTCTTTATTCAATATGTTGAGACACATTGTGTAGATCATTTGGATACATATTTTTTGGATTTGATTGCACTGGTATACAACTTTTTTGCATATTTATATACATATAATTTTCTGCTATTTGCAGTTTGGGATGCATTACTTGTGACAGAACATTTTTTCTATCCATGTAAGCTATTACACATTTTGTAGATCATTTGGGTACATAATAATTTTTTGGATTTGATTGCACTGGTATATTTTATATTTTTTGCATATATATATGTTGGAATCATCATATTAGCTGCATAGTGTATCAGCAGCCACACCTAGTGGTACTTTTTGGAAATTACCTGGGCATAGAGGTATATGGTACCCAATTAGGGTCTTCTTCACGTTTCGTATCACATATATTTTACCAGTTATGGGGGCACTTATATGATTATTTATCACTGTTTGTGTATGGTATAGTTCATATCGGTCACATTATTATCAAGTACACACTTTATAAGGAAGCGCCATACCTCTATTTAAAATTGCGAAAGTATTCGGCCCCCTTGAACTTTTCAACCTTTTGCCACATTTCAGGCTTCAAACATAAAGATATAAAATTTTTATTTTTTGTGAAGAATCACCAACAAGTGGGACACAATTGTGAAGTGGAACGAAATCTTTTGGATTTTTGAAACTTTTTTAACTAATAAAAAAATGAAAAGTGGGGCGTGCAAAATTATTCGGCCCCCTTGCGTTAATACTTTGTAGAGCCACATTTTGCTGCGATTACAGCTGCAAGTCGCTTGGGGTATGTCTCTATCAGTTTTGCACATCGAGAGACTGAAATTCTTGCCCATTCTTCCTTGCAAAACAGCTCGAGCTCAGTGAGGTTGGATGGAGAGAGTTTGTGAACAGCAGTTTTCAGCTCTTTCCACAGATTCTCGATTGGATTCAGGTCTGGACTTTGACTTGGCCATTCTAACACCTGGATACGTTTATTTGTGAACCATTCCTTTGTAGATTTTGCTGTATGTTTGGGATCATTGTCTTGTTGGAAGATAAATCTCCGTCCCAGTTTCAGGTCTTTTGCAGACTCCAACAGGTTTTCATCCAGAATGGTCCTGTATTTGGCTGCATCCATCTTCCCCTCAATTTTAACCATCTTCCCTGTCCCTGCTGAAGAAAAGCAGGCCCAAACCATGATGCTGCCACCACCATGTTTGACAGTGGGGATGGTGTGTTGAGTGTGATGAGCTGTGTTGCTTTTACGCCAAACATATCGTTTTACATTGTGGCCAAAAAGTTGGATTTTGGTTTCATCGGACCAGAGCACCTTCTTCCACATGTTTGGTGTGTCTCCCAGGTGGCTTGTGGCAAACTTTAGACGAGACTTTTTATGGATATCTTTGAGAAATGGCTTTCTTCTTGCCACTCTTCCATAAAGGCCAGATTTGTGCAGTGTACGACTGATTGTTGTCCTATGGACAGACTCTCCCACCTCAGCTGTAGTTCTCTGCAGTTCATCCAGAGTGATCATGGGCCTCTTGGCTGCATCTGTGATCAGTCTTCTCCTTGTCTGAGCGGAAAGTTTAGAGGGACAGCCAGGTCTTGGTAGATTTGCAGTGGTCTGATACTCCTTCCATTTCAAAACGATCGCTTGCACAGTGCTCCTTGGGATGTTTAAAGCTTGGGAAATCTTTTTGTATCCAAATCCGGCTTTAAACTTCTCCACAACAGTATTCGGGACCTGCCTGGTGTGTTCCTTGGTCTTCATGATGCTCTCTGCATTTTCAACAGAACCCTGAGACTATCACAGAGCAGGTGCATTTATACAGAGACTTGATTACACACAGGTGGATTCTATTTATCACCATTGTCCCATATTTAGGACAACATTGGATCATTCAGAGATCCTCGCTGAACTTCTGGAGTGAGTTTGCTGCACTGAAAGTAAAGGGGCCGAATAATTTTGCACGCACCACTTTTCAGTTTTTTAATTGCTAAAAAAGTTTAAAATATCCAATAGATTTTGTTCCACTTCACAATTGTGTTCCACTTGTTGGTGATTCTTCACAAAAAATTAAAATTTTATATCTTTAAGTTTGAAGCCTGAAATGTGGCAAAAGGTTGAAAAGTTCAAGGGGGCCGAATACTTTCGCAAGCCACTGTATAACGTGTGTATATATATAGATCTATATAGATAAAGATATAAATATATATATATAGATCTATATATATATATTTTTTTATAAAAATGTGTTTCTATTTAACCCCTAATTAATGCTTGGTTTTCTCCAACCAACCCCCCCAAATTAACTCCTCCTCTGCAGTTTTCTTATTATTTCTGTTTTTCTACCGTTGATACCATTAGTCCTTTTTTTTTTACTTTCACTGTTTTTTACCTTGAAAATTTAATCTTTTTTTCACTTTTACTAGTTCTGTTCATTAGTTATTTTCGTGTTGCATTTAAAAAAATGCACAAAATTGAAAAAAATAGTCCTCCTACTATTGTATTGAGTTGCATTATATTTCTTCCCTTCATTTTGTAGTGTGCTGTACAAACTGTTGGAACTATGCAAATCCCGAATAATAATAATAATAATAATAATAATAATAACTATTATTATTTAAATCGTACATAATTTTACAATGCTTTGTACTGGCTTAATTGGTGCTATTATAAGTGGGACAAGTTGTAGAATACAATTTACACTTTTTATCTACAATAACACTCATTTCTAAAAGAAAAAAAGGTAGAACAAAGTGATATTTTAATTTTTTCTTAGCTTTGTTACATCTTTTTGTCTATAGATTGTGTTGAAAATAATTCATTTTTTTTGCAAAAGAACGCCTTTTTTTTTTCCAAAAAAAAAAAACGATATATATGTTACTTGAAAAAAAGTTATTGCCATATCAATAGACTCATAGCAGAAACGTAACATTTTCACTGTTTCAAAGGGAATATATTGGCTATATATATAAAACATCCAGCACTAAGGTTGCAGCACAGTTTTAGCAGTCACAATGCTGTGACAGTTTCAGGCACACCTTGATCTTTCCAAAGCCGAAGGTAATGACACCTTCATAATCAAGGTATATAGACTCACCCGCCACTTTATTTTGACACCTGTTCAATTGATTGGTAACACAAATTGCTAATCAGCCAATCACATAGCAGCAACTCAATGCATTTAGGCATCTAGACATGGTGAAGACCACTTGCTGAACCCAGTATCAGAATAGGGGAAGAAAGGGGATTTAAGTGACTTTGAACGTGGCATGGTTGTTGGTGCCAGACGGGCTGCCCCGAGTATTTCTGGGATTTTCACACACAACCATCTCTCGGGTTTACAGAGAATGGTCCGAAAAAGAGAAAATATCCAGTGAGCGGCAGTTGTGTGGAGGAAAATGCCTATTGATGTCAGAGGTGAATGGGCAGACTGGTTCCAGATGAAAGAAAGGCAACAGTAACTCAATAACCACTCGTTACACCCAAGGTATGCAGCATACCATCTCTGAATGCATAACACATGGAACCTTGAAGCAGATGGTCTACAGCAGCAGAAGACTACACCGCGTGCCATTCCTGTCAGCTAAGAACAGGAAACTGAGGCTATAATTCACATAGGATCACCAAAATTGGACCATAGAAGATTGAAAAAACGTTGCCTGGTCTGATGAGTCTCGATTTCAGCTGCGACATTCAGATAGTAGGTTCAGAATTTGGTATAAACAACATGAAAGCATGGATCCATCCTGCCTTGTATCCACGGTTCAGGCTTGTGGTCAGAAAGACACCATCAGATGTAAGGTGAAGCGGCCACAGCTCAAGGAACCCCTTTCAACATCTGGAGGAAACCTAGGGCTCCATGGAACCCTGGTTGAGAATGGCTGTTTTAGTATGTCTACTGTCTATGTCTCTGATAGTCCTCTCTAGTATTACATATATACAGAACATTATGGCCAGCCCTTTGAGATGTTAGGGACAGCAAATTGAGGCTCCCTTATATCTCGTTGGTTGACATCCACTCCTTTATAAGAGTAGTTTACTATAGTCTAATAAAACTACACCGCAGTGGTGCCCAAAGCTACATAGGTAATGGGAGGCAATTCTCCAAACTATGTTTTTACACTATCCTACACCTTGGACCCATTGTTTTGTCTCTTAGGTTATATGGACGAGGAACTTGTTCCACCCTTCACTCAGATGCCGGTGCTTCACTGCCTCTTCCAGGCACATAAGCTTATAGCACAGAGATGGTTGGCAATGCTTCCACCCACAAATTTGTTGGTTATATATATATATATATATATATATATATATATAAATATACATACATATGCATTATATCTATCTATGCCAAATGCAAACCAGGAATAATACGCACCGACAATGGAGGAGAATACATAAGCAAAGAAGTGGCCTCATACCTCAAGAGACAAGGAATACTACACCATACAACCACACCATACACTCCTGAACAAAACGGTGTAGCAGAAAGGAAAAATCTCACTCTTATAGAAATGGCCAGATGCATGTTGTCAGATGCCAACCTACCTCACAAGTACTGGGGAGAAGCAGTCATGACTGCAACCTACCTACAGAACAGACTACCCTCAAGAGACATTAAAAGTATTCTATTCGAAATGTGGCATGGATCAAAGCCTAACATAGGGCACATCAGAGTTTTTGGATGTAAAGCATATGGCTATATTCCAAGTGAAAAATTATCCAAGCTGGAAAACAGAAAACAGAGCCATAGAGAGCATTCTAGTAGGCTACAGCGAGCAAACTAAGGGTTGCAGAATCCTACACCCAAAGACTGACAAAGTGACAATAATCCGTAGTGTTTATTTTGATGAGAGCCCATCACCAGAAACACTGATCCCAGAAAGCTGTGAAGTGAATATGCCAAGCACACCAGAAGAAAAGGGTCAACCAAAGCAAACATTTGCAGGAGTCAGAACAAGAGGTGGAACTCACAAAGCCTAAATCAAGTTCCCCACCCGATCTTGCGGAACTACCTGAAATCAGAAGATCCACTCGGACTACAAAGGGGGATACCACCCCGCAAGCTGTCATACAGCTGTCAAAATACACAGCATATTTGAACCAACATCCAGGGAAGACATAGAAAAACTGTTAAAACTTGAAGGCAATAAATGGAGAAAAGCAGCAGAAGAAGAATTAAAGTCACTTCAAAACAATAAAACCCGGACACTCACACAGCTCCCTCCTAACCGCAAGACTATAGGAAGCAAGGCTTTCAAACTAAAGTCAGACGTAGAAGGGAATATCCACAAATACAAAGACAGACTAGTTGCCAAGGGTTACTCTCAGAAATTTGGTGACGATTACCATGTAACATTCGATCAGGTCGTAAAACACTCCACCATCAGAGCGCTTCTTAACGTTGCAGCCGGAAAGGGCATCCAAGTGAAACACCTAGACGTTAAAACTGCTTTCCTATATGGAGACATTAAGGAAGATCTCTACATGGAGCGACCACCAGGGTTTGAACAAGGAAACCACCTTGGGTGTGTAAACATCAGAAGAGCAATCTATGGTCCTAAGCAGTCTGCAAGGATGTGGAATGAGTAAGTGAACAAAGTACTTACTAAAGAGGGATTCTCAGGAAGTAAAGCAGACCCCCGTTTCTACTCCAAGAATCAAGAAGACAGATGGATATACATCCTTATCTATGTTGATGACATTGTAGCCTGTTTTGAACAAGAAGGGAATTACAATCAGATAGTTCACAAGCTGAAAGAAAATTTTGAAATCAAAGAACCTGGGAACATTAGCTACAATCTGGGAATCCAAATAGAGAGAGAAGCAGATGGAAGTTATCTTCTCAACCAATCTCGGAAATCTTGGAACAATTCCATATGCAAGATGCAAAGGAAGTGAAAACTCCTATGGAACCAGGCTATCAAAAGAGCAATGAAGCAGAAAACTTGCTACCCAACAATGACATGTATCGCAGAGCAATTGGTAAGCTGCTATATGTTGCCACTGTGACAAGACCAGACATAGCCGCAGCAGTGGGCATACTATGCAGGAAAGTTTCAGCTCCCTGTCAGCGTGACTGGAACACAGTAAAAAGAGTGGTGCAGTACCTCAAAGGAACAATTCAGATGGAGTTACGGTTACCAGCAACATCCAATCCAAAACTGGTCGATATGTGGATGCTGATTGGGCTGGGGACTGCACAGGACGCAAATCTCATCTTCCAGTATGGGGAAGTAACCATAGGTTGGTCTAAGCGAAAGCAAGCAACTGTCGCTCTATCTTCAACTGAAGCAGAGTACATTGCAGCAGCACACGCGTGTCAAGAAGCGATATGGATTCGTCCACTTTTTGTGGACATTGGGATAGACATGTCAAAAGCAATTCCCATTCTTGAAGACAACCAGGAATGTACAAAACTTACGCAATCAGAAATGGTCAATCCTAGGACCAAACACATCAATGTCAAGTATCACCTACTTAGGGACAATCAAGAGCAAGGTGTTATTGACATTCAGTACTGCCCATCAGAGGAGATGACTGCTGATGCACTCACCAAGCCTTTATTGAAGGAACGTCATAGCTAAGAAGCTGAATATAATTTGACAAAGCACATGCTGTTGAGAAGGGGTGTTGGAAAAGTACAACAGGAAAGTTGCTTATAAACTCACTATATATATATATACATATGCATTATACCTATCTACTGTATGCCAGCAGGTGGTGCTGTAGTATTATAGTGTATAGTTCATGTATTTTATGATATGTGAGGAAGTACCCTCTATATCTAAGTATGCACTCATTTGTGTTTAGCTTCCTGTTTCCTGTCTACATGATGTAAAGCCATGATAAAGATATCCTCCATGAAAGGAAAGGTGTTCTGCTGTATACAAGAAGCTTCCAGGTTATGATTTCAATACTCTGCACAACAGAATTCAGACTGGGTGCAGGCCGTAAACGATACAAATTTGAAAGGATAAGTTCATATATAGTCAGTGAGGATGCCCAAACAGATTTGATAAGCTTTGGAAACCTTGGTTAGGTACTCCAGGACTTCACTTACTTGTTATGGACAGGTTACTGGGATTTTTCTAGAAATTGATATTCTTTTATAATTATTTCTTTTTGGTTGTTTTTCCTGGATGTACAGCTGGGCTTTTATTGACTTTTTATTGTGTATGTAAAGATGAAAAACCTTTTCTTCAATAAAAAAGTCCACCACACAAAAGGCTCAATTCACAAAGCTAACACCAGGGAAAGGACCCTTCTTTCCAATAAAGGTAAAGTTATTTTCAGCTCCAATGAGATTTGAAATTTATGATCATACTGTATCCCTAAAACAAGGATCCTTATGCTTGTGCTAAAGCTTTCTGGATTGAGTCTAAAATTGAATTTTTTTTTTTTGGCTCAGATGCAAGTATGCACAGCATATTTGCACATTATGGCACACTAACCATACAACACCCATTCACACCGTCAAGACAAACCAGCACTTCCCATCTTGTTCAAGGTTGAGGAGTCTTCAGCCACCTCGATTGATTGGTTGGCCAGAATGACGTATCTGCTACTTTATCCCAACTCTTACTCCTGGAATCAAATTCTAGCAAGCAGGAGAAGATGTTTTATGGCAAAAGAGACATTCAGAAGCCTTCTACCATAAATACCAATACAAAATGTTAAAAATTAGACTGCAGTTCTGCTTAAAAGTGTGCTGCATTTTATGATTGTGTATTGTACGATGTTGTAGAAGGACCCCAAAAAAAACGTAAAATTTAAAAAAAAAGTGTGATGTAGTGATTGGTGGTACTAACATCTGTAGCTGCAGTCACTGGGGAAAAATGCATCCTTAAATCTCAAAACAGAAGCACTGAACTTGAAGCTTCTCTTCCCTTAGCCCCCAATCACACTTGAGCCTTTTTCTGCTTTTTTCCCTACATCTGTCCATGCTTAACGTGGAGCAGCTCATTCTTTCTAATTGTCCCCGTTCGCATTTGTACAGTTAGTTGCCCTAAGCTCTATGCCCTACGTTCAGAAAAGTACATGATTCCAAAGACTTCAATGGTGCAATATGCACATTTTTAAACATGAAGAACTCCTCTCCTCCTACAGAATTGCTCTTCTCCCCTTGCAAAAGCCAGGAAACAAACTCTTGAAGCTTGGTACAAAAAATGCTTGTAAAATGCCTGTAATATGCCTGTAGGTGGAGTGCAGCAACAATAATTCAGGCAGAAAGGTGCGATGGAAGACTTATATTTAAATAGTGCAGCAACAGTTCACAACAAACCCGGTGGGAAGGCTTCCCAACTGGGTGCACTCATTTCCAGTAATGTAAAGAGAGCGGTTATCAGCTGACATGGTCTGTTAAAAGAGCAAATTGCGGTTTGGCCGACTCGGGCCCAAGCAGGATGTTAAACCAGGAAACCATAGAGGAACTGTGTTCCTCTTGACTTGCTCTCCAGCTATGGGGCTGCTGCGGGGGAGCATCACCTGCAGCGGAGAAAGTAGACTGCACTTGCCTACATGCCTGTAAAACACCTAAAAAAACATCTGAAATAAACTGTTCAAAATCATCAGGAATACACTCTGCTAAGCTTTGAATGCCAGATTATTTTCTCTGGAAGCAAGGACTTGGCAGCCTGCCAGTCTTCATTCTTGAAGATGGATTATTCCACAGTAACTGCAGCTTCAGTGAGGGTTTGTTTTAAAACTCTTCTGCTGCTTGTTAAGAATGAGTAGGTACCTTACTGTAGTCTGGGCAAAAGGTTCAGTTTAAAGAACCTGGTTCATTGTAACTCAGTACTCTATGAACTGAACACGATGTCTGCTGCTCTGTGAAAATGATATGGATTCACCCAAAAAAAAACTGCATTCGAAATGTCATATTCACAAATAATCCTCAACATTCAGCTTCCTTTAACAAATGAGCACATCACATATCACAGTTTTGTATTCTTCCAGAATTCCACAAGTCTGACTAGGAAGCAAATGACATCCATCAGCTGTCACTGACTGCAGGTCCTGCTCTCCAAGGAGAGATCGGGGCAAGACGCTGGACATTAATCTCCAATCGATACAAATAGGAGTACTTTGCTTAGCCCAATGGTTTAGGTTCGACCACTCTCCACAAACAGAGGTCCCTCCCAAGGGGCAGAGGTCACCCTAATTGATTAATTTATGTATAATTGATCCAGCGAGAGCACCAAACAAATGTGTCTCAGTGTCCAAAATATTTATTAGATTCCACAAAGGACCAAAAAGCAGCCAACATGTTTCAGAGGCCCAAACAATCCCCCTTCATCGAGGCTTTAGTGCTTGTGTCTAATGGACCTAAAGTGAAGATCCTGAACATATCAATCAAAGACACATCAATCAAAATTTCTAGTGGACCAAAAAGTTAAGATTTTGGACACATCAATCAAAGTGTCCAATGGACTCAACGTAAAGATCTTGCAAACATCCCTCAAAGACACATCAATCAAAATGTCCAATGGGCTTAAAATGAAGATCTTGGACACATTAATCAAAGACACCTCAAAGTGTCCAATGGACCCAACGTTATAATCTTGCAAACATCTGTCAAAGACACATCAATCAAAATGTCCAATGGACTCAAAGTGAAGATCTTGGACACATCAACTAAAAAGACACATTAATCATAGTGTCCAATGGACTAAAAGTAAAAATCTTGGACATATCAGTCAGAGTCTATAATGTATAAATAAGTATATATATATTTTTACAGAATATCCTACATAAATCATTATAGCATGAGCTGCCTACTCTTGGCCATACTACAGAACTGACTTAAAGTTATTAATTTTAAAGGTCATTATTAAAGAGAAGGGGAGGCTCTTTGCATTTGGAGAAAATTAGGTTTAACTGTCATATAGGGAAAGGCTTCTTTGCTGCACGAGTTATGAAAATTTAAAATAGTCTTCCGCAAGAGCTAGTTCTAGTCAACTCAACAGAATCCCGCAAGGAAAGGTTCAATATGTTTTAAATACTCAAAGTATAAATGGATAGAAACCAATTATAGAAGTAACACTATTGTCAGGGCACCATTCAGAGCAAAGGTGAGCATGTGCTGAGAAGGGGACATCAGAACAAAAATGTGCATGTGCTAAGAAGAAGACCTGGCATAGTTGCCACAACTGTACATGGCCTTGCTTGTTTGCACAGGGATGCTCGCAGGTACATTTCCGCACGTTCCACCATCCCTAACGCCAAATGCCCTATGTAAAGACAGTAGCTATGGCCAGAGATTGCTGGATGATCTTCAGCTACCTCTTGCTCCTGCGTATCATGTATTCTTGGACTTCCCGTTACCGACTCGGCTTGCCTCTGGACCTTTCTGCAGCCTGACTCCTGGTTTTTCCAATGGACTCAAAGTGAAGATGTTGGGCACAGCAATCAAAGAGTCCAACAGACTCAAAGTAAAAGTCTTGGACACATCAGTCAAAGAGACCAATGGACTCAAAGCAAAGCGTCATTAGCTATCCATTTGTTATGTAGAATATAGTAGGTCTGGTCAATATGTCAGCCGGTATGTCTGGCTTGTACAATAATGTATGTATGATATACACTGTATACTATGTATGTATATATACATTGTCTACATGAATCAAAGTGTCCAATGGACCCAAAATAAAGATCTTGGATACATCTATCAAAGAGTCCAGTGGATTCAGATTAGAGATCTTGGACACATCATTAAAGTGTCCAATTGACTCAAAGTAAAGATCTTGGACACATCAATCAAAGTGTCCAATGGATTCAAAGTAAAGATCCTAGGCACATCAATCAAAGAGTCCAATGGATTCAAGGTAAGGATCTTGGACACATCAATCAAAGTGCCCAATTGACCCAAACTAAAGATCGTGGACACATCAATCAAAGTGTCCAATGGACTCAACGTAAAGATGTTGGACACATCAATCAAAGAGTCCAATGGATTCAAAGTAAAGATCTTGGACACATCAATCAAAGAGTCCAATGGATTCAAAGTAAAGATCTTGGGCACATCAATCAAAGAATTATATTAACAAGGGTTGTGGCGCTTCCTATGGGGTAATAGATGGGAGGGGTGGTTACCCAGATGGTTTCCCTCAATAGATCCCAATAGAGGTACCTGGTACCTACCAGGGAAAAAACGTAGTTACCGTAAGGGTATATATGTCTGTGCCTACACACATACACATATATATCCACATGCACCCGTGTGTATCAGCAGATATAAATAAATAAATAGATAGGTAATGTCTTCAAGGGGTCTGGCCTGAGGCCCCTAATACTGTGGTAAATCTGCACCATATACCACCACTAGGTGAAAATATCTATACCATATATACGTAAACCTTATATGCTCTACTGATCCAAAATAATTCAAACCATCAAAATAAACCTCTGCTCCCCGTGCAGAAAAAGCATGTGTAAATATGAGTAAAAAGACATTACATATTATATCAAAATAGTGCAAATAAACGTATTATAATCAAATAGGTCCAAAGAAAACCAAGGTTAACAATTTTGCAGTGATTATAGTCCTTAAAGTGAAAAAACTTATGTGAAAAAACTTTTTTGTGAAAAAACTTGTTCAGATCCAATGTTTCAACAATTTCGTGACTTGAGTGCTCTTGGATAATTCCTGTGACTTTTGTGCACCCCCTTGCGGGTCCCCACTCACCAGATCCAACAGCCCCAAAAAGGGGCGACCAGCATAAGATGTCTCAATCACGGTCTCCTCTCCGCGGCAGTTATGCGGGCTCCTCAAGGTGGTTTCCATGCCGTTGATTTTCCCAATGGATTCCTCCAACCTCAGATGGAACAGGTTGCAAGGGGAGTTGCGATCCCAATATTCTCTCCCCCACCTTCCTACCGAGCATCCAGATAGTTTCCTACTATTGGGTTCAATGTTCGCAGTGGCTCCCTCATAGAAAGAAAAAATAGGAAGCTCCCATGGTGTAGTATATATAAAAAGCTTTTATTCAAAAAACTCCATCAGCTTACAGCGGAGTAAAAAATAATATTAAAAATAAATAAATAACCATAAAATTAACTAAATGAAATAACCAGTGGGTAAAAACAAATTAGCTAACTCAGGAATGACCCTGAGAACAGACCCGTAGCGGTAAAAAGTGCGTGCCACTGGTTAGAGCTGTTTGCGCTCCACCTGCGTTCCAGCTAGGGTCCGTACCCGGAAGTGACGTAGCGTGCGTGGCGTCGTTGCAACGACACCACGCACGCTACGTCACTTCCGGGTACGGACCCTAGCTGGAACGCAGGTGGAGCGCAAACAGCTCTAACCAGTGGCACGCACTTTTTACCGCTACGGGTCTGTTCTCAGGGTCATTCCTGAGTTAGCTAATTTGTTTTTACCCACTGGTTATTTCATTTAGTTAATTTTATGGTTATTTATTTATTTTTAATATTATTTTTTACTCCGCTGTAAGCTGATGGAGTTTTTTGAATAAAAGCTTTTTATATATACTACACCATGGGAGCTTCCTATTTTTTCTTTCTATGAGGGAGCCACTGCGAACATTGAACCCAATAGTAGGAAACTATCTGGATGCTCGGTAGGAAGGTGGGGGAGAGAATATTGGGATCGCAACTCCCCTTGCAACCTGTTCCATCTGAGGTTGGAGGAATCCATTGGGAAAATCAACGGCACGGAAACCACCTTGAGGAGCCCGCATAACTGCCGCGGAGAGGAGACCGTGATTGAGACATCTTATGCTGGTCGCCCCTTTTTGGGGCTGTTGGATCTGGTGAGTGGGGACCCGCAAGGGGGTGCACAAAAGTCACAGAAATTATCCGAGAGCACTCAAGTCACGAAATTGTTGAAACATTGGATCTGAACAAGTTTTTTCACAAAAAAGTTTTTTCACATAAGTTTTTTCACTTTAAGGACTATAATCACTGCAAAATTGTTAACCTTGGTTTTCTTTGGACCTATTTGATTATAATACGTTTATTTGCACTATTTTGATATAATATGTAATGTCTTTTTACTCATATTTACACATGCTTTTTCTGCACGGGGAGCAGAGGTTTATTTTGATGGTTTGAATTATTTTGGATCAGTAGAGCATATAAGGTTTACGTATATATAGTATAGATATTTTCACCTAGTGGTGGTATATGGTGCAGATTTACCACAGTATTAGGGGCCTCAGGCCAGACCCCTTGAAGACATTACCTATCTATTTATTTATTTATATCTGCTGATACACACGGGTGCATGTGGATATATATGTGTATGTGTGTAGGCACAGACATATATACCCTTACGGTAACTAAGTTTTTTCCCTGGTAGGTACCAGGTACCTCTATTGGGATCTATTGAGGGAAACCATCTGGGTAACCACCCCTCCCATCTATTACCCCATAGGAAGCGCCACAACCCTTGTTAGTATAATTCTAGTTAGTAGAGAATCCCTAGGGAAGCTCTTTTAAGGGAGGCAGCACACCTAAATTACTGTTCTAAGCGCAGCTCTTTGTATTCAATTCTACATCAATCAAAGAGTCCAATTGACTTAAAGTAAAGATCTTGGGCACATCAATCAAAGAGTCCAATGGACTCAAAGTAAAGATCTTGGACACATCGTTTAAAGTATTCAATGGACTCAAAGTAAAGATCTTGGGCACATCAAAGAGTCCAATGGACTCAAAATTAAGATCTTGGACACATCAATCAAAGTATTCAATGGACTCAAAGTAAAGATGTTGGGCACATTAATCAAATATTCCAATGGATTCAAAGTAAAAATCTTGGACACATCAATCAAAGAGTCCAATTGACTTAAAGTAAAGATCTTGGGCACATCAATCAAAGAGTCCAATGGACTCAAAATAAAGATCTTGGACACATCAATCAAAGTATTTAATGAACTCAAAGTAAAGATATTGGGCACATTAATCAAAGAGTCCAATGGGCTCAAAGTAAAGATCTTGGACATATCAATCAAAGTATTCAATGGAGTCAAAGTAAAGATCTCGGGCACATCAATCAAAGCCAGGACAGTATTTAGTGTGTGAATGCCAGTGTTAGTGGTAAAGAAGGTCCTGCTCTGACTGAGGTCTAAAAGGGAAGGGTGTATTTTCCCTCAGGGCCACCAACCAAACATATATTATTTGACTTGGCTCAAGGTTTAATTGCCTCCCCCCCATCCTAGTATTCCCCCGAGAGCACTGTGCTAATCACATACAATGTTTCTCATTTATACATATAGAGATAAAATAAACATTGCAGCACATTTAAGGCCTCATTCACACTGGACATTCTAAAAATGCCATAAACGTTAGCTATAGAAAGCTGTAGAATGAGTTTTGCACTCCCACAAAATCTTATGGCTCAAAAAGGCTCATAAACGCAGAATAACCACATTTTTCAGCGTTAGAGCATTTTTACAGCTGAAAGTTCTAGGGGAGTTTTCCAGCCAGAAGACGCCCCTGCCAAAAAACACTGATGAAAGCCCATGTGTGCATGGACACATAGGATAGCATGCTGGGGAGTTTACTGGTTGCAGAAAAAAATGCCTGAAGCCAAAAACAGCAGCTATAATAACATCCAGTGTGCATAAGGCCTAACACCTAAAAACAACCAACTGAACAACCAAAGCAAAAAAAAACATGGAATGCTCAATTATGCAGATACAGGAAAAAGCTAAAGATTTTACCTAGTTAGGGCAGAAGACAATCTTGTTGCCTTTTATCAAAATGTGCAAAAATTTAAAATATGGATAGGAAACACTTTGCATGCTTTTTATGCCTGTGGCTTGCCTAGAGGTGTAAGCTGGAAAGGTCAAGCCTGTTTGCAAGTTCAGTCTGGTTATAGTGAGATGACACGATCAATTAACTTTGTCAGTCTTGTCTATTGGTATGCACAACTGGGAGGCAACCCACAGGATCCAGTAACTTCATATGAGGCCTCATATCAGAAAACTTTTCAAAATGTACATAATCTATCTGTGCTCTTTTGACAAATTAGCCATGGAGTAGGTGTGATGACCTTATTTAGCTTTGTGGGTCTGGGAGTTTATTAAGGTGCATGTTCACTAAGAGAAAAAAAATGCCTCCTCCTTATCTGCCTAAATATCACTAACTTACCCGCCACCCCCACCCTGATGGTCTACCTCATCCTACAGCTGTGGCAAAAATCTAGTGCCAGGCTACAATCAAGTGCAAAGGTCCCTTAGACTTTAATGGCCATACCCATATAGCAGGAGCAATGTCCCATTCAATTCTAATGTATTATTTCTATAACACTTCTCCCCCTGGGAACTCATGGCACTTAGTAGGTGAAGCAACCATCTTGGTCACAATCAGCTGATCCAATAAACCTACCAGCATGACTTCAGAGTGTGGGAGGAAACAAGCCACTATGCTGTCCATGTCTATGGGATATTAATGCACAGGTGGCCTGGCACTAGACTGGGCCGCTGAAATTGCAGGAGGCTGCAGCTATCAGAAAAGGTAAGTACATATCTGTGGGATGTGGTGGGGTGGGTTGGGGTAGATGCAGCTATTGAGGCAGTATGGGGATATTTTTAAATTTTACTAAACTCATACTCTAAGGAACTCCAAGACCCACAAAGTAAGAGGGAAATACGGTCCTCTAGGGCAGTGGTCATCAACCCTGTCCTCAGGGCCCACTAACAGGCTGGGATTACCTTGGGGAGATGCATACTAGAATACTGCAATCACTAAGCAGCAAATGATATAATCTGTGATGTATTTCAGTTATCTTGCAAACCTGGCCTGTTAGTGGGCCCTGAGGACAGGGTTGATGGCCACTGCTCTAGGGGATAAGGACACAACTAGTGGTATTGGGGAAGATAGGTGGAGGCATTTTTTGTTTCAGTGAACATGTACTTTAAAGTAAAACTTCGCTCTTTAAAAAAAAATTCTAGGCAATGGATTTTTGTGGTAGAACACCCTTTGCATTCCTTTTCTGCCAGAAAAAACGTTATTTTTGTTCCTAGCAATCTATTTCTAGTGTACAGCACATGCATGGTAAAGTGTGCACTTGTGGCCTATTCCTAGGATCTGTAAGATGCAGAGAGTAGAGTTGGGTTGGAGAGACAATATAACTCCAGTCCGCATGGGCAGGAGTTGCATCATCAGTGACTTTCCAGTGGCCAAAGAGTAGGGATGCCAATTCTAGAAGAAGTGGAAACAGCACAGGACAGCTCTGAGCTGTTGGCTTTGGAGGAGGGTAGGTTTTCCATGTACTGTTCATGTTTGCACATTATAGCATGAGCTGCTTACCCTTGGCCACACTACAGAATTGATTTAAAGCTGATTTTCCCTCAAGGAAAGCTTCAATATGTTTTAAATACTCAAAGTATAAATGGATGGAAACCAAGTATAGAAGTAACACTATTGTCAGGGCATCATTCAGAGCAAAGGTGAGTATGTGCTGAGAAGGAGACGTCAGAACAAAAATGTGCATATGCTAAGAAGAAGACCTGGCATAGTTGCCGATACTGTACATGACCATGCTCATTCACACGTTCATGACCACCTGATGCCAAACCCCCTATATAAACACAGCGGCTGTGGCCAGATATGCATGGATGATCTTCAGCTACTAGTACTCTTGCTCCTGTGTATCCTGTATTTCTTGGACTTCTCGTTACCGACCTGGCCTGTCTTTGGACCATTCTGCTGCCTGACTCCTGGCTTTTTCAAAGGACTTTGCCTCTCCTGACTAAATGTGCATGACCCTGGTTTGCTCCTCTGTATGACTTTGACTCCGTTCCTGATCATGCTCCTGCCTAGCCCCTGGCTGGTCTCTCCATGTATGACCTTGGCCTCCATCCATATGCTTCCTCAGTCCAGTTCTGCCAGTCTGCCCTCTTTCCGTGGTGTGTGCCATCTTGCTTGTGGCCGCTGCCTTGGTCCTGCTACATCTCCAAGACCAACAGTAGTCCTGCCAACAGTCTTGACAGATCAGCTGATAGCTACCCAGTAGACACTTCTTCAAGCAATCTCCAGCAGATCTACCTAATCAGCGCCCTTGCTTCTTAGGGCCTTGCGCTCCCTGTTTTCACCACCATGGGTACGCAACAGTTAGCCACAAGGAAAGCCCTCTCATCAATTTGGCCTCCAATCAGGTATGTGACAACTATGTTGGTGTACACTATTTTATTAAGACATATAGTTAACCTGGTTGAAAAAAGACACAAGTCCATCCAGTTCAACCAACAACATTTTACCCATATTTGTAATAAATACACATTTTATGGAATAATTTGTGTTGCTGGTTTTGGATGACAACAGGAAAGTCTCCTTTTTTCTTCTATACTTGGTTTCCACTGTGTGAAGGGATGAGGTGCCATCACCTACCCATCAAGGTACCCTTAAGTACAACTGGATGTTAATGGTTATAAGCAATAGCACCACGTCAACTGGACTATGCCTTATAAGAGTTTAGCCTTCCTCTTGATCAGTTGCAGGCTAAGGGTTCTGGCAATGCTATTTATTTATTTTTGTCTTTTGGTTGAACTCAATGGACATGTGTCTAGAACTCCTCTTTTTATTGCCACAAAAATTAAGCAATACATGGATTTGCATATTAAAACATGCAATGCTATAGATATTCTTTACATTCCAAAGAGTAGTTCTGGTCTGGAGGGACATACACTACATTGTCAAAAGTATTGGGACGCGTGCCTTTTACGCACATAAACTTTAATGGCATCCCGGTCTTAGTCCATAGGGTTCAATATTGCGTTGGCCAACCCTTTGCAGCTATAGCAGCTTCAACTCTTCTGGGAAGGCTGTCCACGAGGTTTAGGAGTGTGTCTATGGGAATATTTGACCATTCTTCCAGAAACGCATTTGTGAGGTCAGGCACTGATGTTGGACGAGACGGCCTAGCTTGCAGTCTCCGCTCTAATTAATCCCAAAGGTGTTCTATCGGGTTGAGGTCAGGATTCTGTGCAGGCCAGTTAAGTTCCTCCACCCCAAACTCGCAGATCCATGTCTTTATGGACCTTGCTTTGCACACTGGTGCACAGTCATGTTGGAACAGGAAGAGGCCATCCCCAAACTGTTCCCACAAAGTTGGGAGCATGAAATTATCCAACATGTCTTGGTATGCTGATGCCTTAATGCCCCGTACACACGACGGACTTTCTGCCAACAAAACCGTGGATTTTTGTTTGAAGGTTGTTGGCACAAACTTTTCATGCATACACACGGTCACACAAATGTTGGCCAACAATTATGAACGTGGGAACGTGGTGACGTACAAGACATACGACGAGCCGAGAAAAAGGAAGTTCAATAGCCAGTACGGCTCCTTCAGCTTGATTCCGAGCATGCGTGCGACGGACTTATGTACACACAATCGGACTTTCCGTCAACAAAGTTTTGTTGGCGGAAAATTTGAGAACCTGCTAGCAAACATTTGTTGGCGGAAAGTCCGACAGCAAATGTTCGATGGAGCATACACACGGTCGGACTTTCCGACAACAAGCTCACATCCAACATTTCCCGTCGGAAAATCAGACTGTGTGTATGCGGCATAAGAGTTCCCTTCACTGGAACTAAGGGGCCAAGCTCCACCCCTGGAAAAACAACCCCACAACCTAATCCCCCTTTCACCAAGTGCTTTGGACCAGTGCACAAAGCAAGGTCCCTAAAGACATGGATGAGCGAGTTTTGGGTGGAGGGACTTGACCGGCCTGCACATAGACACACTCCTAAACCTTGTGGACAGCCTTCCCAGAAGAGTTGAAGCTGTTACAGCTCCAAAGGGTGTCATCTCAATATTGAACCCTACAGACTAAAGCCGCGTACACAAGAGCGGAATGTCCGACAGAAAAAGTCAGACGGAAGCTTTTCATTGTCTATTCCGATTGTGTGTGGGCCTCATCGGACTTTTTTTTTTGAAAGTTCTGACGGACCTAGAAATGGAACATGTTCTAAATACTTTCGACGGACCCAATTCCTATCGGGAAAACCGATAGTCTGTGTGCTGTTCCGACGGACCAAAAATGACGCATGCTCTGAAGCAAGTACGAGACGCAAGCTATTGGCTACTGGCTATTGAACTTCCTTTTTCTAGTCCCATCGTAAGTGTTGTACGTCACCGCGTTCTGGACGGTCGGACTTTGGTCGGACTTTGGGTTGACCGTGTGTAGGCAAGACCGCTTGAATGGAATTTCGTCGGAGTTCCGTCGGAGAAACCTTCGGAGTTTATTTCCACGGCAAAACCGGTCGTACGTACGTGGCATTAGACTGGGATGCCATTAAAGTTCATGTGCGTCTAAAGGCAGGTGTTCCAGTACTTTTGACAATATAGTGTATATACAATGCTCTGAACTTGAATGTGAAATGATTACGTAGCAAGTTTCAGATGTTACTTCAATAAATTATTATTTACAATGGGATAGACTGAAATGATAAAAAAAAAAAATGAATTGATCTTTTAGTTTCACCTGCAATGACAGATCGTACAACAACGGGTCCTGCACTGCCAGCAACAAATCCAAAGCCAACTCCTGGTTGACGAGAAATGGTGACTTGACGTATAGACTGAGGGGTCAGCTGACCACATTCCATAGCACACGTCCACATCACATGACTGCACAAAAAGAGGAGACAGGAGTAATTAGATGTTCAAGAATTACCGGTAACTAAATGTTGACTATGTTAACGTGGATCTTACACCAACAAAATCCAAGGTACTGCTACTTAGTATCCCCATGCCAAATAAAAATAATTACAAAAAACAAACTTAGTAGAAAATAGATACTTACCTTAGACCTAGGGCCATAATTATAATTTATAGGGCCCCATAGCAACATTTTGAATGCTATAAAAGTGTCAATTTTATAAACTTCTTTAAATGATGTTTCTTTTTACATACTACAAACCTCAACTGTTTTATCAGTTATTAGCTGAGGAGACACCGGGATCTTTTTTTTTTTTAGAACCTCACTTTAATTTTGGAATGCTGACCAGGATGACCAGGAGCTGTGAAAGCAAAAATAAATTCACTCTCAAATGGATGGGGTGAGGAGGATCAAGATATATATCTAGATATAGATATATATATATATGTATATATATATAGATATAGATATAGATATATCTATACATATTATTATTATTATTATATAGGATTTATATAGCGCCAACAGTTTGCGCAGCGCTTTGCAACATGAGGGCAGACAGTACACTTACAATACAAATCAATACAGGAGGGGTCAGAGGGCCCGGCTCGTTAGAGCTTACAGTCTAGAAGGGAGGGTCAAGTGGAAACAAAAGGTTAATACCTGTGGGGGGGTGAGCTGATGGAGAAAATGAAAATACAGTTGTTAGGTGTGGGTAGGGTAGGCTTCTCTGAAGAGAATGGGTTTTCAGGGATCGTCTAAAAGCTAATAAAGTAGGAAATAAGCAGACAGATTGGGGTAGGGCATTCCATGGAAATGGAGAGGCTTTGGAAAAGTCCTGGAGGCAAGCATGGGAGGAGGTGATAAGTGAGCTAGAGAGCAGGAGGTCTTGAGAGGAACGAAGAGAACGAGTAGGTTGGTATTTAGAGACTAGGCTAGTGATGTAGTTGGGGGCGAAATTGTGGATGGCTTTGTACGTAGTTGTTAGTATTTTTAATTTAATTCTTTGGCTGAGTGGAAGCCAGTGGAGAGATTGACAGAGAGGAGTGGCAGACACTGAGCGATTGGTAAGGTGGATGTCTGGCAGCGGCATTCATGATGGATTGAAGAGGTGATAGACTATGTAGAGGTAAGCCAATGGGAAGGGAGTTGCAGTAGTCGAGGCGAGAGATGACCAGCAAGTGAATTAAGAGCTTTGTTGTGTCATTGGTTAGAAAGGGGTGTATTTTGGAGATGTTGCAGAGGTTGAGGCGGCAGGATTTGGACAGTGATTGGATGTGTTGCTTAAAGGAGAGTTCAGAGTCCAGGACTACACCTAGAACCTTGGCATGTGGGGATGAGCTTATAGTTGTGCCATCGATTTCGAGAGAGAGATCAGGGGAAGGGGCATATGGGGAGGAAAAATTATAAGTTCGGTTTTGGATAGATTGAGTTTGAGGAAGTGGTGTGACATCCAGACTGATATATCTGATAGTAAATTAGTGATACGTGAGGAGACAGAGGGAGTGAGCTGAGGGGTAGAGAAATAGATTTGGGTGTCGTCAGCGTAGAGGTGGTATTGGAAGCCATGGGAGGCTATCAGCTGACCCAGGGAGGAGGTGTAGATTGAAAATAGGAGAGGTCCAAGAACAGAACCCTGGGGGACCCCAACAGAGAAAGGAAGAGGAGAGGAGGAAGTAGAGTTGTAAGAAACGCTAAAGGTGCGGTTGGATAAGTAGGAAGAGAACCAGCGAAGAGTACAGTCACGGAGACCAAAGGCGTGGAGTTTTTTGAGGAGGAGGGGGTGGTCAACCGTATCAAAGGTAGCAGAGAGGTCCAGGAGTAGGAGTACAGAATAGTGTTGATTGGTTTTGGCCGTTAGTAGATCGTTTGTTAGTTTTAGGAGAGCAGTTTCTGTGGAGTGTTGAGGATGTAATCCAGACTGAAGGGGATCAAGAAGGCCATTATCAGCGAGGTGGACGCTCAGTCGGTTGTAGACCAGACGTTCAAGGAGTTTGGATAAGAAGGGGAGCATGTAATGATTAAGCACAACCTTATTGTGTGAAACGCATCTACCTACATTGTCTGTGGTTGTCCTATGGTGTGACTTTGGTGGTTTTTAATAAACAGCATTTGGAACTTCTCGAACTGCAGCCATTACTCCCCAGGTGAACAGGGCAGGATCTAAGGTAGGTGTTTTTTTCTTTTTTTCTCCCTATCATTTTATTTTCCTAGTTTTCTTACATAGGGGTGAAGGTACTAAATAGACATTTTTGGTACTAGGTCCACTTTAAATGTAAGCAAAATTAGCAACAGATGACATAGATTATGCTAATGAATGTTCCATGCAAATTGAACCAAATTTTTATTTAGTATGGTTTAATTTCAGGCCTGGATATTTCACATCTCAAAAAAAATACAGGACCAGGAAAATGTTTACAGGAATGTGGTAAAGGGATCAATACTACAGGTACCAGATGACTCAGTGCCTATTATAAGATGCCTTATCCCTAAAGTGTATGTAAATGAGAAGAACTCCTCTATAAAGCTGGCCATATACAGTATCTCACAAAAGTGAGTACACCCCTCACATTTTTTGTAAATATTTTCTTCTATCTTTTCATGTGACAACACTGAAGAAGTGACACTTTGCTACAATGTAAAGTGGTGAGTGTACAGCTTTTATAACAGTGTAAATTTGCTGTCCCTTCAAAATAACTCAATTGTAACCTAATTGTATGGACTTCTGCGGACTTCCCATGGACCAGCTGGACCTTTAGCCTACCATCTTCCTGTAGATAGCCCCTTCTGATTTTTTACATGGATTGCGATTTTATTTATTTTTCTCATCCACTTCGAGGGGTACATTTCTTTGTATATTTTATTTCTGTATGGCACCATATATCTTTGTTGCTTAATACAAGTTGTTAAAACAGGTTATTGTTATAATATATAATACATAATTTTGTCAAAAGTGAGCAGGTTTTCCTGCCGGGTTCAGTCAAGGTAATTTCGATCCCACTTCCTTGCGACCCATCGAAACCACTTCATTCCATTCCAAGGGATTTCAACTCCAGCTTGACCAAATATGGTTAAAATTGTCAGAAGGTCACCACATCGTTGGCCAGCTTTAGCTAATTGTCACCAGGACAGGTGTCACCATTAAAAGTTATTCCCCTAACCACCTGTTCTGGTGACAACTCTAAGGGTCTATTTACACAAGTGAGCTGTGGCAACAAACATAGCAATAAAAACATCAAAAAATCAGAATGGTCTTTATTAGACGTAGCAGTCAAAAATTTTCAAAAATCCAATGAGTTTTGGGGGTTACAAAAGCCCCCCTTCATTGGGGCCAACCAGTGGTAGTTCTAAAGTCTAAACTACTGTGATATTATTGATGGGAAATTTCCATTCATCATACAAACAAGACTTACAGCAGCCTAAGAAAGACGATCTTGGACACTTACTAGTGGGTTGGCACTTCCACCATTTCTTACATTTGAAGGTTTTTACAAGGGCCACTTGTAAGGCTGTATGGATGGGGAGCTGCCACCTAAACCCATGAAGGAATATCCTCACCAAACCCACAAGGGCACAGTGGAGCTTCTTTGTACTATTACACAAGCAATACAAAATTTAAAGGGGTTCTAATTCTTCCCTACAACTAAAGAAAAATGTTTTAGCTATACCTATACAACGCTTCAAATCACACCGTCACTGTGCATGCACAATCACCCAACGTATTCCCATTGCACACGTTCCTGGGCCAGGCCTGAAGTAAAGCAAGTGCTGTAACAACTGCCAGCCCGTTCACTGGTATCAAGCTATATAAGAACACATGTCACCAGCACATCATGGATACCTGGTCAACAGTCCAAGAGTTAATTTAAAGCAATCACAGCAAGGCAGCTGCAATGTTTCGGGGCCACACATGACCCCATCCTGTCTTAAACCCACTGTATGTAGGAACGTAGACACCCTCTCTTGGCCTCACTGTATGTAGGAACTTAGCCACCCTCTCTTGGCCTCACTGTATGTAGGAACTTAGCCACCCTCTCTTGGCCTCAATGTATGTAGGAACTTAGCCACCCTCTCTTGGTCCCACTGTATGTGGGAATGTAGTCACCCTCTTTTGGTCCTACTGTATGTAGGAACTTAGCCACCCTCTCTTGGTCCCACTGTATGTAGGAACTTTGCTACACACTCTAGGTCCCACTGTATGTGGGAAAGTAGTCACCCTCTCTTTGTCCTACTGTATTTAGGAACTTAGCCAACCTGTCTTGGTCCCACTGTATGTAGGAACTTAGCCACCCTCTCTTGGCCTCACTGTATGTAGGAACTTAGCCACCCTCTCTTGGCCTCAATGTATGTAGGAACCTAGCTACCCTCTCTTGGTACCACTGTATGTGGGAATGTAGTCATCCTCTCTTGGTCCTACTGTATTTAGGAACTTAGCCACCCTGTCTTGGTCCCACTGTATGTAGGAACTTAGCCACCCTCTCTTGGCCTCACTGTATGTAGGAACTTAGCCACCCTCTCTTGGCCTCAATGTATGTAGGAACTTAGCTACCCTCTCTTGGTCCCACTGTATGTGGGAATGTAGTCACCCTCTCTTGGTCCTACTGTATGTAGGAACTTAGCCACCCTCTCTTGTCCCACTGTATGTGGGAAAGTAGTCACCCTCTCTTTGTCCTACTGTATTTAGGAACTTAGCCAACCTGTCTTGGTCCCACTGTATTTAGAAACTTAGACACCCTGTCTTGGTCCCACTGTATGTAGGAACGTAGACACCCTCACTTGGTCCCACTGTATGTAGGAACTTAGCTACCCTCTCTTGGTCCCACTGTATGTTGGAATGTAGTCACCCTCTATTGGTCTAACTGTATTTAGGAACTTAGCCACCCTGTCTTGGTCCCACTGTATGTAGGAAGGTAGCCACCCTGTCTTGGTCCCATTGTATGTAGAAACTTAGCCACCCAGGGCTGCCATCAAGGGGGGGATAGCCGATACAACTGTAAGGGGCCCGGCACAGCCAGGAGAAAGCAGGAGCGGGTAAAGGGGTGCCGTGTTGTGAAATATAGAAACAATATCGGCCACTGCTGCTGCTCTGTGTCATTGAGCTCAGACATCAAGCACTTTACTGCCACATCTGGGTACTACGTGCATGTGCACCCCTCGTGTGAGCTGCCTGTACTGTGTTATGTAGTGTGATCGGCTGCAGCTCCTCTGTGTCCCAGCAACATGTCAGCTTTGTGGAAACAAGAGCTGGGACTAGGTAGGAAGACCTCATTTACAAGTAGGGGCTGTGAAGGAAAGGGGGGGTGTTTGTGTACAGGGAGGGGCCAGAGCTTTGTGTGTTTACAGATTTGTATATGTGGGGGGGCTGACATATATCCAGGAGTGAGGAGGGCTGACATATATAAAGGAATGAGGGGGGCTGACATATATACAGGAGTCAGGGGGGCTGACATATATAAAGGTATGAGGGGGGGCTGACATATATACAGGAGTGACGGGGCTGACATATATACAGGTGTGAGGAGGGCTGACATATATATACAGGATTAGGGGGGCTGAGTGCGTGCAGGTGTGAGGAGGGCTGACATATATGCAGAAGTTGGGGGGGTGCTGAGTGTGTACAAGCTTGAGGAGGGGGGCTGACCTATAAAGGTGTGAGGAGAGGGGCTGATGCATACAGTGTGTACAGTAGTGAAGGGGGCTGACATATACAGGTGTGAGGGGGGCTGACATATACAGGTGTGAGGGGTGCTGAGTGCGTACAGGTGTGAGGGGGGATGAGGGCGTACCGGTTAAGTGGGGCTGAGTGCGTACAGGTGTGAGGGGGGATGAGTGCATACAGGTGTAAGGGGGGCTGAGTGCGTACAGGCATGATGGGGGTTGAGTGCATACAGGTGTGAGGGGGGTGAGGGGGGCTAAGTGTGTACAGGTGTGAGGGGGGCTGAGTGCGTACAGGTGTGATGGGGGTGCTGAGTGTGTACAGGTTTGAGGGGAGCTGAGTGCGGATTCGGTGAGATGGCCCATGGGCAGGCACTGGGGAATGTTGGTGGTCAGGCTCTGGGGGGGGTGGGGGCTGGGGCAGGCCTAAAGCTGTGTAAGGGGGGTTCCACTGTATGTAGGAAGGTAGCCACGCTCTCTTGGTCCAACTATATTAAGCAACTTAGCTACTATCTCTTGGTCCCACTGTATATAGGAACATAGCCACCCTCTCTTGATCCCACTATATGTAGGAACATAGCCATTCTCTCTTGGTCCCACTGTATGTAGGAATGTAGCCACCCTGTCTTGGTCCCACTATATGAAGGAAAGGGCAAGGCACACGTGGCCTTTGAGGCCACGTTGCACTTGTAATTACTTTAAATAAACTCTTGGACTATTGACCATGGATCCATGGTGTGCTGGCAACATATGTTCACATATTCACACTAACATAAGGCAGCCAGTTGCCAACGTGTCAACATATGCCTATCCACAACAAGTCAAGCTGTTCTACAATTGCAAGTAATCACAAGGCAGATAAAAAAAAAAAAACATAATTTAATGCAGATGTATTCAATGATACTTCGTTAAATGTATTTCTTCAGATGCAAGCGAAGTACCTAGATTTGGTCTGATGGATCGTAACAAAACAATCTTAACATGTACGACTCAAGAACCTTATGAACCCCACAAAGAAGTAATTGGGGGTCCAGGCAAATGGCAAATCTTAAATAATGCACAGTAAAGCGTTTAATGGCTGAGGCTACAGGGTGGGAAGGAGAGAGCATATATGACCTGTTCGGTCTATGGGTTGGATCTGCAGACCCAATAATCCAAGGGGACATCAGTTTTCCAGGGAGCATTCATTATAAGGCCAGTATAGATGTACTTGGTAGCACACACCTGTTCAAGTACTATCTCTATGTCTGATGCAGGGTTTCTCTTTATCCACCTGAAGCCTTGATATGTTGTTTGGCTCACCTTCAGGGAAAGACTGGGCGGGGGGGGGGGCTTGCACCCCATTCCAGTGTAAATTATTTATGATGGACTCCCTAATGAGAACCTCAGTTAAAGCTGGACTAGCAGTAGGTGACACCTTCTGGGTGGTATGTAGCTATCTGCTACCTGTTCAGACCTGTGATCCCAATGCCTTTACCGGCAGAAGTCTTCTATCATCAACTTCCTTTGAGGAGGCTCTACAATGGTATGGAACCAAATGCAGAGAGATTATGAAAGAAGTCAACAGTAACTCATCAGGTCAGCTACCCAACTCCTCTCCCAGTAGTGTCTCAGCTCAACCAAGAATTGAAGAAATGATTGAAAGTGTTGGCCTTAGTAGTGTCTCAGCAGCTCAGCTCACCCTGCTTTACCTCTCAAGAGTGACTCAGCAGCTCAGCTCCCCCTGCTCCTTATTGCTAGAAGTAACTAAGGAGCTTAGCTCTGCCTACACCCCTTTCCCAGCAGTGCCTCATCAGCTCACCTCCCCCTGGTCCCCTTTATCCAGGAGTAACTCAGGTTCTTAGGTCAGCTTACTACCCCCTCCCAGCAGTGACTTAGGAGCTCAGCTGCTCCTGCTCCCCTTTTCTGGCAGCTTAGCTCCCCCTCCCAGCAGTGACCCCTCCCAGCAGCCTTTCAGCCTCCCAACTATAATGTAAACAGAGTGCAGGAGCTTTGAAGGGCAATCAGATGGAGCTGAGATGCTGAGAATGAGGCTTAGACCCCATACACACTATTAGATTTTCTGCCGACGTTTGTCTTCAGATTTACCAAAACCATATAATATGAGGTCAAACCTTAAGAGTTTCAATTTGTATGCAATCAGGCAGGCCCTTGCACTACATGGTTTTGGTAAATCTGAAGACAAAAAATCTGCAGAAAATCTAAAAGTGTGTATGGGGTCTTAGAGAACAGTACTTCTGCCATGAACTTTAAGAATGAATTGCTCCACTATGCATGCAGCTACGGAGGTCAGTGGTGGCTTTTTTTTTAAAGCTCATTTACTAATTATTAAGAATATGTAAATATTGAATATCCATAGCCTGGTTATATTTAATTTAGGATCCAGGAGGCAGCAGAGGTTTGTGGGGGATTTTGATTTTTGGTCACTCTTCTCAGTTCCGAGTTATGTTAATAAAAATTGTCCCAATCCTGCCCGACAAAATGTTGACTTATTACTTCTTCTATAAACAACAGTTGACATTTGTCCACATAGCAAGGTTACTGGAAGTCATCCAAGTCCAAAGGCCTATTGTGTACATCCACGTAGCAACAGGTGCCTGTACTAATATTGTATGGGTTCTTAGAGAACAGTACTTCTGCCATGAACTTTAAGAATGAATTGCTCTACAATGCATGCAGCTACGGAGGTCAGTGGTGGCTTTTTTTTCTTTTAAAGCTCATTTACTAATTATTAAGAATATGTAAATATTGAATATCCATAGGCTGGTTACATTTCATTTAAAATCCAGGAGGCAGCAGAGGTTTGTGGGGGATTTTGATTTTTGGTCACTCCTCTCAGTTCAGAGTTTTGTTCACAAAAATTGTCCCAATGCTGCCCGACAAAATGTTGACTTATTACTTCTTCTATAAACAACAGTGGACATTTGTCCACATAGCAAGGTTACTGGAAGTCATCCATGTCCAAAGGCCTATTGTGTACATCTACCTAGCAACAGGTGCCTGTACTAATAGCGGACTATGTTCTCAGCAGCACTTCAGTGCTTTGTTCTCTTAGTGGAATGATTAATCTCCAGCAAACAGAGTGACATTCAACTTACAAAACCTCCAAAGAGCCATTATGTGTTATTGCCGTCGTAGAGTAGAGCTGATTATATGATCATGCATTCCACAGAAATTATTCCATCATGACCATTATCATGTTGCCAGTGACCATAAATCACTATGCACAAACAAGCTAAATGACCACTTTGTGAGCAGGAAAGTAACAATATACCCTGTAGTATATACTAATGTACTCTAAGAGGTAAATACCATATCTGTAAGGCAACAAATTAACATCAAAGTCCAACTCAGTGCTATTAGTTTTTCCTGTGAAATATGTGTTAGCAAAGTGTGCCAATAAATATTCTAAACATAGAGGGAGAATACCAAATTGGATTAATATTTCACTTATTCATATCATTCATAATGCATTTCGCCCATGTGTGGCTTAGTTAGGCTGGATTCACACCTGTGCATTTTTAGTGCTTTTTGCATTTTGCAGATTTGCACTACAGTCCACTTAACATGGTTTCCTATGGAACGTGTTCTGTAGTGCAAATCTGCAAAATGCAAAAAGCACTAAAAATGCATAGGCGTGAATCAGGCCTTATAGAGGCCACAACGATTAAGGCCTGATTCACACCTATGCATTTTTAGTGCTTTTTGCATTTTGCAGATTTGCACCACAGAATGTTTTCCAACCCATGTTAAATGGACTGTAGTGCAAATCTGCAAAATGTAAAAAGCACTAAAAATGCACAGGTGTGAATCAGGTCAAAGTCCAACATGGACAAAACACATTTGGGGGGGTCTTCTATGGGTGGAAAACTGAACTGAAGCCAATTCTCCTTGTCAAAAGAAGTTTATTGAGTATACAATGTTATAAAGATACATAAAGTAAGTTTACAAGGATCTATAAAGTAAGCTCATTGTTTTACAGTAGGGTTTATATAGGTAAATATCATGAAATTTCAAATATTAAACATTGGGTTCACGTAAACCTAAATTAAAGATATATATCATTTCCTTAGTTACTTTTGTAGGTATTTAAATGATTTATACCTACTATACATATTGTTTACAAGTAGAGTGTATATAGGTCAAATAAATTCTGATAATGAGCTTTAATCGTAAGGTGGAGAAAAGGAAAGAGAAAGAAGAAAAAGGGTTGAAAGGTAGAGGTATGGTCCACAAGGTTGTCCCGCTCGTCAGTTTATTATTCTTTTTAGTTCTCTTTGAAGCCTTAGAATGGGTGTCTCTGTAAGTCATTTAATCTGTTACCATGGCAACAGGACAGAGTCATTGAAGTTTGACAGGAACTGTTGTTTTATCCAAGGATGCCAAAGTTTTTAAAATTTTGGAATTTGATTTTGATCGATGGCTACCATCTTAGCATGGGACATTGTATTATTCATTCTGTGAATTGTTTCTGCTAGTACCAATGTAGGAGATTTCCATGCCTTGGCCACTGTTTGTTTTGCAGCCGTTATTAGTTGGATCATAAGTTTGAATTGAGAGAGTGTTAACCATTCCGGTTTTAGATTAAGTAAAGTTAAATATGGATCTGGTTGTATTATTTTTTTAAATATTTTAGATGCAATCACGAAGACTTCCTTCCAGAAGGTTTGGATTACTGGGCACGTCCACCATATGTGTAAATATGTGCCTATTTCTGGGCATCCTCGAAAACAAAGAGCTGAGGTATTAGGTGAATATTTTGCCACTCTAGCGGGTACAAGGTACCAGCGAGTTAATGAAGCCAATTCTCATCACGTTTTACTATCTTAACCTTACAGTCTGCTGATCCTTTGTGCGTCCGGGTGCCATTTTCCTGCAATGTATTATTATATATTATAATATATCACATCATATTATTTAAAATATATTATATTATATTATTAATTATTATTATTATTATTATATTCTATTATTTATATAATATATTATCTACTGTATATAGTATCATATATTATGTTATATTATGTTTATAGTATCCTATATTATTATATATTATTTATATTATATGACAGTATTATTATGTTATATTATTTTCTGTATATAGTATCATATACATATATGATGCTATAGCACCATATAATATATTATATATTCTTTATAGTATCATCTTTTATGATATATTACTTATATTATATATTATTATGATGTATTATTTATATTATATCTTATTATCTACACAGTATCATATATATTTATTTATAGCAGTGGTTCTCAACTCCAGTCCTCGGGACCCACCAACAGGCCAGATTTTAAGTATTACCTTGGGGAGTTGCAAACTAGAATACTGCAATCACTGAGCAGCAAGTGATATCACCTGTGATGTATTTCAGCTATCTTGCAAACCTGGCCTGTTGGGGGGCCCTGAGGACTGGAGTTGAGAACCACTGATTTATAGTATATTATATACTGTATATAGTATCATACATTATTATTTATATTATCTATATAGGAACATATATAATTATTTATATTATATTATATTATATTGTATTATATTATATATTATATTCTGTATATAGTATTTTATATTATATTTACAATATCATATGTTAATATACATTCTATTACATTGTATCATTTAAATTATATACAGTATATAATATGATATTATATATTATTATATACATATTATATAAATGTAGATTTGTATCATTTTTTTTGTCTTATGATATAAATAGTATCATATATTAATCTACTGTATATTATTAATATTACATTATATAATTTATATTATATACAGTATTTTCTTTTTTATTATTATGTAGCACTCTGGAGTTTAGGCAGGGTTGCTTCTCACAAATGTACTTGCCAGGAATAGTTATCCTGGTTGATTGTTAGAGATCCATTGATTTCTCCCTACCTTTGGCCTTGTTGCACTTTTCTCTTCTACCACTAGGTGGCCGGGTACTTGGTGGTGCTAGATATAAGAAGGACAATCCAAGGTCAGGTTATGGGTATGTGTGGGTATCTCAGCCAATGGGCAGGGGTTTTCTTGCATCCCTTGGCTTGCTGGGAGAACCTATATATTTGGGTGGAGTCAGGTGATGGCTGTTCTGTGTCACCTGAACGGCTGTCTGGGTGGACGTGTGTTGTATTCCCCAGGCTGCTAGACCAGAGATTGGACCTATCCCAGGGGTATCTGGCTGCTAGGCTGTCTGAGGGCCTATCCAGAAGCAAGAGAGCAGCGTAGGGTTGGGATTTTGGCTTGCAGTCCAACCAGAAGTGATGGTTCTGCTGGCCAGAGAACCTGTCGTGGTCGGAGGTAGAGGGGAAGCTGTCGCCAGTAAGGGACCTTCCACCTTATTACCAGGGACCACAGTGAGTAACTGAAGCAAGTACCGGAGCAGCATTCTCACCAACCGGGGACGGTGAAGAATCTGGAAACTTCAGTGGGTATCAAGCCAGGGACCCAACCAGCGGAGGTGACGCTTGCAGAGCAGCCTTGTGTGTCAAGCCAGGGACCGAGCAGGCCAGTGGGGGTGAAGGTTGAGAGGTATCTAGAGTGCCAAGCTAGAGACCCAGCAGAGAAGCGGGGGAGACGCTTGAGGAAGATACCACCTTGAAGATTCAAGGTGGTATCAGTGGCAGTGACAGTGAATCGGTGGGTCTAATGGGAGACCGGGAGCTCAGTGTACTGAAGAACTATAAGGAAAGGTTGTAGTAAAAGTGAAAGGAACTGTTACGCTTTGTGTTTGGAACTGTTAAAGACTGTTGCCATAGGAGACAGCATTCCTGCACATGCAGATGTAGAGTCTTGCTGGATGCCTTTCCCTGCATGGCTGTCCTCCTATTGAAGTCTGCCAATTAATCTTGCAACTACCTAAGGGTGTCCTGGCCCTAAACCCTCTCTCTCCCAAAAAGTTTGTTAAGAGAAATAAACTTTCTTTTGCATTCAAGAAGTGTCTGGCGCCCAATAACTTTATCCATCTTGCACCCACCATGCCTCACAACCCACCATATACAGAAGGATGTCAGCTCTATCCCTGGCCCTGGAGGTTCTCATCAGATCAAAGGAAGCCTGGAACCTTGTTACAATTATATATATATCTATATATATAGATATATATATCTATATATATAGATATATATATATATCTATATATATAGATATATATATATCTATATATATATGGATATATATATATGCTTTATAAGACTGAAAGTGAAGGGTAAATCTTCAACAAAGACAAACATTTTTAATTTTGAATTTATACCTTAAAATTTCTAAAATTTCAAGCTTAATTTAGTTTTTAAATGTAAAATTATAAAGAATTTTAATGTAAAATTATATTTCATTTATAATTGTAATTTAATTTAACTTTAATATAAAGTGTAAAAACTTTTGTAGAGTAAATGAAGGTTAGAACCTCCATTGGCTTTATATTCCTGTCTGTGTCCCCGCAGATTTCCCTTCACTTCCTGCCTGGTAAAACTATTGTCACCAGTGTAGGTGAAAAGGAGAAAAGCTCTCTAACAGAGCCTCAGATAGACATGAAAACCCAACAGTGGTTGTGTTTTTTTTTCAAATTCTATCCAAAACAAAAATAAGTATGAGTTGGCTGGACATAGACTTTAAAATCTCCATGTTTTAAATGACGACACTCTTAAGTATTTGAGGCACATTACATTTCATTACCTGGACAGCACTAAGATCTGATTCAGTCAGACGTCCTTTAGTATGCCAGTCTGGATTATACGTTAGTATCCCTTGTGTCATCAGGACCTCTTGGACCAATGGAAGCCCAGGCCATTCCTGGAGCCTAAAACAAAAATACCAACACCACATTAGCAAATTAGTTCACATCCAAAACCTTTGTCCAAGAGCTTCTCATTTCTTCTCTGTTACTTTCTTTATATTAGCCTTTCTCAATCTTTTTACAACATAGGAACCCTTGAAATAATTTTGAGGTCCTTCAAACCTTGTTCCATGTATCCCTTTATAAGGATGCCAAGCTGGCTTTGCTGCATTCAGGGCTTGTTTTCACACCAACAAAAACTGGCGACTTACCTGTTTAATCGCCACAAAGACAGCGTTTGCCAAAGCCTGGAAGAAGCCCTCTTTTTCGATTGCTGTAGTGAGGAGCATATTGATGGACCTTATGAATAATGAGAAAGTGTCAAGTATTCTACATGACTCTCATGCCAAGTTTCCTAAAATTTGGTCTCCTTGGTGGTCCCCTATGCTCTCTCCACATTGCACCTGAACAGTTTGGGCACTTCTTAATTAATGATCTGGGCTAAATCCTAGCCTGCGGATATCTTACCCTCTCCCCTCCCCCTCCCTACTTCCTCCCACACTTCTCCTCCAACTCCCCTCTCCCCAACCCCTCGTTCCTTATCTCCTCCCCCCCTTAATTTCCTTATTTCCCTTTTTTTCTTTTTCTTTCCCTTTCTTTCTCTCTTTTTTCTCCTTTCCAATCTGGGCTTCCACCCGTTCTCACCCTCATTCTTTCCTGTAATGTGCCGGTGCCTTTGGACTTCGGTCATCTTTGCGGACCTACGGCCTGTGGGGTTATACTCTGAGCACCTATTCCACAAAATAGGCATGTTGTTTGTTCACTCATTGATGTTCTGTGCATTTCTGTGTTTTCCACCTGATCCCCCTGCGTGGGTGACCTGCTGATATGCATCTGTGCATCTTTCAATAAAAATGTATTGTACCAGAAGAAATGTTCTGGTCTCCTGGAACCGCTGCTAAAACCATGTCATTGTTGGGGTAAAATGCTCCTTACATTGGAGGTCAAGGGAAAGAATGCCCCTTACATTGGATGTGAATAGGAAGAAAGTTCCTTACATTGGTGGCCAGTTATAAGAATCGCCCTTACATTGGTGGGCAGGGGGAAGAATGCTCCTTACATTGGTGGTCAGTGGGAAGAATGTTCCTTACATTGATAGTCAGTGGGAAGAATGCTCCTTACAATGGTGGTCAGTGGAAAGAATGTTCCTTACATTGGTGTTCAGAATGCAACCTCTACAGACAGCTAAAAAGATCATTGGCTTCATGCAGCTGGCTCTGCCAAGTGGTGTTCTCCCCAGACCTATGCAGGCACCATCAGATGGAAGGTCAATCAGCCACAGTCTGAGGAACCCTAGCAACCTCTGGAGGAACCCTAGGAGCCCTGGTTGAGAATGGCTACTCTATATGCTAATATGTTGATTTCTGTGAAGATTTCCCATGTATCCAGGTCATCCTATACCTGGTATATCTAGTAGTAGTTTGCCCCATTCACTTAGCCTTGTTCTGTAATGTTAAAGACATTTTGTAGGTTCTCTGAGCCACTTCTTCAGCTCTAATAAGTGTTAGGAGAATACCCCCAACAATGAACACCTATGCAGACACCAAGGATGGGATTATGTAATTAGAACAGAGTGGTGCCACAACGTTTACACCTCCCATCTTGTTCTTGGATAATCAACATCTGCCTTAACACATTCCATGATAATTGGATTAAGGCAGCCTTTTTCAACCTTTTTGCCCTTCAAATAATTTTCAGGTTTCAGGGGGAACCCCTGCAAAAATGGGATCGGTGGGAAAATTCCCCTTACATTGGTGGTCAGTAGAAGGAATTAAATCCTTACAGTGGTTATCGGAGCCCCACCGACAACTAAATGTTCATTGGTGTCATATCACTGGTTCTGCCACGTGGCATTGGACCTGGAACCATGGAGGCACCATAAGATGGGAGGTCAATCAGCCAAAGCTTAAGGAACCCCTAACCACCTCTTTTTCAACCTTTTTGCCCTTCAAATAATTTTCAGGTTTCAGGGGGAACCCCTGCAAAAATGGGATCGGTGGGAAAATTCCCCTTACATTGGTGGTCAGTAGAAGGAATTAAATCCTTACAGTGGTTATCGGAGCCCCACCGACAACTAAATGTTCATTGGTGTCATATCACTGGTTCTGCCACGTGGCATTGGACCTGGAACCATGGAGGCACCATAAGATGGGAGGTCAATCAGCCAAAGCTTAAGGAACCCCTAACCACCTCTTTTTCAACCTTTTTGCCCTTCAAATAATTTTCAGGTTTCAGGGGGAACCCCTGCAAAAATGGGATCGGTGGGAAAATTCCCCTTACATTGGTGGTCAGTAGAAGGAATTAAATCCTTACAGTGGTTATCGGAGCCCCACCGACAACTAAATGTTCATTGGTGTCATACCACTGGTTCTGCCACGTGGCATTGGACCTGGAACCATGGAGGCACCATAAGATGGGAGGTCAATCAGCCAAAGCTTAAGGAACCCCTAACCACCTCTTTTTCAACCTTTTTGCCCTTCAAATAATTTTCAGGTTTCAGGGGGAACCCCTGCAAAAATGGGATCGGTGGGAAAATTCCCCTTACATTGGTGGTCAGTAGAAGGAATTAAATCCTTACAGTGGTTATCGGAGCCCCACCGACAACTAAATGTTCATTGGTGTCATACCACTGGTTCTGCCACGTGGCATTGGACCTGGAACCATGGAGGCACCATAAGATGGGAGGTCAATCAGCCAAAGCTTAAGGAACCCCTAACCACCTCTTTTTCAACCTTTTTGCCCTTCAAATAATTTTCAGGTTTCAGGGGGAACCCCTGCAAAAATGGGATCGGTGGGAAAATTCCCCTTACATTGGTGGTCAGTAGAAGGAATTAAATCCTTACAGTGGTTATCGGAGCCCCACCGACAACTAAATGTTCATTGGTGTCATACCACTGGTTCTGCCACGTGGCATTGGACCTGGAACCATGGAGGCACCATAAGATGGGAGGTCAATCAGCCACAGCTTAAGGAACCCCTAACCACCTCTGGAGGAACATTAGGGTTCCCTGGATTAAGGTGTTGGTGATACCTGTGTGGATATTAACGTTGGGGTATTTTCCTGACACTCATTAGAACTGAAGAAGTGGTTCCGATAAGTGATGAAACACCTTCAACATTACAGAACAAGTCCAGTTGGCTGTGACTAATTACTACCAATATGTAGATCAAATGAAAAAAAATGTTTTTATCCAGTGAAGAAAATTTATTGGATGCAGTTGGAAATAGTACAGCAGGTTATAAGAAGGCATGTTACATATATTTTTTCAAGCTTACCACAACAGGTGTTAAATGGGCCCTCTAAGAATAATGGGATTCTTCATCTTTGGGATTTGTGCAACGCAAAGCTCAGGTGTAAATGATGGCTAAAATCTCTTATAAGCTTCCATACGACAATATTTCAAAAGTAGTTTTCAATATATTTAAATCTGCAGCTTTCATTAAAACCACTTGAAGACTGGGCCTTTTCTGGCACTTTTTTTGCTAAAAAAAATTACTTAGAACCCCCAAACATTCTATTTTTTTTTTTTAAGCAGAGACCCTAGAGCAGTTATGGTGAACCTTGGCACCCCAGATGTTGTGGAACTACATTTCCCATGATGCTCATACACTCTGCAGAGTGCATGAGCATCATGGGATATGTAGTACCAAAACATCTGGGGTGCCAAGGTTCACCATCACTGCCCTAGAGAGTAAAATGGCCATTGTTGCAATTTTTTATGTCACATGGTATTTGGGCAGCAGTTTTTCAAATGCAATTTTTCTGTTTTAAAATACACTTTCATGAATTTTAATGCAGAAAAAGACATGATATAACCCCATTTTTGGTCAAATATAATAGATGATGTTACGCCAAGTAAATGGATACCTAACATGTCATGCTTTAAAATTGGGAAATGGAGACAAACTATAATACTTAAAAATCTCCACAGGCGACGCTTTAAATTTTTTTTACAGGTTACCTGTTTAGGGTTACAGAGGAGTTCTAGTGCTAGAATTATTGCTCTCACTCTAACCTTTGTGGCGATACCTCACATGTGTAGTGCGAACAATGTTAATATATGCGTGCGCAACTTACGTATGCGTTCCCTTCTGCATGCGGGCACGAAGGGATGGGGACGCTTTAAATTTATTCATTTATTTATTTATTTACTTTTTACACTTTCCCTGTAAAAAAAAAAAATATATCACTTTTATTCCTATTACAAGAAATGTAAACATCCCTTGTAATAAAAATAAGGATGACAGGTCCTCTTCATGGAGAGATCTGGGGTCTATAAGACCCCAAACCTCTCCTCTAACTTTAAAAGCAAAAGTTAAAAAAAAAAAAAAGTGATCTTTTGCTTTAAAAAAAAATTAGTGTACTTCCACCCTGGACCGGACATGACATCATGATGTCACTCCGGGCCTCCAAGGTCATAGAGGCGATCAGAGAGGATCTGGTTTCTGGTAACCTCTATGGCCAGACCGGCAAACCGGCAGATCGTTTCCTAGACGTGTCGGTAAAAACAGAGACCTGAGAAACACCGGGGTTTGGCAGGAGGGGTGACTCTTCCCGCTCTGAAAGCGATCCAGCGGCTAATTAGCCACTCGCAACGCTTTCATGAGAGAGCCAATTGCTGGCTGAAAAAAAAAAAATACCAGGGATATGGCTGATAGCTTTAGCCATAACCAAGATAAAGCACTTCAAAACCACAATGTATATATATTTATTGCGGTCGGTAGGTGGTTTCCCTGTTGCTCCTGCCATGAATGTCCTTGTTCGGGCACTTCCTGTTGTAGGGTGACAACGCTCTTATGTTCCCTTATTTTGCTCCTGGCCTTGTCACCTTGTCCCATAGGCTTCCTGTGAAGACTATATCACAGGCTTACATCCAGATTCATCTTTCTTTCTTTTCTCACAATCACAATGGAATGTTGTGTCAGGAAAGAGGGATTTCGTAGTTCAGCGGGTACATCTGCTCAACGTGCTGACTTTGTTTCCCATTTGCAAGCTGCAGTACTGCTGGCATCGGAAAGTATCGGCGTTAAAATGCAAAGCACACACTAATGATTCAGAGCCCATCTCCAAGGGCAGTCCCTTTGCAGACCATGCGGCTAAATTGGCTGCCAGACCTTTCCCACAGCAAACACACACACATACCAACAACTGCAGTGACATCCTATAAAAGCAACGGATGGAAATCAAATATAGGTGAATGCATCAGATTCAGTGAAGTGGGTATGAATATATGCTACGGGGGGAGAGACCAGACTTTCTCAACCCTTTTTAACATGAAGGAACCCTTGAAATAACATTCAGGTCTCAGGGGGACTTTCTACTAAAAACTGTTGAAGCTACAGATCAAGAACATTCAATTGAGATATATGAATAACTAAAAGAATACAAAATGCGGCATACATAGTGTACACATAAAGCTGCCCAATTCCACAAAAATGTTGTCAGTAACAATAATATAAATAAAATTAGATAGATTCCTCGCCTCGTTTGACCGTCTGGATCGCGATCTCGGGACTGCTCGATTTTGCTGAACAATGACCTGTACAAAGCAAACTGCCCGCAAGTCAACTGGAGGAAAGGCTCCCAGGAAGCAGCTGGCTACTAAAGCTGCCAGGAAAAGTGCTCCCTCTACTGGAGGTGTGAAGAAGCCTCACAGATACAGGCCTGGTACTGTGGCTTTGAGAGAAATTAGGAGATACCAGAAGTCCACTAAGCTCTTGATCCGCAAGCTTCCATTCCAGCGCCTGGTGAGGGAAATCGCTCAGGACTTCAAAACTGACCTGAGGTTCCAGAGTGCAGCTATTGGTGCTCTGCAGGAAGCAAGCGATGCATACCTGGTGGGTCTCTTTGAGGATACCAACCTGTGCGCTATTCATGCAAAGAGAGTAACAATTATGCCCAAGGACATGCAGCTAGCAAGAAGAATCAGTGAGGAACGTGCTTCATTTTTTTTTTTTTCTGGAAACAGTTTTTGATCTTAGATTTTTTTTTCCCTTTTTTTGTTTTTTTTACAAATGTACATAAAGCGTGATGTCTCCTTCTTTTATAGGGTTTGTTAACTGTAGAGTCGTTGACAGTAAATTGGTAGTACACATTTTATATGACATTCTCTTAATCCTCAGGTTTTACAGAAAATTTGTATCTGCAGCTAGTCTCCTTCTGTGGCCCTGCAAGTTAAGAGTAGATGCCTTGGCTCCATTCTCTCCATACTTTGGTATCTTTCAGTGTAACTCCATTGTAAATAAACTTTCCACTGCCTCAATGGTCTTGCTGTCTTGAGATTGAGTTGGATTGAAACAAAAGCTCCCCACATGGGGGATTTTAAGCCGTCACTTGCTACGGCTTTGGTCAATTTGTACTAGTGGCAAAGAATTACAAAAAACTTGAGCATAGTAGTATTACATTTAGACATGCCACATGGTGTTGGGGTTTTTGGTGGGTAAACATAATAGGTTTTCCTAAATTCTTGTATTTTCGGTCTGGGCAAAATTCAGAGTTCTTAATTTTAGATCTAGGAGCTAGCTGAACACAAGTAGTCTGGTAAGCTGTGCACCTGGAACTTGGTGCATTCTTTACAGTATGCTATGGTTATTTTTTTAACATGCAAAATAGATGCACATTTTGGCATCGGTGTGCAAAAGTGTCTATGTTTATCCCATCAGGAAAAATGTTCCATCAGTTTTTAAATATAATAAATCTGTTTACCTAAAAAAAAGTAAAAAAATAAAATTAAATAAATAATAATAATGGTTAGAAAAGAAAGGCTGATTTTAAAAATTGGATTACTGTTTATGAGATGCATGCAGTTAGGTTTTTTCCTTGGACCACTACCAGGTGCTTTTCTCATGGATCTGATTTAGACTTTTTGAGATGCATGCAGTTAGGTTCCTCCCTTAGCTCACTTACAGGTGCTCTTCTCACGGGTCTGATTTAGACTTTTTGAAATGCATGCAGTTTGGTTCCTTCCTTAGGTCACTACCAGGTACTCTTTTCATGGGTTTGAATTGGACTTTTTGAGATGCATGCAGTTGGGTTCCCTCCTTAGGTCACTACCAGGTGCTCTTCTCATAGGTCTGAATGAGACTTTTTGAGATGCATGCCGTTTGGTTCCCTCCTTAGGTCACTACCAGGTACTCTTCTCAGGGGTCTGATTCAGACTTTTTGAGATGCCTGCAGTTAGGTTCCTTCCTTGGATCACTACCAGGTGCTCTTCTCATAGGTCTTAATTAAACTCAATGAGATGCATGCAGTTAGGTTCCTTCCCTAGAGCACAACCAGGTACTCTTTTCACAGGTCTGAATTGGACCTTTTGAGATGCATGCAGTTAGGTTCCCTCCATAGGTCACTACCAGGTGCTATTCTCACGGGTCTGAATTGGACTTTTCGAGATGCATGCAGTTAGGTTCCTTCCTTAGATTGCTACCAGGTGCTCTTCTTACGAATCTGAATGACAGGAGTCACTTTGGGCGGAGGGGGGGGGTGGTTTTGCATGGAACCCAGAATCTCTTGGAGAGGTTGGGAAACCCTTGTTTCGGCTCCGCATGCACTTCCTATGTCTAAGTCACCCTGTGTCTATTAGGGGCACAGGGTGACTGAGAAAGTGATAGAACATTGTAAGAGTTTTGTAGACTGTTGCCATGCCATCTGCAATCCCTGATTAATCAAAGCATTGCTTAGATATGGATTTCATGGTCTTCAATGTAGGAGTCGGTCCGTCTGCTACTGGGGGCTCCTGCTATTGTGTGCAGGTGTTCTGTGTTTATACTTATGATAATGTGTATTGTGTCTTGTGAGCTAGAAGACGAAAAGTCTGACATGAAAGGTCAGACCTCTGAGTCACCTAGGCTGGTTAAATGACTAGTTGATTGGCTCATGTTAATTTATGTTTCTGGTTACAGTTTGTATTGTTAGGGTAATATGATCAGGAGGGGGAACCTCCTTTTCAAGTGTATAAAAGCCTGTATTCTTGTTCAAATAAACAGTTCCAGCTTTGCAGCCAAATGAGTCCTGCCTAGTTCTTGGTTGTAATATGTGGCTATAATATCTAATATCTATCTTCAGACTGGAGGAAGTGGTATATGACGGAAGCACTCAAGCGCAGTGTGGGACGTTCCGGTACAGGCCCTCCTGCGTAGACTGTTAGGTAAATTTAGTTTGGGCTTCTGCTGTAGCTACAGGAGTTGGAATTGTTTAGTTTGGTCTGCTCAAGGCTCCACAGGCTGGGAGTTTAATTACCTCCCCCTGACTCTGGGAGAAGTTTCTGGAGAGTGGGGTGGGAGGATTCAAATACCTAGCCTATCCAATCCCTGGGGTTCCTGTTAAATAGGCCGGAGCCTAGTGGAGTGGGTATTTCCCTTCGCGTGTAAATGAATCTGGGAGCTCCAGGGGCTGTTTGCCCTGGGGCATACCTGGGCTGGATGCTGAATTGCTTTATATTCACTTCTCAAGTGTTCCCTGGCTGCTCCTAACTGTATCACAGTTGCCACCTAAATTCCCAGTGTTGGAGCTCAGGGAAAGCAGTGATATCTCTTTGTCTGGCAGTGATCAGGCACTGATTGGACGGTAGTGGAGGCGGTCACATGCTCCGGCAGGCAGGGATGTGCAGATGAGTTAAAAAGTGGTCAGTGGGGAGGGCAAGGTGACAGGGACTATTTAATCACCTTTGTATTTGTAGAGTTTATAGAAATACTGTTATCCCCAAGGCATGCGGCCAAAGACTAAAAGGTTTTACATTGACCTGCTTCAGCTCTGTTTTTCCTCAAACAATTATTCTTTATTTAAAGCCCAATTAAAGTCTTTTTTTATTTTTTATTATGCAGTCAAGCTGCACAACCTGTAAAGAAATGGCTCTATTATGGCTTATATACAGTATATGTCTGGAAAAAATAACTGCGTTTTTATCTGCACACTAAAAAACTAGGATGCTGGACAGCAGGGGCACTAAGCAAAAGGAGCTACTTGTGTCCTAGCAACCAGGGAAACTAGGCGACAGAAGCTGCCCGTGTCATAGCAGCCAAGGACACTAGGCAACAGAAGCTGCATGCATCCTAACAACCAAAAGCTTTAGGTGGCAGGAGCTGCCTGTTACTAGCAACCAAAGACTTTAGGTGGCAGGAGCTGTCTGTGTCCTAGCAACGAAAGACACTAGTTGCAGAAGCTGTGAGTGTCCTGGCAACCAAGGACACTAGGCAACAGGAGCTGCCTGTGTCCTAGCAACAAAAAAAATGTAGGTGACAGGAGCTGCCGGTGTCCTAGCAACCAAAGACACTAGGTGACAGGAAATGCCTGTGTCCTAGAAACCAAAGACACTAGGTGACAGGAGCTGCTTGTGTCCTAGCAACCAAGGACACTAGACGACAGGAGCTGCCTGTGTTCTAGCAACCAAGGACACCAGGTGACAGGTGCTAATCATGTCCTAGGAACCAAGGACTCTAGTGACAGGAGCTGCTTGTGTCCTAGCAACTAAGCACTCTAGGTGACAGGGCCTTTTTGTGTCCTGGCAACCAAGGACATTAGGTGACAGGCGCTGCCTGTGTCCTAGCAACAAAAGACACTAGTTGCAGAAGCTCTTTGTGTGTCCTGGCAACCAAAGACTTTAGGTGACAGGAGCTGCCTGTGTCCCAGCAACGAAAGACACTAGTTGCAGAGCTGTGCGTGTCCTGGCAACCAAGGACACTAGGTGACAGGAGTTGCCTGTGTCCTAGCAACCAAAGACTATGTGCCAGGAGCTGCCGGTGGTCTAGCAACCAAAGACACTAGGTGACAGGAGCTGCTTGTGTCCTAGCAACCAAGGACACTAGGTGACAGGAGCTACCCGTGTCCTAGCAACTAAGGACACTATGTGACAGGGCCTTTTTTGTGTCCTAGCAACCAAGGACACTAGGTGACAGGAGCTGCCTATGTCCTAGCAACCAAAGACACTAGATAACAGGAGCTGCCTGTGTCCTAGCAACCAAGGACACTAGGTGCAAAAGCTGTTTGCTCCCTGGCAACCAAGGACACTAAGCTACAGGAGCTGCCTGTGCCCTAGCAATCCAAGACTTTAGGTGACAAAAGCTGCCTGTGTCCTAGTAACCAAAGACACTAGGTGACAAGGGTTGCCTGTGTGCTAGCAAATTAGGTTGCTGAGCGGCAGCGGCCACCTGTGTCCTAGCAACCTAAGATGCTAGGCAGTGGGAGCTGCCTGCATCTTAGCAACCAAGGACACTAGGCAGCAGCATGTTGACCTGCCAGCCAGTGGGTACATTTGTGGCGTATGGTGCGATGCGTGTAAGCATTAGCACAAGGGATACATGCATACAGTGTACGGGCAAGTTTGTAAAAGGCCAAGGCCAATCAAGGCCTTGCGCGAAATCACCCACATCGTCTAGCAAAGGTGCATTGCAAGCGAATTAAAAATCATTCACGGAAAGAAAGAAGTAACCTTTCAAAATACTTGATTTTTTTCTGTTTTTTTTTTTAACTGCGACTTTGTAAATTTTTTTTTTTCCTTATAAAAGATACATTTGTGTTCTTTATATATATATATATATCTCAGAAAGTCATGCCATTCTCTGCACACTGGAGCCACAAGATATAAAATCAGCACATTTCTGCCGTTTGTCTTGTGCGTGACAGTCGCTTTTGTTCCCGTCCTCGTTAAGAAATATATGGATTTTCACCGAGTAATTCCGCAATTCATTCCAGCACAGTTCTATGACTCAGCCGGCAAACCTCTGCGAGAGATGGCAAGCCATCAGTCACAGCCCCTTCTCATCGGAAACGTTCCCTGAAAAGATTCCTATTCAATGCAAAATAGCCAAATACACAGATGGAATACATATTGAGGAGCGGAATTACGTGCCAAAGGATTTCTATTCACATCCATCCAGTTCTGAGATTTACACTGCTCTGCCACACACAGCACTTCCCTGTCTGGCAAGGGAGGGGACCTAATTGCAGTTTCACTTTCAGTTACAGGTTTTCTCCAACCCCCCCTCCCCCCCAACTGTTACTGTACAGTAGGCATGAGCTTGGATACTAGTCAGAACCCGCCTGAGCTATCCTACCGAGAAGCTGTCACTGTGGACTGCCAATCATAAGCAACCAAGGAATAGCCTGCCCAGCAGCTGCCCATATGGGTGGCGGTGGGGAGAGGAATGCCTTGGCTTCACTGCGCCCGGGGCGCCCACCCTTCCTGCCCACCCCTTGTCACAGCCTGGGGTTGGGAGGAGTTCTATAAGTAAAAGCGAAACTGTGCAGGAGAAAAATCAGATCCTCCTAGCTTGCCAGACAGGGGCCATGTTGTGCGGCAGAGCAGAGTAAATCTCAGAACTGGATGGACAGAAATACAAATCCTTTGGCAGGTAATTCAGCTCCCGTAGCGGCGAAGAGAAGCAGCAGACTTATGAGCTCGTCACTCCGTCGCTCTGTTCTCGCCTTCTATCTGCGTGCTCCTTGCATTGCAGCACACCTGATTGGCTGCTTGTGCTGCTCCTCCCTCCCCCACTCTGAACTCTGCTGTACAGTAGACTGAAAGAGACTGTGAGACCTAGACATGTGCACTGCCAAAAAATGTGTTTGTTTTCGTTTCATTCGTTTTTCGGGTCATTCGTTATGATCAAAATTTGTAAATTCGTAAATTAGAAAATTCATAAATTAAAAAAAATCCGTAAATTCGAAAATCCGGAAACTCGTAAATTTGGAAATTTGAAAATTCAGAAATTCGAAAAATCTGAAAATTCGAAAATCCGAAAATAAGAAAGGAAATCCGAAAATTGGAAATAATAACTAACTAATAATAACTAACTAACTAATAATAACTAACTATTAGATTATAAGTATTGGAATTTCCTTTCAAATTTGACTGTTAGTCAATGCAATGAACACGAATTTATCTGAAGTTACAAATTATCCAAAATAACGAATGCCGTACCGCAACGAATGGAACGGAATGAATAAATAATAATATTAAAAAAAAGATTATTATTATTGTTATTTATTAGTATTAATTTGTTACGTTACATTCGTTTAAATACGGCATCCGTTATTTCGGATAACTTCTAACGTCGGATAAATTTGTATTCGTTACGTTCACAGCCAAATTTGAAAGAAAATTCCAATATCTATAATTTAATAGTTAGTAATAGTTAAGTTATTATTAGTTAGTTATTTTTTTCAGATTTTTGAATTTTCGGGTTTTCGAATTTTCGGATTTTCGTTCTTATTTTTGGATTTTCTAATTTAAGAAATTTCTGAAATTTTGAATATTCGAGTTTACGAATTTACGAAGTTACGAACTGAAGAATTTTCGACTATTTGGAAAAATTAGTTAAATGGGTTTTCGCTAATTCGGATATTTTGGAATTAAAGACGAATTTGGAACGAAACAAATTGCACATGTCTACTGATACCACGTCAACCTATTCTACCCACCATTGCCACACATGTGTCTATATGGCGACCAGGGCCGCTGTTAGAAATCATGGGGCCCCCGTATGGTCTCCCCCACCCAACCCTGCCAACACCCTACCCCCCCCCTCCTCGGGTGCAGTGGAATAGCAGCGCTGACTTTATCTGCCTACACCCCAAAAATGAATAAAGCCTCTCCTTTGCTCCCACCTCCTGGGCCCCTCTGTTGACCTGGGCCCAGGGAAGTATAATTTAAGCCCTGGTAAGCAAGTAGGAATGGGGGGGTGTGGCCTAGTAAACTCTACTTCCCCAGCACCCCCTGTTTAGCTGATGGGACCTGGGCCCAGTACAATAGGTCCGGTTGTACTGCCTTCAAACGCAGCCACTGTGCCCATCAAACGCTGCCACTGTGCCATCAAACGCAGCTACTGTGCCAAATGTCAAATGCAGCTATTGTGCCCATCAAACGCAGCCACTGTGCCATCAAACGCAGCCACTGTGCCATCAAACGCAGCTACTGTGCCAAACGCAGCCACTGTGCCCATCAAGCGCTGCCACTGTGCCCATCAAACGCAGCCACTGTGCCCATCAAACGCTGCCACTGTGCCATCAAACGCAGCTACTGTGCCAAACGTCAAACGCAGCTACTGTGCCCATCAAACGCAGCCACTGTGCCATCAAACACAGCTACTGTGCCAAACGCAGCCACTGTGCCCATCAAGCGCTGCCACTGTGCCCATCAAACACAGCCACTGTGCCATCAAACGCAGCCACTGTGCCATCAAACACAGCTACTGTGCCATCAAACACAGCTACTGTGCCCATCAAGCGCTGCCACTGTGCCCATCAAACACAGCCACTGTGCCATCAAATGCAGCCACTGTGCCATCAAACGCTGCCACTGTGCTCATCAAATGCTGCCAGTGTGCCCATCATATGCTGCCAGTGTGCTCATCATATGCTGCCAGTGTGCCCAACTGTCCATCATATGCTACCAGTGTGCCCATCAAACGCTGCCAGTGTGCCCAACTGCCTATCAAATGCTGCCAGTGTGCCCAACTACCCATCATATGCTGCCAGTGTGCCCATCAAATGCTGCCAGTGTGCCCATCAAACGCTGCCAGTGTGCCCATTAAATGCTGCCAGTTTGCCCAACTGCCTATCAAATGCTGCCAGTGTGCCCATTAAATGCTGCCAGTGTGCCCAACTGCCTATCAAACGCTGCCAGTGTGCCCATTAAATGCTGCCAGTGTGCCCAACTGCCTATCAAATGCTGCCAGTGTGCCCAACTGCCCATCATATGCTGCCAGTGTGCCCATCAAACGCTGCCAGTGTGCCCATCAAACGCTGCCAGTGTGCCCATTATATGCTGCCAGTGTGGCTCACTGTCCATCATATGCTGCCAGTGTGCCCATCAAATGCTGCCAGTGTGCTCCCCGCCCGCTCGCCATCTGCCCGACACTTACCCTGTGTGTGTGGGGCATCGGGTGACGGCAAAGAGCGGGGTCCTTCATGCGTCTCCTCTCCCATCCTCTCCTCCTGATAGGCGTCCAATAGCGGTGCCTGTCGTTTCAGCCAATCAGGTGTCAGGTAACAGACCCAAGCACCTGATTGGCGGAGAGGCGGTTCAGTGTTAGGAAAGCGAATAATCATTCGCTTTCCTAACACAGCTCAGTGGACTGCGAGCACCAAGCATGGCGCTCGCAGTTCACCTATTTTGCAGCCTATTAGAGCCTTACTTACCAGCTCCCCTCGGGCCGTGCGTTCCACGGAGCTTCTGACGTCACTTCCGGTTGCCCTCTGGCACAGGGAAACCGGAAGTAACCTCTTAACTAGAACAACAAAGCACCTGCACATGAAGCACCTCGTCTGCAATCTCGTGATTGCATTGACGTGGCGCTTCCCATAGTGCACTGTGTCCGGCGCCCAAACACAGTGCACTTAAAGGAAATTTTTTTCCATTTTTGTTTAAAGAGCCTTTTTTAAAAAAAAAATGTTTTTTTTTTACTGCTGGGGGGGTGTCGGCGCCCATGCGCCCCCTATGGACGGGCCGCCACTGCTGCACTCCCTCCAGCCAGGAAAAGCTATTTTGACGAGGAGAGGAGCTGTGCAAGACTGAAGAGGAGGCCGGAGGTCAGATCTAACTGCACCCTCACCAATGCTACATCATCCCTCTCATTACTGAACCGTATGGATTGAAGAGGTGCCGGGGCGGATTTAATGTCGGTAATGGACTAAAGGAATTGAGTTACCACCAAATCACGGATAGGTCAATACGTCAAATGGATGAGTCTGTAACCCCCGACACTCAGGTGTCCGCTTCATTATTGCTTCTCCTACTTTGCAATTCCAGAACAACCTTGAACGGCTCTGTGATTGATGTACAACGCTCCTCCGCCAGACAAAAGTCTTCCAGGTCCCCTCTCGGCATACCTTGCACCATAAGACCCTTCCTTGCCGGCCTTACCTGGTCCCTGCTGCTATGAATGTTGAATTCTGGGCACAAAACCTTTATGTCATTATATTTCATTCATTATAATTTTTATCATTTATACATCAATTGACCCATCAGGCTCCACCCACTACAGAAAACTACAGGAGGGGGCGGAGACAAGACCAGTCACCCTGCAAAAGGAGAGAGAGCAGAGCTGTGGGAGGGGACCAGCTGGCTCCACCCTCTACAGCAAAACTACAGGAGGGGGCGGAGACAAGACCTGTCACCCTGCACAAGGAGAGAGAGCGCAGAGCTGTGAGAGGGGCCCAGCAGGCTCCACCCAATACAGAAAACTACAGGAGGGGGCGGAGACAAGACCTGTCACCCTGCACAAGGATAGAGGGCAGAGCTGTGGAAGGGGCCCAGCAGGCTCCACCCACTACAAAAAAACTACAAGAGGGGGTGGAGACAAGACCTGTCACCCTGCACAAGGTGAAAGAGCAGAGCTGTGGGAGGGGCCCAGCAGGCTCCACCCACTACAGAAAACGACAGGAGGAAGCAGAGACAAGACCAGTCACCCTGCACAAGAAGAGTGAGCAGAGCTGTGGGAGGGACCCAACAGGCTCCACCCACTGCAGAAAACTACAGGAGGGGGCGGAGTCAAGACCAGTCACCCTGCACAAAGAGAGTGAGCAGAGCTGTGGGAGGAGCCCAGCAGGCTCCACCCACTACAAAAAAAGACAGGAGGGGCGGAGTCAAGACCAGTCACCCTGCACAAGGAGAGAGAGCAGAGTTGTGGGAGGGGCCCAGCAGGCTCCACCCTCTACAGAAAACTACAGGAGGGGCGGAGTCAAGACCAGTCACCCTGCACAAGGAGAGAGAGCAGAGCTGTGGGAGGGACCCAACAGGCTCCACCCACTGCAGAAAACGACAGGAGGGGGCGGAGTCAAGACCAGTCACCCTGCACAAAGAGAGTGAGCAGAGCTGTGGGAGGGGCCCAGCAGAAACGCAGAAAAGAAGTCCATGATTCTTTTCCAAAAATGTTCCGCACCGAGCTGCATGGTGTTGTGGATGGGTGAGGGGGTGCCATTAACAAATAATTGCACCCCCGTGCACTTGATAAAGTGTGGCGCGTCGCTCTGCATGTTGGGAAAGTGCACAATTTTTTTGCTCTCGTTACCAACACTCGAATCTACCCTAAAATTAATTTTTGTTGAACACATATAATTGAATCCCCAGTTTTTTCACTACATAATAAAAGATGAGGTAGTGTAGAGTGAACCAAATGTGTGAAACTGCGTGCGCCCGCGAAGTGGTAAGAAAATGATTGTACCCAATATTATCAATAGGCGACGCTTGAAATGTCTTTGCAGCTCATCAGTTCAAATGATGACCCTAGAAGTATTGTTCTTACTCTGATGTTCACGCCGATATACAACATGGCATGGTGTGGCGTAATCACGCATTAAATACACAGACGCACCTTGTGTGCACGTTTGCATTTGCAAGAGTTGCTTTTAATTTTATTACTTTTATTTCATTATATTTTAATTTTATTTTTTAACTTTTTTTTTTTTTATATTATTGCTATCACAAGGGGGCAGCAATCCCCCTATGTGATAGCATTGGGCAGGTGACAGGTCCTCTTTAGAGTTGCTTTTCATTTTTTATTTTATGAATTTTATTAATTATCAGTTTGAATTTTATTCATTTTAGTTTTATTTTAATTTTACTTTTTATTTAATTTACTGACATTTTATTTTTAAACATTTTTTTTTACTTTATTGATATCACAAGGAGACAAACAACCCCTCCTATGTGATAGCATTGGGCAGGTGACAGGTCCTCTTTATCGGGACTTCAGGTTTCCATTAGACCCCTGATGTCTTCCCTGCCTTCTGCCCCAGCCAATGGTGACCCTCGAATTATTGGTCTCACTCTGACATTCGTGTTGATTTATAACATGGCATGGTGTGACGCAATCACGGTTTACATACATGTGCGCGCCCCATGTGCACATTTGCATTTGCAAGAGTTGCTTTTAATTTTTCATTTTTAATCTTTTTTTTTTTCATTTAATTTGTTTTATTTTTATTTTTAAATTTGTTCTTTTTAATATTATTGCTATCACAAGGGGGTCAACAATCCCCCTATGTGATAGCATTGGACAGGTAACAGGTCCTCTTTAAAGTTGCTTTTAATTTTTAATTTTATTACTTTTATTTAATTTTATTTTAATTTTACTTTTTATTTAATTTACTTACATTTTTTTTTTAAACCTTTTTTTTTTTTTACTTTATGTGATAGCATTAGGCAGGTGACAGGTGCTTTTTATTGGAACATCAGATATTAGACCCTTAATATCTCCCCTGCCTTCTGCTCCACCCAATGGGCACAGATATTTGCTCGATCGGCTGTGCAAACGGCTTTCTAGCCCAAATTTGGACCCATTTTTGGCTCCCGGCAGAGCCCCTGGGCACATTTTCATTCTGGCCATGGATGCAGATCCTAGCCCAGTCAGCTTGCATCTCATGCCGACGCGCCTCGTGCCTCTGTCCTCCATAGTCAGTTTAACTGACAAGCCGCCCCCCCCTCCCCCTTCCCCCAGCCCAGCTGCGTTGATTGACAACTGCTCCCAGCGGGGGGGATCCTCGCTGTCATAGCGGCAACTGCTTGATAATAATATTTCAAGATAATATTACCGGACAGAAAAATATAAGAATGTGTGGCGGATTATAGACTAAAAAAAATGGTATTATTTTTTTTTTTTAAATGACGGTCATTTTACCCCCGAAACAGAGAGACCCGCGAGCGACAGAAATTCTCGCAGCCACAACAAGAAAAAACACGGAGAAATGTCCGCACCGCCATATATTGTGCAAATATACAAAAATCCTTTATTAGAATAAGAATGCATGAAAGGAGTACTACAGTTATACATAAAATACGTGCGCATGAGCATAAAATAATAAAAGTCATGAAAATAAAAGGAATTAAAAACAATCAGACCTGGCAGTCCGCCATTACTAATACGCCAAATGAGCCGGCATCATCAGATTCAATAAAAGCCCTGTGCTGGTATGACCCGGGTCATTACATGCACCATTAAACCTTATGCCGCCAGAGCCGTTTTTGCATTTTTAGGCCTGAAGGTTACATAAAACCCCTAAAAAAAAATAATATATTTTCTTGAAAGCAGACACCCCGGAGAATAAAATGGCAGTAGTTCGATTTTTTTTTATATCACATGATATTAGCTATTATGATAGATATTATAGATATAAGTTATTATTAGATATAAAAAATTATGAAAAGATATTATGAAATGCAAAATAAAAAAAAAAAAAATACGCTAAAGTTAATTTTAAGACACACAAACACATTTTTTTTTTTGGTAAAATATAATAGAGGAGGTCGAGCTGAGTAAATAGATACCCAACATGTCAAGCCCGAAAACAGTAAAACAGAGGGAAAATATTGGACACCCTTAACTCTTACATTTTTATTTTGTATTGTTAGGCCTGAAAGATCACATAAAACCCCTGAAAAAAATAATATATTTTCTTGAAAGCAGACACTCCAGAGAATAAAATGGCAGTAGTTCCAATTTTTAATATCACATGATATTAGCTATCATGATAGATATTATAGATATTAGATATTATGAAATTATTTTATAAATTTTATAAATTATAAATTATGAAAAGATATTATTAAATGCAAAATAAAAAAAATAAAAAAATATTTTAAAGTTAATTTTAAGACACACAAAGGCATTTTTTTTTTCTAGTAAAATATAATAGATGAGGTCGCGCTGAGTAAAACAAACACATTTTTTTTTGGTAAAATATAATAGATGAGGTCGCGCTGAGTAAATAGATACCCAACATGTCAAGCCTGAAAACAACAAAACAAAGGGAAAATATTGGACACCCTTAACTCTTACATTTTTATTTTGTGTTTTTAGCCCAGACGATTAAATCAAACCCCTAAAAAATGATATATTTTCTTAAAAAGCAGACAACCTAGAGAATTAAATGGCAGTAGTTCCAATTTTTACATGATATTAGCACAATGGTTTATGAAATGCAAAATTAAAAAAAAATACACTAAAGTTAATTTTATGATACAAAAATGCAATTGTTTTCTTGTAAAATATAAAAGATGAGGTTGTGCCGAGTAAATAGATACCCAACATGTCAAGCCTAAAAAGGTAAAACAGAGGGAAAATATTGGACACCCCTAACCCTGACACTCAGGGCTTGATTTCCCACAAGTCCACCAAGGCCGGGCCTCGGGGCGCCAGTCGTGCAGGGGCGGAGCCGCTCCTGCGGCGACTTCTCGGCTTTCGCGGTCGCCCCCCCCCACACTAACATCATGGCAGGTGAGGCAGGTCCGTGCCTTCTCTAATATCACTGCACTGCCCCCTCCCCACACTGCCTGTCTTATTCACACAAAACATGAAGCGTGGGTGCTCTAGACAAAGGACGGACTTTTTAAGTTAAGAAGTGGGTGATTGGTTGCTAGACAGCGGGGCGGTCCCAGCAATAAATCACTCACTTTTAATGTAAAAAGTCCCACCCGTTGTCCAGAGCGGCCAGGCTCCATGTCTTGTGTGAATAAGGTAGGGTTCTTTGGGGAGGGGAGAGTGCTGTGCTGTAAAGGAGTTTGATATTAAGAGAGGACTGTGATTGGGGGGTCAGTCTGTGATTGGGGGGTCAGTCTGTGATTTAGGGGGTCAGTCTGTGATGGGGATCTGTGATGGATCAGGACCAGTTTGTGATGGGGGGTCTGTGATGGGGGGGTCAGTCTATGATGGGGGGGTCTGCTATGGGTCAGGTCAGTCTGTAATGGGGGTCTGTGATGGGGTGTCAGTCTGTAATGAGGGGTCTGTGATTTGGGGGGTCAGTCTGTGATGGGAGGGTCTATGATGGGTCAGTCTGTGATGGTAGGGGTCAGTCTGTGATGGGGGTTAGTCTGTGATGGGTCAGTCTGTGATGGGGGTCAGTCTGTGATGGGTCAGTCTGTGATGGGGGTCTGTCTGTGATGGGTCAGTCTGTGATGGGGGGGTCAATCTGTGATGGGTCAGTCTGTGATGGGGGGGATTCTGCTATGGGTCAGGTCAGTCTGTAATGGGGGTCTGTGATGGGGGGGTCAGTCTGTAATGAGGGGTCTGTGATTTGGGGGGTCAGTCTGTGATGGGAGGGTCTATGATGGGTCAGTCTGTGATGGCGGGGGTCAGTCTGTGATGGGGGTTAGTCTGTGATGGGTCCGTCTGTGATGGTGGGTCAGTCTGTGATGGGGGGTCAGTCTGTGATTGGTCAGTCTGTGATGGGGGGTCTGTCTGTGATGGGTCAGTCTGTGATGGGGGGTCAATCTGTGATGGGTCAGTCTGTGATGGGGGGGATTCTGCTATGGGTCAGGTCAGTCTGTAATGGGGGTCTGTGATGGGGGGGTCAGTCTGTAATGAGGGGTCTGTGATTTGGGGGGTCAGTCTGTGATGGGTCAGTTTGTGATGGGGGGTCAGTCTGTGATGGGTCAGTGTGTGATGGGGGGGTCAGTCTGTGATGGGTCAGTCTGTGATGGGTCAGTATGTGATGGGTCAGTCTGTGATTGGGGGGGCAGTCTGTGATGGGTTAGTCTGTGATGGGGGGGTCTGCTATGGGTCAGGTCAGTCTGTGATGGGGGTCTGTGATGGGGGTCAGTCTGTAATGGGGGTCTGTGATGGGGGGTCAGTCTGTAATGAGGTATCTGTGATTTGGGGGGTCAGTCTGTGATGGGTCAGTCTGTGATGGGGGGGTCTGCTATGAGTCAGGTCAGTCTGTAATGGGGGTCTGTGATGGGGGGTCAGTCTGTAATGAGGGGTCTGTGATTTGGGGGGTCAGTCTGTGATGGGAGGGTCTATGATGGGGGGTCAGTCTGTGATGGGTCAGTCTGTGATGGGGGGTCAGTCTGTGATGGGTCAGTCTGTGATGGGGGGTCAGTCTGTGATGGTGGGTCAGTCTGTGATGGGGGGTCAGTCTGTGATGGGTCAGTCTGTGATGGGGGGTCAGTCTGTGATGGGTCAGTCTGTGATGGGATGGCATGGAAGGACCCGGCCTTGGGGTGGCAAAGGGAGTAAATCCGGGCCTGCTGACACTGCCACAACCGTTTTTGCATTTTTAGGCCTGAAGATTACATTAAACCTCTAAAATAATGGTGGTAGTTCCAATTTTTATATAACATGGTTATAGCACAATGGGTTATGAAATGCTAAATTTCAGTAAACAATATGCTAAAGTTAATTTTTAGACACAAATGCAATTTTTGTATTTTTGTAAAACGTAAAAGATGAGGTCGTGCCGAGTAAATAGATACCCAACATGTCGAGCCTAAAAACTGTAAAACAGCAACAAACTTCCAGTACCCGATATTTTCCATAGACAAAGCTTTAAAAGCCCCTAGAGGTCATCAGTTTAGCGTTAACTGTGAATAAGCCCTGGTGGGCGGGGCAAAATGCACAAAGGGCGTGGTTTGCGGAGCAGCACCCATACTTACGCTCCAGTTTGGTCGGTAGCGTGGCGTTCCCCATGTTAATGGGCCTAGAACTATTGATCCCACTCTGGCGTGCGTGCCAGGACCTGCAATTTAACACTTCCAGGTCATTAGCAGGAAAGGGAGATCAGTGAACAGATGTTTTGCTGCTCTTCCTCCCCTCTACCTGGCAGCACCCGCCATGCCAGTCATGACCGACGGACATGTGGAGCCCAGGAAACATAGCAAAGGGCACACAGAAGAGAAGGACCGGCACATATGGGGGTGTGTGCAGTTGTGGATTACTTCCATGACAGCTTGTTAGTTTTACACACAGTCCTGTAAGGTGGTGGAAGTAAAAGGCCCAACTCCAAGAAACTTTAAAACTATCGCTTGCATGAAAAGCAAGGGTTCACCACTGGTTTATGTCTAGAGGTCATAGAAAAGAAGATCTACTTACGTCTACTTCTACTTATCTTCTGCTCCTCTCCTTTGCATTGCTAGACCAGTCCCCTGAAGCACCTTCTCCCCATGCTCTGCCAGACTATGGTCCTGACGTCATTGTAACGGTTCCTAGTCCCTAGTCTTGCGTTGGATGTGAGGCTGCCGGGGAGCATCATCTGCTGGCAGAGCAGATTAAGTAATAGTGCTTTTCCCATCTCCTCGACAAAACAAGCAAGTAACCCTTGCAGTGTGGGCACTACACCAGTAGCCTGCAAAGGGTGTGACCCGAATCTCAAAGAGGGACATCTGGAGGGGGGAATGAAGTTACAGAGGGATTGGGTTGCAAAAAAGGGACATCTGTGGGGCAATGAGGTTACATCAAGGTTGGGTTCCAAAAGAGGGACAATCCCTCGAAATTTGGTGCTGCACCCCGACAGTAGTCTGCAGAGGGAGTGAACCAAACTCCAAAGAGGGACATCTGAGTGCAAATGAGGTTACAGACGAATCCCTTGATATGTGGTGCTGCACCAAGCCAGTAGCCTGCAGAGCAGTGGCGGCCTGTCCATTAGGGATGCACAGGCGCCGCCCCCCCCCCCCCATGCATGTGTCCGGCCCCTAATCTACATACAGGGTGCCGGATGCATGGATTCCAATGGGGGGGGGGGGGTTTTAAGCACGTGATTAGAGCCATAGGCATCAAAAAAGGGTTGGCTTGGGAGCCCACCCAGTTGTGTGACAATAGCGAAAGAATATTCGCTATTGTAACACTGAAACTCCTCCCAGTCAATCAGGAAGTGGGTAGTTAGACCTGTTTCTCATTTGGCCTAAAGGAGAAGCGATCTTATAGGCCGAGGAGGGAGGAGACACATGGCCGGAGGAGAAGCAGGGAAAGACCCACCCACCCGCCACCACGATGGCTCACCCGCAGTGGCTCCTAAGGCTCTGTCTCCCACCGAGGGGGGGGGGTGGCGTTGGTTTCCCCCCCCCCCCTAATTATTGAGCACCAGCTGCCACTGCTGCAGAGGTTATAGACCAAACCTCAAAGAGGAACATCTAAGGGGGATTGAAGTTACAGAGGTATCAGGTTGTCAAAAAGGGACACCTGAGGGGCAATGAGATTACATAGGGATTGGGTTCTAAAAGAGGGGCAATCCCTCAAAATGTGGTGCTGTATGTACCATGTCAGCAGCCTGCAAAGGGTATGAACCAAACCTCAAAGGGAGACATCTCAGGGGCAATGAGGTTACATGGGGATTGGGTTTCAAAAGAGAGGCAATCCCTTGAAATGTGGGGCTCCACCATGCCAGTAGCCTGAAGAGTGTGTGAACCAAACCTCAAAGAGGGACATCGGAGGGGCAATGAGATTACATAGGGCTTGGGTTCTAAAAGAGTGGCAATCCCTCAAAACGTGGTGCTGTATGTACCATGACAGTAGCCTGCAAAGGGTATGAACCAAAACTCAAAGGGAGACATCTCAGGGGCAATGAGGTTACGTAGGGATTGGGTTCCAAAAGAGGAGCAATCCCTTGAAATGTGGGGCTCCGCCATGCCAGTAGACAGCAGAGGGTGTGAGCCAAACCTCAAAAAGGGACATCTAAAGGTGAATGAGGATACATAGGGATTGGGTTCCAAAAGAGAGACAATCCCTGGAAATGTGGTGCTGCTCCAAGCCAGTAGCCTGCAGAGGGTGTAAACCAAACCTCAAAAAGGGACATCTTTGGGGGAATGAGGTTACAGAAGGATTGGGTTCCGAAAGAGGGACAAAATCTTGAAATGTGGTGAGTAGCCTGCAGCCTGTGAACCAAACCTCAAAGAGGGACATCTGAGGGGGAATAAGGTTACCCAGGGATTGGGTTCCAAAAAATGGACAATCTCTTGAAATATGGTGCTGCATCACACCAGTAGTCTGCAAAGGACATGAACCAAACCTCAAAGAGGGACATCTAGGGGGGAATGAGGATTCATAGGGATTGGGTTACAAAAGAGGGGCAATCCCTTGAACTGTGGTGCTGCTCCAAGCCAGTTGCCTGCAAAAGATGTGAACCAAACCTCAGAAGGACATCTGAGGGGGAATGAAGTTACAGGTGGATTGGTTTACAAACAAAGGTACATCTGAAGGGCAATGAGGTTATATAGGGATGGGGTTCCACAAGAGGGGCAATCCTTGGAAAAGTGGGGCTACACCATGCCAGTAGCCTACAGAGGGTGTGAACCATACCTCAAAGAAGGACATCTGAGGGGGAAAGAGGTTACAGGGAGGATCAGGTTTTCGAAAAGGGACAATTCTTTGAAATGTGGTGCCACAACATGCTGGTAACCCGTGGAGGGCTGAAAAGAAGGCTACAGAGGAAACAAAGGCTAAAGAAAAATGAGCTGTCAACAGAAGGCCAAGGAGCAGGCAGAAGCAATTGAGAGTCAGGCAAGCTGTTGAGGAGGGCCACAGGTGTGAAGTGGAAGGAAGGACGCAGTTAGAATGAAAAACAGTTTATAATAAAGGTGCTGCTAGCAAGAAAGGAAGAACATAACACTCCCAACCCTGCAAAACCCGCAAATAATATCGAAGCGTCTAAATGAGCTGTCTGCTGGTGCACGGGGCATCCTAGGGCTGCCAGATTAAGATAAGAGACCATTAATCCAGAAAATTTGATAATCTGATACCTAACCAGACCGGCACATGATGTCATTGTACTGACGAGCGCGCTTGCATTGGATGATCATCTAATGCAGTTGTCAAGTCAAATGAACCCAGACTATTAATGTTACCGCATGAAGAACGTAATGTTTTTTTTTTCGCTTTATTAACCACTTGAGACCTCAGGCCTTCTTTTCTCCAAATCCCTTTAAATGCTGGAGCTTTTTTTTTTTTTTCTTCTTGTTTTGGCAATATTCCACACGTTATACCTAAGGATCAGTTGAACTGCCCTGGGTTTGGTTCGAAAACAGGGTTTTGTCAAACTTCGAAGAAGTTCAGATGCCGAACCCCATTGAAATCAATGGGAGCTGAATCGGCCATTTTCTATAGTCATTGCCCTAGGGAACATGTACCAGTGCACAAACATATATATATTTTTTTTTATTCCTTTTTTTTTTTTTTTTAATTCTATATATTTTTTTTTTATTCCATTTTTGTCTGGGAGCCGTGATTTTTTTTTTAAATTCTACATATTTTTTTTATTCCATTTTATTCCATTTTTGTCTGGGAGCCGTGATTTTTTTTTTTTAAATTCTATATTTTTTTTTATTATTCCATTCTTGTCTGGGAGCCGTGATTTTTTTATTCTTTTTTAAGCACTCCAATTTACAAAGGAAAAATGGCTTTTATTTAAAAATAATAGTTAATAATAAATAAATAAAAATAAAAAAGTCTGTGTACTTTAAAAAAAAAAAAAAAGAGGATGGCAGTGAAATGTCGTTTGCCGACTCCATAATTTTCTTGTCTTTGTTAATGTCACTTTTGCTGTAGTACATCCTACAGCAAGAATGACAATATATTTTATTTTTTTTTTAAGTGCATAGAGCACCCAAGAAAAAAGGTCTATGTGCTGTTTTTTTTTAAAAAAAAGACGGCAATAAAAAAAAATTGCGTAGAGTCAGACCCTTTGTCTGACCCCAAATGCCTGGCAGACCCTTATAATCTGGTATAGATTTTAAGGAGGTACCCCTTGCAAAAAAAACAAAAAGAAAATGTGTGATGTCCCCCAGAATTTGGTAGCTAATTTAGCTAGATATACTTTTATTTTCTTTCTTTTGATTAAGAATAAATAGTAAAACAAAAAATAGGGAAAAAAAGGAATTTTCTGTAATTTTTCCCAAATTTTTATAATTCAGCCACTTGTTGGCCGTGCTACATCTGAAGGATGGCTACAGCACTGTCCTCTAGTTCTGGGACACCATCATATGATGGCGCCCCGTGGTCGTATCCGCCGCTGGGTGCAGGTGGCGCGCTCTATGATCGCAGTGTGTCCTCCGGACACTGTTGATCACAGATTGAGGTAAAAGAGCCAATCAGCGCGTCTCTTTACCATGTGATCAGCTGTGTCCAATCACAGCTGATCACGGAGGTAAACAAAAGCCGGTTATCGGCACTTCTTTCTGATTATCAGTGCAGTCCAACCAGTGCCCACCAGTGCTTCAAATCATTGCATACCAGTGCTGCCAATCAGTGCCCATCAGTGCCTCCTCATCGGTGTTACCTATCAGTGCCGCCCACCAATGCCCATCAGTGCCGCCCATCAGTGCCGATCTGTGCCCATCAATGCCCATTATTGCCACCTCATAAGTGCCCATCAGTGAAAGAGAAAAATTACCTGTTTGCAAAATTTTATAACAGAAACTATAAAAAAGTTGTATTTTTTTTTAAATCTTTGGTCTTTTTTTGTTTATTTAGCAAAAAAAAATTAAAAACCCAGTGGTGATTAAATACCACCAAAAGAAAGCTCAATTTGTGTGAAAAATGTGTTCTATCAGGTTGAGGTCAGGACTCTGTGCAATAGACATGTGCAAGATGAAAAAATTTGTGAAGGGAACTCTTAAGGTATCAGAATACCAAGACATTTTGGACATTTTCATGCTCCCAACTTTGTGGGAACAGTTTGGGGACGGCCCCTTCCTGTTCCAACATGACTGCACACCAGTGCACAAAGCAAGGTCCATAAAGACATGAATGAGCGAGTTTGGGGTGGAGGAACTTGACTTGGGACTTCCTGATGACTGATGAAGGACAGTCAAGTTCCTCCACCCCAAACTCGCTCATCCACACTATACTGCCAAAAGTATTGGGCCACCCCTCCAAACCATTTAGTGGAGGGGGGGATTATGGTGTGGGGGTTGTTATTCAGAGCTTGGACTTGGCCCCTTAGTTCCAGTGAAGGGAACTCTTAAGGCGTCAGCATACCAAGACATTTTGGACAATTTCATGCTCCCGACTTTGTGGGAACAGTTTGGGGGATGACCCCTTCCTGTTCCAACATGACTGCACACCAGTGCACAAAGCAAGGTCCATAAAGACATGGATGAGCGAGTTTGGGGTGGAGGAACTAGATTGGCCTGCACAGAGTCCTGACCTCAACCCGAAAGAACACCTTTGGGATGAATTAAAGCAAGGACTGCGAGACAGAACTTCTCATCCAACATCAGTGCCTGACCTCACAAATGCTCTTCTGGAAGAATGGTCAAATATTCCCATAGACACACTCCTAAACCTTGTGGACAGCCTTCCCAGAAGAGTTAAGGCTGTTATAGCTGCAAAGGGTGGGGCCAACTCAACATTGAACCCTACGGACTAAGACTGGGATGCCATTAAAGTTCATGTGCGTGTAAAGGCAGGCGTCCCAATACTTTTGACAATATAGTATACACTGTATATATACTCAGGGCTTTTTTTTTTCTCAGAGAATAAGTGTGGAAACTCTCCCCTTCTGAGTGTCACTTCTTATCTCTACCCCCTACCCATCTCAGAACCAAGTATCATTTTGTGGTGCTAAATAATTTGTTTGGAATGTGTTGGACCCCTTTCATATTGGGGCGCTTTGCAGGCGCTACAGCGCTAAAAATAGCGCCTAAAAAGCTGAGACAGTCGCTGCTGTCTCTCCAGTGTGAAAGCCCCGAGGGCTTTCACACTGGAGCGGTGCGCTGGCAGGACGCTAAAAAATTGAAATCAAAAATGTGAAATTAATAGGGCAGCGCGGCTGTACTGCCGGCATAGCGCTGCTGCAGCAGCGCTTTGCGGTGGCTTTAACCCTTTCTAGGCCGCTAGTGGGGGGGTAAATGCACCCCGCTAATGGCCAAATAGCGCTGTGAAATTGACGGTAAAGCGCCGCTAAAAGTAGCGGCACTTTACCGCCGACGCACCTCCCGCCCCAGTGTGAAAGGGGCCTTAATGATAACAAAAAAAGCAGTCTCCCCCCCCGCAACAATAAACCCCTCCCCCTCCTGGCAACAATAAATTCCCCTAGCAACAATAGACCTGCCCCCTGCAACAATAAATTCCCCTAGCAACAATAACCCACCCCCCATCCGGGCAACAATAAATTCCCCTAGTAACAATAAACCCCTCCTCCCAGCAACAATAAATTCCCCTAGTAACAATAGACCCCCCCCTCCCAGCAACAATAAATTCCCCTAGTAACAATAGACCCCCCCTCCTGGCAACAATAAATTCCCCTAGTAACAATAGACCCTCCTCCCAGCAACAATAAATTCCCCTAGCAACAATAACCCACCCCCCATCCGGGCAACAATAAATTCTCCTAGTAACAATAAACCCCTCCTCCCAGCAACAATAAATTCCAATAAATTCCCCTAGAAGCAATAGACCCCCCCACCCCCCCACCCCCAGCAACAATAGATCCTCCCAGCAACAATAGATCCCCCCTCCCGGAAACAATAAATTCCCCTAGTAACAATAGACCCTCCTCCCGACAACAATAAATTCCCCTAGAAACAAAATAGACCCCCCCCCCCCCAGCAACAATAAATTCCCCTAGTAACAATAGACCCCCCCCGGCAACAATAAATTCCCCTAGTAACAATAGACCAAGCCCCCTGACAAAAATAAATTCCCCTAGAAACAATAGTCCCCTCCTGGCAACAATAAATTCCCCTAGTAACAATAGACCCTCCTCCCAACAACAATACGTTCCCCTAGTAACAATAGACCCCTTCCCCTGGCAACAATAAATTCCCCTAGAAACAATAGACCCCTCCCCCTGGCAACAATAAATTCCCCTAGCAACAATAGACCCCTCCCCCTGGCAACAATAAATTCCCCTAGCAACAATAGTCCCCTCCTGGCAACAATAAATTCCCCTAGTAACAATAGACCCTCCTCCTGGCAACAATAAATTCCCCTAGAAACAATAGACCTCCCCTCCCAGCAACAATAAATTCCCCTAGTAACAATGGACCCCCTGAAACAAGAAAACACCTCAGCAGCAACAGACCTCCCGTATCAACAGCAGCCAGCATCAATAGACCCCTTCCTCAACAGTAGATCATTTCCAGGTTGCCCCAGCAACATAATTCCCCCCCCCCCCACTAGCAACAATTTACCTTCCCGGCAACAACAGACTGCCATGCACAAATAAACCCCCTCCAGCAACAATAGATCCCCCAGCAGCCAGCACCAATGAACCCTCCAGTACACCCCAGCACCCCTTTTTTTCCCTATAGGTAGTCTTGATCTGGTCAGTGGAGGCCGGATCCGGACTCCTCATGAAGCTGCGCAGCAACAGATCCCTTTTTAGTAGTGATCTATTGCTGGCTGCAATAGGTGACTATAGCAGAGATCTATTATTGCAAGGAGAGACTGGACAGGTCTAGTCTCCATATTAGGCATTGCTTCCTATCTAATACAAACACAGCTGTGTCACAGCGTTGTCACCCGTTCGCAGGAACTGGCCCACAGTCTTTCCTACTGGCAGGATCGACAGGTATGAATAAAGAGATAGGGAAGTCGATAAGAAATTGCACTTTTGCACATCTAACAGTCCTGTAGCGACATTTAGGATTTTGACTAGACATAGACTTGATAAAAAAAAACTTTTTTTTGATACAAGAGCCCAGCTTTAGATGTATTTTATTAGATATTTTTATACTTCTGTTTGTTCCAGTAAAACTATTACACAATTGCTCTCGTGAGTGCTGTGTAACCTTGCAGGATGGGAAATGACAAATCTAGCTATTTCCCCCACATTTCATTATTATATCCATCCTGGCGGAACAAAATCACCAAGGACAGTCCAAAATGTCATTCTGCTCGACAAAAGAATGTTTTATGTTTTGTTATCTACTCAAGGCCGCTGCTACCACTAGGCAAACTAGGCAGCCGCCTAGGGCGCCCGGCCCCTGGTTTCCCTACTCTCCGTCTCCCACCAGTCTCCACGCTATGTAAGTTTTCGGGTGCGGTGGTGACTGTATGCAGGGGATGCCTTTGTCTGCAGTGTCCCGACAGAACTGAAGCACACATCCCCTGTGTGCCCCCTCTATAGTCAGTGTAGGTGGCCAGGTCGGTCGGTGTAGGTGGCCACATAGGTCGGTGTAGGTGGCCAAGTAGGTCAGTGTAGGTGGTCAGGTAGGTCAGTGTAGGTGGCCAGGTAGGTCGGTGTAGGTGGCCAAGTAAGTCGGTGTAGGTGGCCAAGTAGGTCAGTGTAGGTGGCCAAGTAGGTCGGTGTAGGTGGCCAGGTAGGTCGGTGTAGGTGGCCAGGTAGGTCGGCGTAGGTGGCCAAGTAGGTCAGTGTAGGTGGCCAGATAGGTCGGCGTAGGTGGCCAAGTAGGTCAGCGTAGGTGGCCAAGTAAGTCGGTGTAGGTGGCCAAGTAGGTCAGTGTAGGTGGCCAAGTAGGTCGGTGTAGGTGGCCAGGTAGGTCGGTGTAGGTGGCCAGGTAGGTCGGCGTAGGTGGCCAAGTAGGTCAGTGTAGGTGGCCAGATAGGTCGGCGTAGGTGGCCAAGTAGGTCAGCGTAGGTGGCCAAGTAGGTCAGTGTAGGTGGCCATGTAGGTCGGCGTAAGTGGCTAAGTAGGTCAGTGTAGGTGGCCAGGTAGGTCGGTGAAGGTGGCCAGGTAGGTTGGTATAGGTGGCCAAGTAGGTCAGTGTAGGTGGCCAAGTAGGTCATTGTAGGTGGCAAGGTAGATCGGTGTAGGTGGCCAGGTAGGTCGCTGTAGGTGGCCAAGTAGGTCAGTGTAGGTGGCCAGATAGGTCAGTGTAGGTGGCCAAGTAGGTCGACGTAGGTGGAGGCAGAGCAAACAAAGGCAACAACAGGGGGACATCCAGAGGACCAACACGGCCTGGGTGGTGGTGTGTGTCCCTATGGCCTCAACTTGTGCATATTGGATGACCGCTACAAAATATATATATATTAGGGACACACACCACCACCCAGGCCATGTTGGTCCTCCGGATGTCCCCCTGTTGTGGCCTTTGTTTGCTCCGCCTCCTCAGCTCCTGTGCTGGATGTTTGTTGCTACCGCCGTCTGGATACTCAGCAACTGGTGATTTGGTGAGTATGAGACCTTTTTTGTAGACCTCTCTGACCATTCACCCCATAGGCCTCCACTGTTAACATATACTTATATATGGCAGATACTATAATTATGCACCCACCCCTGAAGAAGCGAGCGTGGTCTCGCGAAACGCGTAGGGTATCATTGATGCTTGTATCTTGCTTTTTTTTGTACAACTGTATGTGGATTGTCATTCTTTTACTGTGTATGTACACCTATTGGCTTGGAAAATTTATATTTATTGCTGTTGCTTTTATATGCATGAAATTTTGCAATAAATTGAGATTCTTCTACTCTTGTTATGAATATTGTCTGACCTCTCTCGCCTCGGCTCAAAGTCCCAGGGCAATTTCTATGTTTTTATGACTGTATGATGGGTGCAGCTACAGGCATCATCCAGATCTCTTTTTTTTTTTTCTCCAGCTACCGATTCCCTACACTATAAAAATCCATCCTAGTGGCTGATTATCATCTCTATGACCCTGGGAGGCCGGAAGCGACGTCATAACGTGACGTCTGGGCTCTGGCAGATGTAAACACTGCCTTTCCCCTAGAAAGCAGAGATCCCGATGTTTGTTTGTTTTGTTTTTTTTTTATCTCATGCTTTCCAGGGTGGAGGAGATGTCTGGGGTCTTAAAGACTCCAGATGTCTCCATAAAGAGTACCTGTCATGCATTGTTTATATCATTATTTTTTAAATTTTTTTATTATTATTATTTTTTTATATTTTTATTATTATTATTTATTATTATTATCATTATTTCTATCACTGCTGGCGCTATATAAATCGTGTATAATAATAATAATCATCATTTACATTTCTTGTGATAGGAATAAAAGTGCTAAAAAAAAATTTAAAAATTAAAGCGGCAGTGTAAAAAAAAAAAAAAACTAAAAATGTTTAAAGTGCCCCCGTCCCCGCGTTGTCGCACGCAGGAAGCGAATGCATACGTAGCTCGCGCCTGCATATGTAAACTGTGTTCGCACCACACACGTGCTCTATCGCCATGAACATAGTTACATAGTGTGGTCTTCTGCTGCTGTAGCCCATGTGCTTCAAGGTTCGATGTGTTGTGTGTTCAGAGATGGTATTCTGCATACCTCGGAGTAACGAGAGGTTATTTGATTTACTGTCACCTTTCTATCATCTGGAACCAGTCTGCCCATTCTCCTCTGACATCAACAAGGCATTTTCCTCCACACAACTGCCGCTCACTGGATATTTTCTCTTTTTTTCCCACCATTCTCTGTAAACCCGGGGGATGGTTGCATGTGAAAATCCCAGAAATACTCAGACCAGCCCTCCTGCCACCAACAACCAGGCCACGTTCAAAGTCACTTAAATCCTCTTTCTTCCCCATTCTGATGCTCCGTTTGAACTTCAGCAAGTCGTCTTCACCACGTCTAGATGACTAAATTGAGTTGCTGTCATCTGATTGGCTGATTAGCAATTTGTGTTACCAAGCAATCCAACAGGTGTACCTAATAAAGTGTCCGGTGAGTGTATATAGCTAAGAAGGGGACATAGTGAAAGCATATTTAAGCCCAAAAGTAGAATTGTAATACGTTGAAGCTTGCCAGTTCTTACATGTGGTGTTTGCATTAGTTTTTTTTTTTTTTTAACTTTTTCTCCCTTTATTCTCACCCCCATGATCCAATCACAGGAAGTGACAAAGACGCTGCATTTCTGGCAGGATCAACAGATATTTTCTGTACTTGCTGAAAATGGCACTAGCCTGAAAACAGAAAAGGAAAGCAGCCGCCACATCGAAGGGCTGGGGAGCCCCAATATTTTACATTTTTGTTGTTGGGCTTCGATATCCCTTTCGAGTTGAACCCTGGGCACAAAAACTTTCACTGACATAACATTCCTCAAGGATATAAATATACATTTTGTGCAGCAAATACTTTTGCAAACCCGGTTTTTACTTTGTAAAAGTAGCAGTGACCTCATCGCTGTGCTGGACATAGCTTGTTCAGAGAGCAGGGCTGTGGGCGGGGCCCAGCAGGCTCCACCAACTACAGAAAACGGCAGAAGGGAGGGGCGGAGACAAGACCAGTCACCCTGCACAAGGAGAGAGAGAGCAGAGCTGTGGGGGTGGCCCAGCAGGCTCCACCCACTATTTGGAACTACAGGAGGGGGCGGAGACAAGACCAGTCACCCTGCACAAGGAGAGAGAGCAGAGCTGTGGGAGGAGCAGACCAGGCTCCACCCACTATAGGAAACTACAGGAGGGGGCGGAGACAAGACCAGTTACCCTGCACAAGGAGAGAGAGCAGAGCTGTGGGTGGAGCCTAGCAGGCTCCACCCACTATTGGAAACTAGAGGAGGGGCGGAGACAAGACCAGTCACCCTGCACAAGGAGAGAGAGCAGAGCTGTGGGAGGAGCAGACCAGGCTCCACCCACTATAGGAAACTACAGGAGGGGGCGGAGACAAGATCAGTCACCCTGCACAAGGAGAGAGAGCAGAGCAGTGGGAGGGACCCAGCAGGCTCCACCCACTATAGGAAACTACAGGAGGGGGCGGAGACAAGACCAGTCACCCTGCACAAGGAGAGAGAGCAGAGCAGTGGGAGGGGCACAGCAGGCTCCACCCCTACAGGAAAACTACAGGAGGGGGTGGAGACAAGACCAGTCATCCAGTACAAGGAGAGAGAGCAGAGCAGTGGGAGGGGCCCAGAAGGCTCCACCCCTACAGGAAAACGACAGGAGGGGGCGGAGACAAGACCAGTCACCCTGCACAAGGAGAGAAAGCAGAGCAGTGGGAGGGGTCCAGCAGGCCCCACCTACTACAGAAAATTACAGGAGGGGGCAGAGACAAGACCTGTCACCGAGTACAAGGAGAGAGAGCAGAGCTGTGGGAGGGGCACAGCAGGCCCCACCCACTACAGAAAATTACAGGAGGAGGGCAGGGACAAGACCTGTCACCCAGTACAAGGAGAGAGGGCAGCAGTGATCGGTCTTTATTACAGGAAGTCTCACACTGGATGACTGCACAGATCTGGAGGAAATACACAAATCACATTGAGATTCCAGGAAGAAGACAGATGATGAATGGATATAGATGATATTTGCTGATCCCGGAGTTAAATTTTTATTTAGATATTTTATTTTTTTATTTAATATTTTATTTACATAATATTTAGAGGATTTTGCCACAATTTTTTGTTTTGGCCTTTTTTTTTCATGGCACCATGTTTATTCTTTCTAGAAAGCAGATGTAGCTGTAATTCATTTTAAATCAATTATTTATTGTAATGTAAATTAAAAAAAAAATTTAATTAAATTAAAATTAACATTTCATTTTAATTAATTGTAATTTTAATTAAATTGTATTTTTCAGTTAATTTGAACGGTCAACTTCAATATTTTAAAATCTGCAGCTTTCTATAAAAATCACCCCTGGCGGTCCTGCCGTGAAGATCCCTGTTGGGACACTTCCTGTTATTAGGTGACAACTGCACCCGTTTCCCGGTTGTGTTTTTATGTTGTCACCTCGTCACATAGGCTTTCCATAGACTAGGATCTAACAATATACCACAAAATATATACATAGACTACAGGCAGCTGTTTCAGTACACATAACGCAGGCAGGGTCCACTGTTGTCACCTTCAGGAACCCTGAGAAGTTCCACAACCTGAGTGCATGTAGACAGGAAGTGGCTTCAAAGAGGCTGCAGGGCATCAACAGCACCAACATCGAAACAACTCTCTGTCCCTGTCTTCCAATTGTGCCCCCTGCATAGTCACCGGCTCCCCAAGAAGAACACACGGAACTGTTTCAGCACACATTACACAGAAATGGTCCTCATGGTCCAAACAAACACTTAAGAGTGCACAGTTTTCATTGATAAAATCGGTTCACAGCAGACAACTCCAACGCGTTTAGGGGCCAAACAGGTTGCCCCCTTCATCGGGGCTCAGGAATTTTGACTGTGAGAAGAGCCATAATATATATGTATATATATATATGTATACACGCACATGAACTTTAATGGCATCCAAGTCTTAGTCCGTAGGGTTGAATGTTGAGTTGGCCCCGCCCTTTGCAGCTATAACAGCTTCAACTCTTCTGGGAAGGCCGTCCACAAGGTTTAGGAGGGTGTCTATGGGAATGTTTGACCATTCTTCCAGAAGAGCATTTGTGAGGTCAGGCACTGATGTTGGACGTGAAGGCCTGGCTCGCAGTCTCCGCTCTAATTCATCCCAAAGGTGTTCTTTCGGGTTGAGGTCAGGACAAGTTCCTCCACCCCAAACTCACTCCATGGCTTTATGGACTTTGCTTTGAGCACTGGTCCAAACCATTTGGTGGAGGGGGGATTATGGTGTGGGGTTGTTTTTCAGGGGTTGGGCTTGGCCCCTTAGTTCCAGTGAAGGGAACTCTTAAGGCAGCGTACCAAGACATTTTGGACAATTTCATGCTCCCAACTTTGTGGGAACAGTTTGGGGATGGCCCCTTCCTGTTCCAACATGACTGCGCACCAGTGTACAAAGCAAAGTCCATAAAGACATGGATGAGCGAGTTTGGGGTGGAGGAACTTGACTGGCCTGCACAGAGTCCTGATCTCAACCCAACTGTTCCCACAATGTTGGGAGCATGAAATTGTCCAAAATGTCTTGCTATCCAGATGCATTAAGAGTTCCCTTCACTGGAACTAAGGGGTCAAGTCCAACCCCTCAAAAACAACCCCCACACCATAATCCCCCCCTCTACCAAATGGTTTGGACCAGTGCACAAAGCAAAGTCCATAAAGACATGGATGAGCGAGTTTTGGGTGGAGGAACTTGACTGGCCTGCACAGTGTCCTGACCTCAACCCGACAGAGCACCTTTGGGATGAATTAGAGCCAGGCCTTCTCGTCCATCATCAGTGCCTGACCTCACAAATGCGCTTCTGGAAGAATGGTCAAACATTCCCATAGACACACTCCTAAACCTTGTGGACGGCCTTCCCCAGAAGAGTTGAAGCTGTTATAGCTGCAAAGGGTGGGCCAACTCAATATTGAACCCTACGGACTAAGACTGGGATGCCATTAAAGTTCATGTGCGTGTAAAGGCAGGCGACCCAATACTTTCGGCAATATAGTGTATAGATAGATACAGTGCCTTTAAAAAGTATTCATACCCCTTGAAATTTTCCACATTTTGTCATGTTACAACCAAAAACGTAAATGTATTTTATTGGGATTTTGTATGGCGCCCCCCGGAGTCAATACTTTGTAGAACCCCCTTTCTCTGCAATTACAGCTGCAAGTCTTTTTGGGGATGTCTCTACCAGCTTTGCACATCTAGAGAGGACATTTCTGCCCATTTGCAAAATATCTCAAGCTCTGTCAGATTGGATGGAGAGCGTCTGTGAACAGCAATTTTCAAGTCTTGTCACAGATTCTCAATGTGATTTAGGTCTGGACTGTGACTGGGCCATTCTAACACATGAATATGCTTTGATCTAAACCATTCCATTGTAGCTCTGGCTGTATGTTTCGGGTCGTTGTCCTGCTGGAAGGTGAACCTCCGCCCCAGTCTCAAGTCTTTTGCAGATTCTAAGGCTGCTTTCACACTGGGGCGGCGGGTCCATTAGTGGTAAAGCACCGCTAGTCATTTTAGCGGTGCTTTTTCGGCTGCTAGTGGGGTGCTTTTAACCCCCGCTAGCAGCCAAAGAAAAGGGTTAAAACTGGCCAAAGAAAGGGTTAAATCCGTGTTGCGGCCCTCCAGAAGCGTTTTTCAGGTGGAATTCATTCCAATGGGCAGGGGCGGTTTGGGAGCGCTGTATACAGCGCTCTCAAACCGCCCCAAAGATGCTGCTTGCAGGACTCTATTTCCTGTCCCGCAAGCGCACCACCCCAGTGTGAAAGCACTCGGGCTTTCACACTGGGGTGACATGGGAGGCAGTTTTCAGGAGCTTCATAGGCTTTATTTTTAGCGCTAAAATGCCTGAAAACTGCCTAAGTGTGAAAGTAGCCTAACAGGTTTTCTTCTAAGATTGTCCTGTAGTTGGCTCCATCCATCTTCCCATCGACTCTGACCAGCTTCCCTGTTCCTGCTGAAGAAAAGCATCCCCACCACATGATGCTGCCACCACCATGTTTCACGGTGGGGATGGTGTGTTCAGGGTGATGTGCAGTGTTAGTTTTCCACCACACATAGCGTTTTGCTTTTAGGCCAAAAAGTTCAATTTTGGTCTCACCTGACCAGATCACCTTCCACGCTTGCTGTGTCCTCCACATGGCTTCTCACAAACTACAAACAGGACTTCTTATGACTTTCTTTCACCAATGTCTTTCTTCTTGTCACTCTTCCATAAAGGGCAGATTTGTGGAGAACACGACTAATAGTTGTCCTGTGGACAGATTCTCCCACCTGAGCTGTGGATCTCTGCAGCTCCTCCAGAGTTACCATGGACCTCTTGGCTCTTCTCTGATGAATACTCTCCTTGCCCAGCTGGTCAGTTTAGGTGGACGGCCATGTCTTGGTAGGTTTGCAGTTGTGCCATACTCCTTCCATTTTTGGATGATGGATTGAACAGAGCTCCGTGAAATGTTCAAAGCTTGGGATATTTTTTTTATAACCTAACCCGGATTTAAACTTCTCCACAACTTTATCCCTGACCTGTCTGGTGTGTTCCTTGGCCTTCATGATGCTGTTTGTTCACTAAGGTTCTCTAACAAACCTCTGAGGGCTTCACAGAACAGCTGTATTTATACTGAGATTACATTACACACAGGTGGACTCTATTTACTTATTAGGTGACTTCTGAAGGCAATTGGTTCCACTAGATTTTAGTTAGGGGTATCAGAGTAAAGGGGCTGAACATAAATCCCCCCCACACTTTTCACATATTTATTTGTAATAAACATTTATCATTTTCCTTCCACTTCACAATTATGTGGTCTATCACATAAAATCCCAATAAAATACATTTACATTTTTGGTTGTAATATGACAAAATTTGGAAAATTTCAAGGGGTATGAATACCTTTTCAAGGCACTATATATATTTTGTTATGTTACAACCAAAAACATAATTGTATTTTATGTCTCACATAGCTCTGTTCAATCCATCATTGGAAAATGGAAAGAGTATGGCACAACTGCAAACCTACCAAGACATGGCCGTCCACCTAAACTCAAGGAGAACATTAATCAGAGAAGAGCCAAGAGGTCCATGATAACTCTGGAGGAGCTGCAGAGATCCACAGCTCAGGAGGGAGAATCTGTCCACAGGACAACTATTAGTCATGTTCTCCACAAATCTGCCCTTTATGGAAGAGTGACAAGAAGAAAACCATTGTTGAAAGAAAGTCATAAGAAGTCCCATTTGCCATTTACGAGAAGCCATGTGGGGGAACAGCAAACATGTGGAAGAAGGTGCTCTGGTCAGATGAGACCAAAATGTTACTTTTTGGCCTAAAAGCAAAACGCTATGTGTGGTGGAACTAACACTGTACATCACCCTGAACACACCATCCCCACCGTGAAACATGGTGGTGGCAGCATCATGTGGTGGGGATGCTTTTCTTCAGCAGGGACAGGGAAGCTGGTCAGAGTTGGTGGGAAGATGCATGGAGACAAATACAGGGCAATCTTAGTAGAAATCCTGTTAGGGTCTGCAAAATACTTGAGACTGGGGCGGAGGTTCACCTTCCAGCAGGACAACGACCCCAAACATACAGCCAGAGCTACAATGGAATGGTTTAGATCAAAACATATTCATGTGTTAGAATGGCCCAGTCACAGTCCAGACCTAAATCCAACTTGCAGCTGTAATTGCAGAGAAAGGCGGTTCTACAAAGTATTGACTCCATACAAATGTACCCCCCACACTTTTCACATATTTATTTGTAAAAAAAAAAATGTTGAAAACCATTTATCATTTTCCTTCCACTTCACAATTATGAGCCACTTTGTGTTGGTCTATCACATAAAATCCCAATAAAATACATTTATGTTTTTGGTTGTAACATGACAAAATGTGGGAAATTTCAAGGGGTATGAATACTTTTTCAAGGCACTGTATTAAGTAATATAATAATAACAATAATAATGATACATATATCTCTATCTATCTATCTATCTATACATATATATATATATACAGTGGGTCGGAAAGTATTCAGACCCCCTTACATTTTTCACTCTTTGTAATATTGCAGCCATTTGCTAAAATCATTTAAGTTCATTTTTTTCCTCATTATTGTACACACAGCCCCCCATATTGTACACACAGCCCCCCATATTGTACACACAGCACCCCATATTGACAGAAAAACACAGAATTGTTGACATTTTTGCAGATTTATTAAAAAAGAAAAACTGAAATAGCTCATGGTCCTAAGTATTCAGACCCTTTGCTGTGACACTCATATATATAACTCAGGTGCTGTCCATTTCTTCTGATCATCCTTGAGATGGTTCTACACCTTCATTTGAGTCCAGCTGTGTTTGATTATACTGATTGGACTTGATGGGAAAGACATACACCTGTCTCTATAAGACCTTACAGCTCACAGTGCATGTCAGAGCAAATGAGAATCATGAGGTCAAAGGAACTGCCTGAAGAGCTCAGAGACAGAATTGTGGCAAGGCACAGATCTGGCCAAGGTTACAAAAAAAATTTCTGCTGCACTTAAGGTTCCTAAGAGCACGGTGGCCTCCATAATCCTTAAATGGAAGACGTTTGGGACGACCAGAACCCTTCCTAGAGCTGGCCGTCCAGCCAAACTGAGCTATCGGGGGAGAAGAGCCTTGGTGAGAGAGGTAAAGAAGAACCCAAAGATCACTGTGGCTGAGCTCCAGAGATGGGAGTAAGTTGTAGAAAGTCAGTCAACCATCACTACAGCCCTCCACCAGTCGGGGCTTTATGGCAGAGTGGCCCGACGGAATCCTCTCCTCAGTGCAAGACACATGAAACCTCGCATGGAGTTTGCTAAAAAACCCCTGAAGGACTCCAAGATGGTGAGAAATAAGATTCTCTGTTCTGATGAGACCAAGATAGAACTTTTTGGCCTTAATGCTAAGCGGTATGTGTGGAGAAAACCAGGCACTGCTCATCACCTGTCCAATACAGTCCCAACAGTGAAGCATGGTGGTGGCAGCATCATGCTGTGGGGGTGTTGACTGGTTGCAATTGAGGGAAAGATGAATGCGGCCAAGTACAGGGATGTCCTGGACGAAAACCTTCTCCAGAGTGCTCAGGACCTCAGACTGGGCCGAAGGTTTACCTTCCAACAAGACAATGACCCTAAGCACACAGCTAAAATAACGAAGGATTGGCTTCACAACAACTCCGTGACTGTTCTTGAATGGCCCAGCCAGAGCCCTGACTTAAACCCAATTGAGCATCTCTGGAGAGATCTAAAAATGGCCGTCCACCAACGTTTACCATCCAACCTGACAGAACTGGAGAGGATCTGCAAGGAGGAATGGCAGAGGATCCCCAAATCCAGGTGTGAAAAACTTGTTGCATCTTTCCCAAAAAGACTCATCAAAAGGGGGCTTCTACTAAATACTGAGCAAAGGGTCTGAATACTTAGGACCATGTGATATTTCAGTTTTTTCTTTTTTAATAAATCTGCAAAAATTTCAACAATTCTGTGTTTTTCTGTCAATATGGGGTGCTGTGTGTACAATATGGGGTGTTGTGTGTACAATATGAGGTGCTGTGTGTACAATATGGGGTGTTGTGTGTACAATATGAGGTGCTGTGTGTACAATATGAGGTGCTGTGTGTACAATATGGGGAGCTGTGTGTACAATATGGGGTGCTGTGTGTACAATATGGGGGGCTGTGTGTACAATATGGGGTGATGTGTGTACAATATGGGGTGATGTGTGTACAATATGGGGTGCTGTGTGTACAATATGGGGTGCTGTGTGTACAATATGGGGGGCTGTGTGTACAATATGGGGTGCTGTGTGTACAATATGGGGAGCTGTGTGTACAATATGGGGTGCTGTGTGTACAATATGGGGTGCTGTGTGTACAATATGGGGTGCTGTGTGTACAATATGGGGTGATGTGTGTACAATATGGGGTGCTGTGTGTACAATATGGGGTGCTGTGTGTACAATATGGGGAGCTGTGTGTACAATATGGGGTGCTGTGTGTACAATATGGGGGGCTGTGTGTACAATATGGGGTGCTGTGTGTACAATATGGGGGGCTGTGTGTACAATATGGGGTGCTGTGTGTACAATATGGGGGGCTGTGTGTACAATATGGGGTGCTGTGTGTACAATATGGGGTGCTGTGTGTACAATATGGGGTGCTGTGTGTACAATATGGGGGGCTGTGTGTACAATATGGGGTGCTGTGTGTACAATATGGGGGGCTGTGTGTACAATATGGGGTGCTGTGTGTAGATTAATGAGGAAAAAAATGAACTTAAATGATTTTAGCAAATGGCTGAAATATAACAAAGAGTCAAAAATGTAAGGGGGTCTGAATACTTTCCCTCCCCACTGTATATATATATATATATATATATATATATATATATATATATAATAGATAGATATATATGTATATTGAGAGAGAGAGAGAGAGAGAGAGAGAGAGAGAGAGAGAGTATATATAAATCTATAGATATAGATATCTATATCTATATATATATAGATATATAGATATCTATATCTATATATCTATATATATATAGATAGATAGATAGATAGATATATATCTATATATATAGATATATAGATATATATATATAGCTCTCTATATGTATAGATATAGATATATATCTATATATCTATATATATAAAATAATATATATAGATATATAGATATATATCTATATATAGATATATATCTATATATCTATATATAGATATATATCTATATATCTATATATATAGATATATATATCTATATATATATATATATATATAGAGAGAGAGAGATATATCTCTCTCTCTATATATATATATATATATAGAGAGAGAGAGAGAGAGAGAGAGAGAGAGAGAGAGATATCTAGATAGATAGATAGATAGATAGATAGATAGATAGATAGATAGATAGATAGATAGATAGATAGATAGATAGATAGATAGATAGATAGATAGATAGATAGATAGATTAATAATAATATATATATATATTTATATAATCTGTATATGTGTAAGTGTGTGTGAGACATCTGCCAGTCTTACAGCAATTTTGTTTTGCTTTTTGCAATATTGTTACAATGTTGTTACATGCACCTATACAGCTGTACCATGACATCCAAGCCAACTACCAACCCAGACATGAATATAAAACCACGAGCACACAACATTCCCCCCCCCCTTTAAACTTTCAGCGCCTGCTTTCTGCAACAACCTCCATGCAGCAACCCAAACCCGCGTCTACCTTCAACGTACCCTTTTTTTTTTTTTTTTTGCAGCATCCAAATTCCTAAGTGCCTTTTCGCCCGTCACATCCCCTTGCAGTATTGCAGCTCCTTGAACCAGCTTTATGGCTCGTCTAACATCTGCATCTTGTAGCCCACCCCCTCTTCCCCCCCAATGCCTTATTGCTTTCACATCTGTTTGCAAGCCAACCCAGCTGCCGAACGCTCGACTGCCTCCGCCAAAAAAAAAAAAAAAACACCTTTTCAATACGAATTTTCCTCGCTGCCTAATTTTCCATCGCGCGGCGAGGGTTAAAAAAAACATCTCGCATTGCAGAAATGCAACTAGCATACCAAACAGCCTATTGCGAAGTATTCCGGGCTGTGCAACCGGCAGGTTTCCCGCATGGAAAAGCATGCATCGGAAAGGGCAGACCTTAATACGGATACAATGTTGCAAATGAAAAGAAGAGGTTTTTAAATATATATATATATAAAAGAAAAAAAAAAAAAAAAAGGTGCAAAAAAAAAAAAAGCGGAGCGGCATTTACAAAAAAGATGCGTCGACCGGTTCCGCACATGCACGCCGACATAACGTAGAGACAATGTTACCTGTTTGATAGCTGCTGCAGGGTGGGGGGTCCAGCCAGTGCTAAGTCTAATGGATAGAGGAGTCAGTGCAGAGAAGAAAGGGAAGGGGGGGGGGCTGGGATAGAGAGAGAAAAAAAAAAAAAAAGGGGGAGGGGAGCAGCGGGCAGAGATGGAGGAAAAGATTCATTCATTCAGGGCTTAGAGGGAAAGAGTCAGAATGAGGGATCATTATATATATTTTTTTTTTTTTTTTTTTTTGCTAGTGCGAGGGGGAAAAAAAAAAAAAAAAGGAGGTAGGAAAAAGAGGGTGGGAAAAAAAAAAGAAGAGACACAGAGGGAGGAGAATTAAAATTGAAAAAAAAAAAAAAAAAGGAGGTGGGGGTGCACTGGCTGTCAGTACGAGGGGTGAGGTTTGCAAATATTGATAGGAGCCGACAGACCAATGAGACGGCTGGACGAGGAAGGTGATCTACATATATAAAATACGCGTCTGTTGCCGTATAGATATGTACAGCAATTATAAACGCTCACCCGTCTCTTTAATTAGCATGCTTCATGGTAATGCATGCAGTGTTTATCCTGCCTGCTTCACGGTGACATGGGTTTAATTGAGTCTGAGCACAGCAGATTAGCCATTTAGATCTGATATCTGAAAAATAACTGAACACTTCCTGCCTATTTCCTATCAGTTTAAAAGAAAAAGAAAAAATTGCTGTGAATTTTTTTTTTTTTTTTTTTTTTACATTTTTATTATTTTTTTAATATAGAACAAAATGATAATAATACAAAATAATAATAACCATGACAAAAAAATAAATAAAACAAAATGATAGAAGAAAAATAAATGCTTACTTCTACTTTACAATGCCTTAATACTTTACTGAACGTGCGCTAACGTGCACCTCCTCAAGGCAGCCCCTTTTTATTTGATAGGAAATCTAGGCAGGACGCGTTGTTATTTTTTAATCAGTTTATTAAAAAAAAAAAATAAATAAAAATAGCTGTGAATTTTTTAACTGGAGGTTATTAAGGGCCCGTTTACTAATTGCGGTGCGGTAACATGGATTGTGTTAAGGCAGCCTGTTCAAAATGATAACTGATTATAAACATATCGGTATGGTCATTTATTTTTGGTAGGAAATATAGGCAGAATGTTTCCATATATTTTTTTTAATTTTAATTTTTTTATCCATTAAAATTTTTATTTTATTTTATTTTTAATATGAAAAAATAGCTGCGACTTTCTAAATGAAGGGCATTAAGGATTGCGGTGCATTACCGACCCCGTGATAATGACCCAATCAGAATGATAACTGATTATAAGCATATCGGTATGGTCATTTATTTTTGGTAGGAAATATAGGCAGAATGTTTCCATATATTTTTTTTAATTTTAATTTTTTTTTCCATTAAAATTTTTATTTTATTTTATTTTTAATATGAAAAAATAGCTGCGACTTTCTAAATGAAGGGCATTAAGGATTGCGGTGCATTACCGACCCCGTGATAATGACCCAATCAGAATGATAACTGATTATAAGCATATTGGAATGGTCATTTATTTTTGGTAGGAAATATAGGCAGAATGTTTCCTTTTTTTTTTTTTATTTTAATTTTTTTTTTCCATTTAAATTTTTTATTTTATTTTATTTTTAATATGAAAAAAATAGCTGCGACTTTCTAACTGAAGGGTATTAAGGATTGCGGTGCATTACCGACCCCGTGATAATGACCCAATCAGAATGATAATTGATTCTAAGCATATTGGAATGGCCATTTATTTTTGGTAGGAAATATAGGCAGAATGTTTCCATATATATATATATATATATATATATATTTTTTTTTTTTTTCATTTTTTTTTAATTTAATTTATTTTTTATTTTATTTTTAATATGAAAAAATAGCTGCGACTTTCTTTGACAGGTATTCTGTTCCCACTTCCGGGAGCCTCAGCCACGGATATTGACGTCACGCCTCGGCTCCCTCCTCTTCCCCCTGTCGCCGGGCCAGTAGACAAGAGGAGCGGAGCTTTGCGCATGCGCAGTAGGGTTCCCTTGGCGGCGGGAGCACCCGACAGCTGATGCAAACATCAGCTGGTGTTGACATCGCTGGACTCCAGGACAGGTGAGTGTCCTATTTTTAAAAGCCAGCAGATGCGGTATGTGTAGCTGCTGGTTTTTAATTTTTGCAGCGGTGGGCGGACCTCCGCTTTAAGGTCTGGAGACTGACTAGGCCACTCCATGACCTTAATGTGTTTCTTCTTGAGCCGGTCCTTTGTTGCCTTGGTAGTATGTTTTGGGTCATTGTCATGCTGGAAGACCCATCCACAACCCATCTTCAATGTTCTGACTGAGGGAAGAAGGTTCTCCTCCAAGACTTTACAATACATGGCCCCGTCCATTGGCCCCTCAATGTGGCAAAGTCGGCCTGTACCTTTAGCAGAGAAACAGCCCCAAAGCATCATGTTACCACCTCCGTGATTGACTGTAGGGATGGTGATTTTAGGGCTCCTTTGTTGGTTTGGTGGTATGTTTTGGGTCACTGTCATGCTGGAAGACCCATCCACAACCCATCTTCAATGTTCTGACCGAGGGAAGAAGGTTCTCCTCCAAGACTTTACAATACATGGTCCCATCCATTGGCCCCTCAATGCGGCAAAGTCGGCCTGTACCTTTAGCAGAGAAACAGCCCCAAAGCATCATGTTTCCACCTCCATGCTTGACTGTAGGGATGGTGATCTTAGGGTCATAGTCAGCATTTTTCTTCCTCCAAACACGGCCAGTCGAGTTAATGCCAAAGAGCTCAATTTTGGTCTCATCTGACCACAGCACTTTCTCCCAATCCTTCTCTGAATCAGTTCATTGGCAGACTTCAAATGGGCCTGTACATGTGCCTTCTCGAGGAGGGGGACCTTGCGGGCGCTGCTGGATTTCAGTCCATGGCGGCGCATTGTGTTACCAATGGTTTGTTTGGTGACTGTGGTCCAAACTGCCTTGAGAACATTCACAAGCTCCACCCGTGTAGTTCTGGGCTGATCCCTCATTTTTCTCACGATCATCCTTACCCCATGAGGTGGAATCTTGCATGGAGCTCCAGACCGAGGGCGATTGATGGTTATTTTGTATTTCTTCTATTTGCGAATAATAAACAGTTGTCTACTTCTCACCAAGCTTTTTGCTGATGGTCTTGTAACCCATTCCAGCCTTATGCAGGTCTAAAATCTTATCTATGACATCCTTTGACAGTTCTTTGGTCTTGCCCATGATGACGATGAGGTTTGATTGGAACAAAGAGATTCTGTGGACAGGTGTCTTTTGTACACATAATGAGTTGTAGTTAGGAGCACCTTCTGACATTGACAGGGCTAATCTGAGCACCTACTGTAGGGATCAAACACTTATTTAACTCACTGAACTGCAACTCAATTTCTAACATTTGTATCATGTGTTTTTTCTGGATTTTTGGTTGATATTCTGTCTCTAGCATTTAAAATACACCTATGATAACAATTATAGACCTTTCATTTCTTTGTAAGTGGGCAAACTTACAAAACCTGCAGGGGATCAAATCATTATTTCCCCCACTGTAAGCATATTGGATTGGCCATTTATATTTGATTAAAAAAATATAGGCAGGATGTTTTAACTTATTTTTTTAGTTTTAATTTATTTTTTAATTTAATTTTATTTTTTTTATGTATTATGTATTATTTGATAGTAAACATAGGCAGGATGTGTTAATGTATTTCTTATTAGATAAAAAAAAAAAGGGCCCATTTATTTATTTGCGGCACGATAACGCATTGCGTTAAGGCAGCCCATATATCATCATTGATTATAAGCATATTGGATTAGCCATTTATTTTTGATTGGAAATATAGGCAGTGTGACTTAGTATATAGTGTATATTTGATTGGAAATCTAGGCAGGATGTGTTCATTTATTTTTTATCAGTTAAAAAAATAAAAATAGCTGGGAATTTCTAACTGAATGGCATTTATCTCTTTGCGGTGCATTACCAAACATGCGTTAACGTGCCCTAAGGCAGACCATTCAGAATGAAAATTGATTCTAAGCTCACTGGATTAGCCATTTATATTTGATAGGAAATGCAGGCAGGGTTTGTTAATTTTTTTTTTATCAGTTAAAAAAAAAAAAAAAAAGAGAGAGATAAAATCAACAGAAATTGAGATCTAATATTATAATGAAAAAACTGTCCCATAAAAGATCCCAAAAAGACAGACTTTTTATTTTATTTTTGTTCTAAATTCGATCTCAGCATATGAGTGTTAAAAAGGTTATAAATCTACACCTTTCTGTTTCTGTTTGAGGCTTGTAAATTGCAAATTTTCAATAAAAATATTTTGAAAAAAAATTAAAATAATATAAAAAAAAGGTTTTAAAAAAAATCTTACCATAATCATAGATAAATATGTGCACCAAAGGTAAACCCTTCACTATGATTACATATCTTTTTCAGAGGATCAATACATATTACAAATGTCAGTTGCAAACCCCGCTAGGGATTATACACCTCATGTCAGTAGCAGCAAGGTAAAAAAAAATGTTACATAGTATCATCCCATCCACAGGTGAGAGCTCCTGAAGAAGCAGGGCTCCCTACGAAACATGTCGAGGATGAACTTTATCTAAACAAGTGTTTCATAAAAGAACCCAAAGAGACATCCTCTTGTGCTTTTCAGCTATTTATTTTTGCTCTAACTTCGATCTCACCATATGAGTGTAGCACTAACTCATGGTGCTGCTGGTTTAAAGCGGGCTGTTGCCGTCACCTTTGTTACCTCAGTTTCACCAGAACCGGGTCTAGGGTCCAGTTGAGTTTAATGCCAGACAGTGTAGACACCAGACACTTGAGTATCTTTTCCAGTGCTTTAATAAAGAGTAACTGAAGGAAGTAGCAGGAAAGAGGTAGAAGAAGAGTTGCGGGGAAGTTCAAATACCTTTTTCTTGATGTAGTATTATGAATTGGAATCTTGTAGATGAATGTACTCTCCTTTTAGAGTTGAATCTTTGCCCGCCCGGATAGGTTTCTATTACTAACCTAGCAACCGGCACGCAGCACAAACAAAAGTCTCTGCCACACACTGGAATAGAAACCCGTATGATCCTCTGCCACAGGATGTAATGGTTTACGATGGACAGCAAACACAACACTAGAACCTTTAAGCTGACCCGGCAGTACTATGCGGTAGGTTAACTTTAGGATACGTCCTCCAACTGAGTCACCAGGCCCCTCTCCAGACCAGCACTCTGCATGATCCTTCCATGACGGGTCCTCCCCTGAGATCTTCTCAGTTGTTCAGCTTCTTCCTGTAGGACAGACAGCACAGGACCATTCCCTTGCCGCTGTGGTAGGCCCTAGACAGGCTTCTGGGCCCACCCACACGCTGCAGCAACGTGGTCCTCCCGGTCGGAGGACCACGCGGTAGTACTCCTAACACATACCTGTCGGCCAGGAGGGCCAGCAGGTGGAACGAAAACCAACCCTAAAACATGGCGTCTGTCCCATAAATACCCTCTCCCAGAATGCAACTTGGAGGACCCCCTCCACCGAGTTATCTCCAGGACAGAAGAGCACCCATACGCTTCAGCGTGTTGCCTTTCCAACACCGACCCATGGCGACAACGACACCCACAGGCACAGTGTGAAACTACATGCGACACAGCCAAACTGGAACAGAGGCTAAATCTGACTATGTATAAAACAGATAACCCACTAAATTTACCTATAAGCGGTAGATGAAAATCTACCAGCGCTACATACTCCCCCCACTACAATAGACGTTGTCCTCAACGTCTGTCAAGATAACTCCCAAGCCTGAGAGTAGGTATTTGAACTTAGAACTTGGATAAGGAAGAAGGAAAGACAGTATAGAAATATTACAGTTTCAACATTTATACAACAACATGTTCACATTCGCAAAATAAATCACATTAGAACTGTCACAAACCCCACTATCTATCTAGCTGAAAAGCCTAACAGCTTGATAGGAGACCATAATTCCAATGTAGGAAACATCCATTGAAGTGTTCATCTATGGCAACAGAATACCCAGCTCTCCGGAAAGGTTTTGGCACAATAGTCCCAAACAGCTTCACGGTACCACTGTTCCCGGTTGGCCTCAATTTCCTGCATAATGTCCTGAGTAACATAGGGAAATTCCAGACCATATTCTCCAGCAACTCGCTTGGTGAGCACTCTCTGTAAACGGGCAAGTTTAGGCAAAGGTCTATTTTTCCCCAAACCAGGAGGCACACTAGAATTTGGTGATTTACTCACAATAGATCCGACGGGTGTCGAAAGCAAACTAGCAACTGTAGACAATGTCTCTTTGGTAGTACTGTGCGGCTCCACACAAGGTGATGTCTTCCCAGAATTCAGGGCCGTCCACTCAGAGAAGGCCAAAACAGAAGCAACATCTTCACCCTGGGCCCACAACAGTTCCTGTGACATTGTTTCAAACACATCATCATCACCGGAGAGATCCAACATAGAATCTATCTCCGAGTCTCTCATCTCTTCCACTGGCAAATATTTACAAAGAGTCCCAGATATGTTCCTCTTTGAACTCTCACCCGTTCCTGACGTGGACTTCTCTGGATCCATGTATTTCTCCGGCTCCGGTTCTGGTAGTCTCTGGGGTAGGCCTCGACCACAGCCGCGGGAAGCCTTCACATATCCCACCTTCCTTGGAACAGGTGCAATGGGGATAGGTGTAGTAGACGTGGACATAAAGGTGATGTCCGCTGAGGAAGCGGTAACAACAACATCTTCCTTAGAAGCACTCACGGTAGCAGACAAGATCACGGCCTGTTGCTCTCCAGCAGCAATGGCAGTAGTTTCCACTGTGGCAATTCCTGTAGCCCAATCCACACGATAAGCACGGGGCGACATGGTAAGTTGCTCCGCGACATGGTAAGTTGCTCCACCGTGAACAAATATTCTCCGCACTGCATAATCGGACAAATGGATGGAGATGTATGGCCAGTCCTTCACACTTGTTCTTCTGATCACGTAGCTCCCAGGCTTTTACTTCTCACCAGCAGCCTACGCAGTCAAAAATAAAATCCTGCAATTTAACCCCTTCTTCTCCTGGAAAAAAGTGACAAAGTCCAGAAACCTCTTTTAACATAAACCCTGAAATACTTCTCAGGGTTACGGGAGGTTGACGGCTAACAATCCCCGGACGACGCACCCACATGTAGCACTAACTCACGGTGGAGCTGCTGGTTTAAAGCGGGCTGTTACCGCCACCTTTGTTACGTCAATTTCACCAGAACCGGGTCTAGGGTTCCATTGAGTTTAATGCCAGACAGTGTAGACACCAGACACTTGAGTATCTTTTCCAATGCTTTAATAAAGAGTAACTGAAGGAAGTAGCAGGAAAGAGGTAGAAGAAGAGTTGCAGGGAAGTTCAAATACTTTTTTCTTGATGTAGTATTATGAATTGGAATCTTGTAGATGAATGTACTCTCCTTTTAGAGTTGATAGGTTATAGCGGATAGGTTTCTCTCACTAACCTAGCAACCGGCACACAGCATGAACAAAAGTCTCTGCCACAGACTTGAATGGAATAGAAACCCGTACGATCCTCTGCCACAGGATGTAATGGTTTTACGATGGATAGCAAACACAGCACTAGAACCTTTAAGCCGACCCGGCAGTACTATGCGGTAGGTTAACTTTAGGATGCGTCCCCCGAGTCACCAGGCCCCTCTCCAGACCAGCACTCTGCATGATCCTTCCATGACAGGTCCTCCCCTGGGATCTTCACAGTTGTCCAGCTTCTTCCCATAGGACGGACAGCACAGGACCATTCCCTCGCCGCTGTGGTAGGCCCCAGACAGGCTTCTGGGCCCACCCACACGCTGCAGCAACGTGGTCCTCCCGGTTGGAGGACCACGCGGTAGTACTCCTAACACATACCTGTCGGCCAGGAGGGCCAGCAGGTGGAAAGAAAACCGACCCTAAAACATGGCGTCTGTCCCATAAATACCCTCTCCCAGAATGCAACTCGGAGGACCCCCTCCACCGAGTTATCTCTGGGACAGAAGAGCACCCATACGCTTCAGCGCGTTGCCTTTCCAACACCCACCCATGGCACCAACGACACCCACAGGCACAGTGTGAAACTACATGCAACACAGCCAAACTGGAACAGAGGCTAAATCTGATAAAACAGATAACCCACTAAATTTACCTATAAGCGGTAGATGAAAATCTACCAGCGCTACATGAGCATTAAAAAGGACTTCACCCTATATAACTCTGGCCTCCTAAAATACAATTCCTGCCTCCATGCTACCAAAAAACCTACTTTGTCTCTCTTATTAATTCCTTGTCATCCAGTCCCTGTCGGCTCTTCTCTACCTTTAACTCTCTGCTTTGTCCCCCTGCCCCCTCTATCCACTAACTCACTCACCGCCCAATAGATAGCCAATCACTTCAAAGATAAGATTGATGCAATACATGAGGACACCACCACTGTGCGTACATCTCTCCCACTCAACATACCGTTTCTAACCGCACAGTCATCACTTTCCTCTTTTGAACTGGCTACTACTGAAGAGGCAACAAAACTTTTCTCAGATGCCCACGTAACCAATTGTCCCCTGGATTCTCTTCCCTTGCAACTACTACGGTCACTCTCTTCTTCTATCCTATGCTCCCTCACTCACATCTTCAATCTCTCCCTCTCTACTGGTACCTTCCCCTCCCCTTTAAAGCATGCTCAGATCACTCCCATACTTAAAAAGCCCTCACTGGACCCCACCAACCTGAACAACTCAAGACCCATCTCCTTGTTCACATTCACCTCTAAACTTCTAGAACGCTTAGTCTACAACCGTCTGAGCTCCTAGCTCATTGAAAATAACCTTGTGGACCCCTTACAGCCTGGTTTTCACTCGCAACACAGAAACTGCCCTACTAAAACTCACTAACGATTTACTAACTGCTATAAAAATGGCCACTAATGCATATCCCTACTACTTGAGGGATATGTGGCCTTTAATACTGTTGATCACCTGCTCCTTCTCAATGAACTACATTCCCTTGGCCTCCAAGTATTTTGCTCTATCCTGGTTCTCTTCCTACCTATCACAGCGCTCCTTCACTGTTACCTACAACTCTGTCTCCTCCTCTCCACTTCCTCTTTCTGTAGGGATCCCCAAGACTCTGTTCTTGGACCCCTTCTCTGTTCTATCTACACCTCCTCCCTTGGTCACTTGATAACCTCCCACGGCTTCCAATACCATCTCTATGTCGATGACACCCAACTCTATCTCTCTACTCCTCACATCACTCTTTCAGTCTCCTCTCACATTACTAACTTACTAAATGACATATCAGCATGGATGTCGCACCACTTCCTCAAACTCAGTCTTTTTAAAACTGAGCTCATAATATTCTCTCCTGCCCATGCCCTCCTCCATAACTTTTCCATCAAGGTGAATAATGCAACCATCAATCCCTCCCCTCACACCAGGGTAGTAGGTGTAACCCTAGACTTTGACCTGTCCTTTCACCCCCAAATCCAGTTGTTATCAAAAGCTTGTAGACTTCACCTCCATAACAGCTCTAAAATTCGCCCCTTTTTAACTAATGAAACCACCATACTCATTCACTCCCTCGTTATCTCTCACCTTGCAACTCCCTTCTCATAGGCCTACCTCTACATAGGCTATCCCCTGTTCAGTCTATCATGAATTCTGCACCCAGACTCATCTACCTTACCAACCGCTCAGTGTCTGCCTCCCCTCTCCGCCAATCCTTACACTGGCTTCCGATCATCCAGCAAATGAAATTCAAAATACTAATAACAACATACAAAGCCATTCACAACTCTGCCCCGAGCTACATCACCAATCTTGTCTCCATATATCACCCAAACCGTCCTCTCCACTCCTCTCAAGACCTCCTTCTCTCAGGTTCTCTTGTCTCCTCCTCTCATGCTCGTCTCCAGGACTTCTCCAGAGCCTCTCCCATCCTCGGGAACTCTCTACCCCACTCTATCCAGCTATCTCCTATTCTGTCTGCCTTTCGACGATCCCCGAAAACACATCTCTTCAAGGAAGCCTATCAGGCCTCCAACTAATCTTTCATCACTTCCATCAGCTCATCCCCCACAATTACAATCTTCTGTACCACTTGCCCCACCCTATTAGATTGTAAGCTCTTATGAGCAGGGGCCTCTTAACCCTCTTGTATTTCATTGTATTGTAACTCTACTGCCTCCCTTTCTTTTTTTTTATAAAGTCTTTATTTAGGAAGGACGAGCATGCAGAAATACAGAGACCACCACAATGTTATGCATAAAATTAAACATGTACATTCCCAAAACATATTCAATGGTACATACATTGTAGTGTAATAAAGGATGGTCTCCTATCTGTAGGGAATAACACCTATCTTCAGGGGACCAGGATGGCTCCGTACCAATTTTTTCGTGGAAAATATCATTTTTGTGTATAGAAGGAAAGACAAAACCGAACTGACCCTTAGGTCATAGCAACCATAGAGATGTATTAGAAGAATAGCAAAGGGAAGAAAATGGAAAAAGAAGAGAGAGAGAGAGGAGCAAGGGGGAAAAAGAAAAGGGAGTGGAGAAATAATGCCACCAACCAGTCATATCAACTCCATCCTGGGAGCCTCTAGAGTCTTTGCACCTCAGGGAAGCTAAGCCACCAGCCCCCCATATTCCTCAGAGTAGACAAATTCATGCCAATAAAACCATTATTTGGAAAATTGCTTGCTGAGGCCCTTCTCTGTGGCCACCAAGTCCTCCATTGCTTTAACTTCCGCTACTTTCTTCAACCAGACGACCACTGATGGGGGTTGTGTCTGCTTCCAGAGTAAGGGGATGCAGCTTTGTGCCGCTGTGAGCAAGAGATGCAATATGGATCTCCCATAGACCTTACTAGGAATTCCATGATGATGCAAGAGGAAGAACTCAGGGGTCGCCGGTACTTTTGAACTATGCGATGCACCTCTATCCAGAAGGCTTGAAGGATGCGACAAGACCAGAAGATGTGAAGGAGCGATCCAACTGCCTTCCCACATCTCCAGCAAAGGTCTGTACTCTGAGGGAACATCTTGTGGATTTTTTCCAGAGTGTAGTACCACCGGGACAGTACTTTAAATCTCCTGGTTACTGGCGCAGATAGATGTTTTGTGGGAAAAAAGGAGGAGCCGATCGACTTGTTTCTCTGTAAATTGCACTCCTAGCTCGCGCTCCCATTTGACAATATAGGGGGGGGGTCTAAAGTACGGGGGTTGCGCAATCAGTAGTTGGAAAGTCAGGGAAACTGCATGCCTCAATAGAGACTGCTCCAGGCTTGACAATTTAAAGGAGGTAAGTTGCCTCCTGAATGTCACCGGGGAGGGCAAAGAGACGATAAAATGAACTAACTGTATTTTTTGCCAAAAAGAGAGCCCGCCAGGTCATCCATAATTTGTTGCCTTTTCTTCCACTGACCATTAGTGAGAAAGTGTCGGACCTGTGATCTTTCGACCATTTTAAATTCCAGAAATCTAGGGTCATTCAGTCCCGGACTGAAAGCCGGATTGCCAACAATGGGAGTGAGCGGAGATGGGAGTGGTGCTACCGAGAAGTCGCGGAATGACTTCCGTGTAGTCTGCCACATTCCTCCCACCGTTGGATGACTCAATATCCGATTTCGTAAGGGCCTCTGGCACCAGGGCAGCGACTCCAACTGGACCCCCATTAGGGATTGTCCTACTTGTACCCATTGCTTCAAAACTCCGTGCTGACACCAGTCCAGAGTACGGGTTAGGTGGCACTCCATGTGATACAAGTTGGCGTCCGGCAGGGCAATGCCGCCCCTCAGTTTTGGAAGTCGAAGGACGGGGGGTTTCTAGGCCCAGACAAAATTGACCAATGCTCTATTCACCGCCCTGAGGAAAGAGGCAGGGACCTGTACAGAGAGTGCCTGAAAGTGATACAGCAACCGAGGCATGATGTTCATTTTCACTATGCCCCAGCTCCCAAACCAGGAGAACAGACCATGCTGCCAATCCTGAAGGTCCTTCTTTATGGCTGTCAAGAGGGGGGGGGGAATAGAGGGGAAAAATCTCTTCCACTCTACCGGGCAAAAGGAGGCCCAGATACCTAATGTGGGACGAAGCCCATTTAAAGGGGAAGTCCCCTGGGATCAGTGCTGCAGGGCGACCTCCAGCGCCTCCAATTTCTGATCGTTGATGTGGAAAAGCGACAACTCTTCATATGTCCTCAGTTCCGCAAGCAGATTTGGGATGGATACCAGGGGATTGGTCAGAAAAAATAGTAAGTCGTCTGCGAACGCCGATATTTTCAGGGAAGGGGTGGCATCCAGTCGCAGACCCGAGATGTTCGGGTTATCCCTGATGAGTCTCAGAAAAAGTTCATGGGTCAGGATAAATATCAGGGGTGACAAGGAGCACCCCTGTCTCGTCCCATTCGTTATCTGAAATGATGCTGAAAGATGGCTGTTGGCTTTGACCTGCGCCGATGGGCAAGAATAGATATCTTGAACCCAGTTCATCATACGTTCCCTCAGGCCTATGCACAGAAGAGTCTCGAACAGGAAGGGCCAACTCACCCTGTCGAATGCCTTCCCGGCATCAGTTGAGAGGAGCAACATTGTGGTCTTCCGATCAGATTAATTGCCTTGGTTGTGTTGTCACGTATAAACAGAAAAGTCAGTGCTACTACCCATACACCACATAGATAGCAGAGCTCCCAGGTGCTCGATACACAGTCGCTGCCTGAGTAGGGTAAAAAATGATCCACACTCCGGTTGTTGCTCTTAAAATTTCTTCATTTTATTGAATAACCACAGTGAACAAATGCAGACTAAGTCAGTTGACGCGTTTTGGCCTATAAGGCCTTAGTCAAAACCATTGTGTTGTCATGTGCCTCCCTCGTAGAGACAAACCCCACTTGATCGGAGTGGATCAGTTGTGGAATCAGGTCCATCAGCCGTATACAGGGAATTTTAGTGAATATTTTTAGATCCACATTTAAAAGGGAAATCGGCTGGTAATTTTTGGCAACAAAGGGGGTCCTTACCCTCCTTTGGAATCACTGCAATGTACGCAGCTCCCCAAAGGTCTTGTAATATAGAAGGGAGTAGACATCCGGGCCCAGGGCCTTGCCCAATTGCATTCGTGCCAACGCCTGGGCCACTTCATCTGCAGAGATGGGCTTCTCTAGATCGGTTATTTCCTGCTCTGAGAGATGAGGGAGTCCCGAACTTTGCAAGTAATCCTGTATGGACCTCCGTTCAGAGGATTTCTCACGCTCAGTCGTTGGGCGCGGAAGATTATACAAAGTAGTATAATACCTCCGAAACAAGTCAGCTATATCCTCTGTAGCATGGACCTAATTATGGGTGGGTATCATTAAGAAGTTTGGGAAAAAATGTTCTAGCTTGTTGGGCTCTCAGAACCCGTGCCAGCAGCTTTCTACATTTGTTGCTATGCTCATAGAACGTTCGTCTACAATTGGCAATCACTGCTTTAGCCCTTAGCTTTAGGGCCAGGGATCGCAGTTGATTCCGCAAAGCTTTCAGATCTGCAAGAGTCCGGGCAGCTAGCGATTTTTTGTGAATGGCCTTTAGGGATCTGATTTTATCCAACAGACTGACAACCTGTTGCTCTCTAGCTTTCTTGAGGCGGGATCCTATCTTAATCAAGAGACCCCTGATGTATCCTTTCTGTGCCTCCCAAACCATTGTTGGGGCGACCTCTGGGTTTACGCTAATAGAAAGAAACTGTCTTAGTTCCCTTGACGTTCCTCCGCGACCTCAGGCATTTGGATCAGGGAATCATTAAGCTTCCACATCCACTGTTGGGGAGCGAGCTGCAATATATCAATGTCTACAAAAACCGGGGTGTGATCTGAAAACGTTATGGAGCCAATCAAGGCCGAGGTAACCCTGGACAAAAGTGACTGAGGCATCATAAAAAGATCAATTCTGGTATAGGAGTCATGTGGGTGCGAATAGAATATGTAGTCTCTATGGCTCGGGTAAAGAACCCGCCACACGTCCACTAGGTGGAAAGCATAGTTTCTCTTTAGGCATTTCAGCTCTGCGTAAAAGAGCTGAGATGCATTCCTGGAGGAATCCAGGGCTGGGTCCATGACAAAGTTCATGTCGCCCCCCAGGATCACCGCACCTTCAGCAAACGCACCCAATTTGGTCAAAATCGGATCCAAGAAAGCGACCTGATTTGAATTGGGAAGGTATAGGTTCACCAGAGTGACCAAGGAGCCCCCAAGCATTCCCTTCACAAAGAGAGCTCTGCCCTCGGTGTCACTCCATTGATCCCTCACCACCCATTGGGTTGTTCCTCGGATCACGATACTCACCCCTTTTGACTTAGAATCAGGAGAGCACCCGTGGTATGCTGTTGGGGAAAAGGCGATCTTGGAGTCTTGGTAATTTATCGGCACGAAAATGCATCTTCTGAATAAAACAGACATGGGCCTTCATGTGTTTCATGTTGGCTAGCACCATGGAGCGTTTCTCCAGGCTGTTTAGCCCCTTCACATTGATAAAGACAAGACGAAG